>NC_058414.1:100896136-101253115 GCF_002201575.2 Neomonachus schauinslandi | reverse complement strand
CTTCAGCTACTCATAGGAGACCCCCTCACACGGACTTAGGTACTAGCCAATGGAGGAACTAGCACACCACACTGGGTGGTCTGGGATTCCTGCTCATGCAGCTTCCTCACACCTCTGCTCCTGCTCAGACTGGTCCCAGATGGAGCATCTCCAGCTGACAGTGAGTCACTGCTGGGCTTGTCTGCCCTTGGGACTTAGTGGGTCTCACTGAGCTCAGCTCATGCTAAGCAGTTCCTGGTACATAGCTACTTGGTACCGTGGTCAAGCATGCCACCTTTACCTCAGCCCAGGAGCACAGCAGGAACAGTCTGGGGGAGGGTTCCTAAGTCCCTTGCTCGCAAGCACCTGCTGATGCTGACAGCAGAGAAGAGAATATCAACACAGACGCAGTTTGTTCAGGAGCCAGAGGAATTTTCCAGCACAGTTTAAGGAAGGTTCTCCTGGGGAAGCATAAGGCTGTGCCATTTTCTGGCTCCACCCTGGGCTGCAGGAATAAGGATCCCACTTCCCGGAGAATGAGAGTAAGTAAGGTTCAGGAGACCTCTTATCCCCCTGCAGGTGGGCTCCTGATGGTCCAGCGCACCGTCTTGCAGGTGCACGTGGTCATGTTCCAATCCCAGTGATGAATACACATGAGGCTCAGCCTGGGACCATCGCTAAACCAGAAAACTGGCATGTTCTCCACGTACGACATCTTGCTAAGGCTCGAAATGTGGGTGCCTCTTCCCCATCAAACTTCTTGCCCCCTTTCTCTCTCTCTCTCTCAATAAGAAGTATGCTCCCCCCGACAAATATGATAGAAGCTTTTCGGGTCTTCTTTTTTAAAGCTTAACCTACTTTATTTCATTCAGGCTGTGCTTACTTTTAAAATAAGCACATTAGAAGAGCTCCCTGACATTCTGCATAGTTTTTTTTTTTAGACATTTAAGGTCTTTTTCCTTTGGGGAAAAACATCCAAAAGAAAAACATTCTTCTTTCCTCCTAGCAATTTCTTCCACAGCTGACAGTACTTCCTGAGACCACATCTCCTGCTGCATGAAGTCTGTGGCGTGAGGTGTGGGGTGACCCCTTGCTGACATGGAGGAGGAGCCTCAAAAGCCTGGATATATGTGGTTCTCACTGAAGGGAGAGAACAAAATGGATTTTCAATGGTGGAGAAACATTTCTAAAGTGATTTTCACCGGTGATTTCTTTGGTTCTACGTTTCCAACTCTTCTGTGCACAGCAGAACCATCTTGTCCAGTGTGGCAAGGCGGGTACCCCTGAAGTCTCAGAGCGCCTGGCTGCATCAACTCAGTTATAGGTCATTTCTGGCCCGCATGTGGTGCTGTCATGAAATCTCAGGCATGGTCTTTGATTTTAACTGATTTCAGCAGCCACTCAGGACCGTTCATCAAGTTCAATGTTCCTCAAAGTTTGGCCTATGCATGACCTATGTCCGAATCATTTGGATTGTTTATTAAAAACCAGATTTTCTGGTTCTTACTCCAGACCTACTGAATCAGAATCTCTGAAAGTAGATCTGTCAGCATGCATATTTTAAGCAGGTTCTCTGTGTGATTCAAAAACACGGTAGAGTCTGAGGACCATTACTCTACAGAGCGATTACTCCTTAGCCACAGTACCTCGTTCTAGACTGAGCCAGATGCCCTTGTGGAGAGAGCAAAGAATATGGGGTTGGCCGTAGTAGATAGGAGTCAGAGCGCTTGTTGGTTTGCTGGCCACACAAGAGGCTCTGTGCTCACCGCTACCTTCTCTTCTTCAGTCCTGGAAGGAGCCATTTATCCCAGAATCCCTAGCTCCTTTCATGGGGAATGATATTCAGAAGCCAAATTTGGGCTTGTGAGGTTTTGAGGAAATAGGGGGAAACCGAAACTACTCTATAAAATTTCTCATCTGATGGAATCTGTTTGGAGAGAGCTTTCTGGACCATGGTGTGTTTGGAATTTGAGACTCTATGCAAAGGCCTTTGCAAGGCCAGTGGGAGAAGACCTTGAGTAGAAAGTTGGCATTCCAAGTCTTGACTAGAGGTTTCGGTGAGGCGGGTCTACCTTCCCCTTGATCAGGGAAAACAGCTGGAGGAAACAAAGGGGCTACTCTACTTTAAGGGGCCTTGCTTCTAAAGTCATAAATGCAATGAGAAACGTATTCCCTGGGTGCATGTCTCCATCTCAATCTTCAATTTCCCTCCGTCCCCAGGGTCAGATCGCCCTCAACAAATCCTCATCCCATCTCTCACCCCTTCCCCTCGAATGCCTGGTTTTAGTTTCTTACACGACAAAGAGAAATCGTTCGTATCCGTTATTGAAAGGTAAATACAGGTTTCCATCTCCAGGGAAGAGAACGCATGGATCACCTTTCCCAGTTGAAACTGAGGTGCGGTGATCATCAGTGAGGTCTCGTAGAGCCCCTGGATTTAATGGAAAATCCATTCTTTATCTGAGAGAGGAATGGCCTCAGCCATACATCATCCAGATTACCCATATCCCTGATGCAATACATGATATATCTCTCATTCTCATTTCACTTACTGAGCGATGTATATATAAAAAGGGTTTGACGTCGAAGGCCACATTGCCCAGGGAGCTTTCTCACTTTGATTGAATTTTGGATTAAAACATACCTCGGGGACTTAAGATTAAGCAGTCATTGCAAATTTAAAGAGTTTCTGATGTGGAACTGGAAATCAACTCTACCAGAATCGAGCATAGGTGTTCTTTGTATTGTATATAATAAGAAATAAGACAAAAGAAAGCCTAGCATGAAGCTCCTTTTAAATATGCTTTTGACAAATGTTGGCCTCCGTGGACCAATCCAATTTAGGATTTGCTCTAAGTCTGGAGCAAGAGGGAGTGAAGTGAGGGCTGCTCATGGGGGACAGGGACCAACCACAGGGGTGCAGCATTCATGCTTTTATAATCCCTGTGGATGACCAGCCACAAGAGGTCCGCACAGGGTGGCTTGTGCTAATGGGGAGCTACCACCCCAATCCCATGCACTGTCTTAGCATCCAGGACATTGGGCACAGTCTCCTGCCCCGTCTCTTTCCTGGGTTCACAGCACACACATCCACCTGTACAATTCTGTCAATAGCACGCCAAGCTCATAGCTGACATGACCAGAGACGGACTCATCTCCTCCTTCTGCCCGGTTAGCAGGGCGTCAGTACTTGGAACAGCAACAAACTGCAAAAAAGAATTCTAAGCAGCCTCGCCTCGTTGCCCCCATGCTCAGCACCTGTTCCTTAACATCCCCACCTGCTGTTTCAGAAGTGTTGAAAAATAAATAAATAAAACTGCTCACTGGCATTTACCAGTCTCACCAATGCAACCATCTACTCCCGGACTCTGTAATGGGAAAAAATGAAATACAATATGATCTCACCGTTTTTAGGAACAGCAACAAGAAAATCTAATTTTATCTCTACAAAGACATACCCCTGCTGCCCCTTTGACCTGGATTATCCACCGCAGAAACAGTCCTCAGACCAAAAAGAACAGCTCTGTGCAGCTCCGATAGCTCTCAATCCACTTTGTATTTTATAAATGAGTAATTCAACTGAAAAGGCTATAGGAAGGCAACAGGACTTTTTTTTTAATGACAGGAAACTAGCTAGTCTGAAAATAATTGTTAGATATTCTCCACCTTTCATGGTTTATAAACACCCTAATTTCAATCGCATTTAATTTGGGGGGATGACCCCTAAATCTCTCTCTACCTCTCCGTCCCTCTCTCCCTACACAAACACACACACACATACACTTAGTTTACAGAATTAAACCAAGTTTTGATTTAGAGGTTTTAATCTCACCTCAGAAATTACTGGTAGAATTGTGAAAGGCAGGGCTGCTGATAAGCTAGTGAGATTTCTAATAGCATCATGAAAAACACAATCCTTCACCCATTTTTTCCAAATCCAGAGGGTTTTTAATGTTCTTTTCCCGTTGCTCTTAGGGAGGGCACATAGTGGAGAGATCGTGTGCTTTCCTGGTTGTTAATACCATGTCTGATTCTATGCCAGGCTCGTAGAGGTGAATGCAGAACTCAAAGCTGTCCTTTCTTTTCCGACCTTACATATGGCACAGAGAAGAAACGATTCGGAATATTTTAGGCATGGAGCACAAAAAAATAAATCTATTACGGGGTGATGGGTGTTAGAACAGTTTGGGCTATAGATGGAATAAAAGGGAACCCAAAGGGAACCAACAAGGAGGAAAGTCCTTGGCTTCACAATTAGTGCCTACAGGTGGGGCAGACCTTGCAGGGGGTTAATCCAGCAGCTCAGTGATGCTGTCAGTTTCTCCCTGCTATTTACAAGGAAGAAGCTGGTTCCCCTCCTGCACATGCTCCCTCAGAATGGCTCTGAAGAGACCTTGGTAGCTACTAGTAGTATTCCCACACAAGTGAGAAACCTCCTTTTCCAGAGGCCTCTAGAAGACCTCCTCATGTCCCACTGGCCAGAATTATGTCCTTTGTTCAACCAATCATGGGCCAAGGAGGAGGAGCACAATCAGGTGTGGGTTAATCAGGGCCCATCCCTAGAGTGCGGGCATCTCCTTTCCCTGCAGAACTTAGACTATGAGATGAAGGGATAGAAACACTTGAACAAAATCTGAGTTCCTTTTAGGAAAAAAAGGGGAAATCTTTGCCAGGGACCCATCGGCAAAGTCCACAACTGGTGCTGAGGCCGAAGTACCATTATTATGAGGGGAACTTTCAGAGCTCTATATAAACAAATGGCTAGACCAGGTCCCGAGCCAAACGCTGTCATGGCCCAGGAGGGTAACCAATGAATGAACGAGCTGAGGTACTATAATAAGGAATGGTGGGGACTGTGGCTACCTGGGGTGTGCATGCCTTCCTGAGACATTCCTATCCAATTAAACAGACATACCCCACTGCCGCTTGGACCTGAATTACCTACTGGAGAAACAGAGTTTGGACCAGAAAGGTGGGCTCTGTGCAGCCTGTAGACAGACCCATGCCTTCTCTTGGACGACCATGACCTGTCACCTCCCCTTCTCATCCAAACCTGCACTGCCCCTGAACGTCTAGCTCCCCCAGAATCCTGTCCTTTCCCCTCCTTCTCCTCTGGGGTATGACGCAGACCCACACCCCACATACACCTCAAATCCCATCCATCCACCATATGGCTTTACCCAGCAGACAGGCTACGCATGAGCATAGAAACTAAAAGTCAAACTTCAATTAATCGGTCTTAAAAATTATGAAATTAAGGGGGAAATGCTCATTTGAGATGTTCTTTTGGATGACATTTTGAACTGTTTTTCATTTCTTAGGGCCCTGCCCCAGGTTATATTCAACTTTTGAACTTGACCTATTGAGTACAGCTGAATGAGCTACACAGGCCTTATCTGTACGTGAATCTATTCTTTGCCACTTACAAGATACATCACCTTGAGCAAGACACTGAAATTCATTCTATAGATGAAAAACCTGGGCTCAAAGATCAATACCCACCTCCAAGTGTTTTTGTGAAGACTCCGTGCCCTACCATCCATGATTTCAAGAATATGTCCTTCCATGGGGCGCCAGGGTGGCTCAGTTGGTTAAGCATCAGACTCTTGATTTCAGCTCAGGTCATGGCCCAAGGGTCATGAGATGGAGCCCCACGTTGGGCTCTGTGCTGGGTGTGGAGTCTGCTTAAGGTTCTCTCTCTCTCTCCCTGACCCTCTCCCTCTGCCCCTCCCCCTGCTCGTGCTCTCTCTCTAAAAACAAAACAAAACAAAACAAAAAAAGAATATGTCCTTCCCCACCCAGGAGTTTTGTAGGTGGACATAGGCGAGGCAAAAGTTTGGAATTGTTCTGTTATTTTCTAAAGGGGTCTCTCCCAAGACTCGAGACTCCCACCCCCTGTTTCTTTTGGACCCTCCACAGCACAAAGCCGGCGGGAACTCAGTCGATACTTGCTGCGTTGACACTTTTCCACCCTGGCTCACAGAATCCATGTCCACAGCTAACACTGCTCCTGGACCTGGCCTGCCACGGCTCCTGCAAGCAGACAATTTAATTTGGGATTATGGATTGCTGACTTTTTCCTTATCTGATTACTCGCTTGAATTTCTCTCGGAGCTCTAATATTTTACCTGTCTCAAATATTCAGAAAAGCCTCGGGTCTCTGTCATCGCCTTTCAACATTTTCATTTACTTCCATCAAATGTCAAAGTCGTGCTCTAGTGGCAAATGACATTCAAATGGCACATCCTCGTCCCTCAGATCATCGGACATCCCTTGGCCTTGGGACTGGGTGAGGCAGGTACCATAGGTGAGGCAGGTGAGGCAAATGAAGCAGTGGGACAGATGAGGACAGCGTGGTGAGTTGATGCAGGTGAGGCAGGTATGACGGTAAGGCAGGGGAGGCAGATAAGGCAGGTAAGGTGGGTGGGGCAGGTACAACAGGTGAGGCGGATGAGGCGGGGGAAGCAGGTAAGGCAGGGGAGGCAGGGGAAGTGGGCTAGGCATCTATGGCAGGGATGAAAGCAATGAGGATGAGTGACGTGGATAGAGTGTGCCAGGACACCAGCTGACAGGGGCAAGGTCATAGAACATCCTGACTGTCCTTGTCCTCAGCTCCTCCCCGCTCAAGGACAGGCCAGATGCCCCCCAAGCACCCTTTCTTCTCATAACCCCCCTACTTACAATGTCAACCCCCATCCCAGCCACCCTCCCTACCTAAGTTAGTTTTCCTCCCTAGCACTTCCTACTGACTGAGAACTGTAGTGCCTACTAAACCTCAAAGGCAGTCCCCAATCTCACACAGCTTCCACTCTGTTCCTGTCTCACTTATGAGGCACCACCATGTGCCAATTTGAAAATGTAGCCACAACTATTTGTCCACCAAGCAAGCCGATGTCTTCTAGCCAAGTCCCAGAGCCCACCCACCGCACCACCCTGACCCCTGATAAAGCGAAGACGTCAGTTAACTCACTCCACTGGCACTATTCTCAAAGCTGGGGAGAGACTGAACACCCACCACCCTGCTGTATGCATCCTCTGGGGCTGCCGCAGCAAAGCACCACACACTGGGAGGGCACAAACAGCAGAAACTGGTGTCTCACGGTCCCAAGGCGAGAAGCCCAAGATCCAGGTGTGAACAGGACTGGCTCCTTCTGAGGCTGTGAGTGAGGCGCTTGCTGTCTCCCAGCCTCAGATGTTCTGAAGATCTTTGGTGCTCCTTGGCTTGCACAAGCATCACCCCGCTCCCCACCTTCATTGTGCCATGGAGTTCTCCCCATGTGTCTGTATCCAAATTCCCCCTCTTTATAATGACACCGATCTTAATGGATCTGCAATGACCCTATTTCCAAGCAAGGTCACATTCTGAGCTGCTGGGGGGGGAGGGTTGTCAAGATACGAACTTGGGGGACACAATCTGATCCATAACTCCAATAGAGGAGTTAGTCGTGTTGACTCAAAGTCTCCTTGATGGGTCCAGCCAAGTCAGTGGACTCATTCAGAGACCTTCCTTTCTTTCTGGTCATTTTCTCAGCAGTGTAGGATGACTAGGAGGATAAAGCTCATTGGTCTCAGGTGACCTGACATTACGGCTAGTTCTCTGCCTTCCAGCTTACCTGGCACCTTTCGTATTGAAGCCAGTCCTGCATCTTCTCTCCCCAGCAATGCCCTTAGTTCTTGAAAACTCAGATGTGTAACTGGGTGGGTTCGTGCCATCCAGGAAGTCCCAGAAAACAAAATATATAACAAATGAGCATGTGGGCCATTTTGCTAAGCCTAAAATCTGCAGGTGCTTTAACGTCACGGTGAGGGCAGGTGGCAGCAGAGCAGTGGATCTGGGCTGTGCATGTAAGTGCCAAGCCCCTCAGAAAGGGACATCACCCCTGGGTCTGTGCATCTGACCCCGCTAGGCAGTTGGGCCCATGTGCCTGAAGATTCCTGAAAGGAAACACAGGCTTGACTCCTTGCTCTGCTTGGCAAGAGCAACCCGCCATGGAGGCCCTGGGCCAGACAGGTGCAGCTTCAGGAGGGGCTGGGGAGCCTGTGGCTCTCACCTAGCTCCCGCTGGGTAGGCTTCAGACACCTGGGGATGCTCTTTCCCAGCATGAGGCCATTCTTGGGCTTCCTTCTGAACCTGCTGTCCTGTTCACAGCTCCACGAACTGGGGGCAGTCACAACCATCTTGCAGGTGCACCTCCATTGTGGCTGCTAAATATTCTTATCCAGTAACCACGGGGCAATTAGAGACACGCGGCAGCAGACTTCCTTCCCAGCCTTGAACTCAGCTAGCGCTCGGCACGTGCCTGAGCACTGTGGCAAGACAAGCAGGACCGTCCGCAGACTGCCCTGGGAGCTGCCTCAGTCCCCTGAACAAGCGGGCTGAGATCCCCTTCCAGCAGGATGAGCTGACCCTCAGCTTCCCCCCTTGCTTCCCTGGCAGCAAGGACCTTGGACAGCCCTTTCCCTTGGGCATCTCCTGTGAACACTGTCATTGACTCCAGCCTGCCCAAACCCCAAGAGGTCACTCTGTCCTTCCGTACATGAGGTTGCTCCAGCACTGCCCAGTAGAAGGGAGAGCCCAAGGGTAGGGCCCCCTCTGGAACACTGCTCCCAGCATGCACAGGGATGAGAGATGTGGGCCCACACCCCTTCTCTCTGGCTAACCCTTGTCGGGCAGCTCCCCAGTGAACCCCGCGTGAGCTGCACCACGTGATGCAGGATGCCCCCCCAAACCCCACGGCACAGCTGCTGTGTGCTGCGTGTTCTCTACCTGCCTTCCACCAATGAACTTGAAGTTTCTTTAGGAAAGGAACTGAGTTTTACCACGTATCCATCTGTGCTTGACGCTTTTTGGGTTGACAAGAAATCTAAACTATACATCCTGCATCCCGCCTTGGGTTCCCGCAAGAACAGAGCTCCCACCGCCCAAACTACCGTGATTACTACTGAGGGTCACAGAATAATAAACAGACGATGTGGGGACAGTTTCTAAACTAGTATTTGTTCTTATCTTTCAGCCCTGGATCCTCCCTGTCCCGCCTGATTATAGGGCAGGTGGTGATGTACCCGTTTCATAAATAAGGACTCTGGAGCTGAAGGAGGATTTCCTTAAATTCGCAGTTAGCAGTCGTGGTGGGGACTCAAACCCACGTCTTGTGACTTTGCACTACAGTTTCTTCCACTTTATATTCTGTTTTATCCCCTCATCTACAAATCCATAAACCATGACTTCACTGCTTCTTGCTTTAATCTCCCTTTATAAATCAAGAGTAAAGAGTCCAGGAAAAGCCCTGAATCACTTCAATTTCAGCCTGAATAAAATGCTTGGCCAGCACTCCCATTTCGAATTTGCTGCGTGCCCGCCACCTGAGAACCTGCCTCCCATTACACTCAACAAGCCGACCATGTAATCGCTCGGTGGCCGCTACCCTCCGAAGGACGGGATGTCGCCACCCTGGGCAACTAGAGCTATACTTCCGTCTTCACCTTTATATGTTGAAATAAGGGACCAAGTGCTGCCAGTTGAACACAAAAATGACCTTTTAATTAAAATCTGAAATTCTATTTGGCTCTTATTTTTTACATCTGGTACTAACGTGACTTTTCCATCCAGTCCTTGGGTAAGATGTTTTCCAAGAAGCCAACGTAAGCATGAAATTCTCTTTCCTAAGGTCAAGGGCCCAGGTTCGCTGCCTCCTGACAAATAGGCAGAAGGACGCAGGCTTGAAGCACAGACGAGCAATGATGGATGAATGTGGTCTGTCTAGCTCATACTCACAGCAAAAACTTGGACAAATTAATGCCTAGTTTTATTTTTTTTAAGATTTTATTTATTTATTTAATTGACAGAGAAAGAGCGACACAGCAAGAGAGGGAATACAAGCAGGGGGAGTGGGAGAGGGAGAAGCAGGCTTCCCGCCGAGCAGGGAGCCCAATGCGGGGCTCGATCCCAGGACCCTGGGATCATGATCTTAGCTGAAGGCAGTCGCCCAACCAACTGCACCACCCAGGTGCCCCTAATGCCTAGTTTTAAAGCAACATTAAAATTTCAGGTTTGAATAACTCCATACAGGTGTGGAAAGAGAGCAAGCTACCCATTAGCAAGCTTCTAGTGCTCCAGAACATTCTGCGTTGATGAAGCACCTTCTGATTTTACATCATGACTCCGTCTCTGTCATTACCACAACCTTCTGCAGAAGGAGCAGCTGCAGTTAAGTCTTGAGATTCAGGATCAGTATCATATGCCGACGTGACACCTGCTAAATGGCCCAGCTCTGAGGCCCCCCCCCTACCCACTCTGCTCCCGCAGGTGGATCCACTAGCCAAACAGCCTCCCCACCGCGGGAACCAGGCACAGCACCTACTTAGCAGTGAGTGGCAGGTCCAGTCCCCCACCAGCCCGTGGAATTATTCAGACCAACCAAACTCACCCTCCTGTGGGAACCAGGGGCACCCCACTCTCGTGTCACTGTGCAAGCTGTCTCCGCTGCCTCTGTTGTTCGCACTGTTCCCAAGTTTGCACTGTTCCCCGCAGTGTGGCCTGCAGGGTATGGGGTGTCCTCCCAGCTGAGAGTCCACATAAGGAAAGTAAACCACAGGCGGCCCCCTGCAAGTCTCCCACGTGCTCCTTCTCGGGCAGAGAGGGTAAGAGCGGAGGCACTCAGCAACTCCTGCTTGCTATCTACAGCACCTTGGTCAAGTCAATAAACCTCTCTGGGTCTCAGTATTCTCATATTCAAAATGAGGATAATTATATCAACTGCATGGATTTATACTGACATTTTCAAAGATAATGCGTTAAGAACTTAGCGCGGGACTTGGCACAGAGTTTCCATCCAAGTGCTTCCTGCTAGAATATTTGGACAGGCCAGCCCCTTTGCCTCTGGTGTTACATCCTGTCCCAAGGCTCGGGTTCACATTCCCACCGATGAAAGCCGGGAAGACCTACGTTCAGTGCACAAACACCGCTCCGCACATTCAGGTTCCTTTCCCTCTCTAGATTGAGAGGATTACATCCATGGTTGTTAAACCCAGATGAACATAAGCATCACCTGTCAGCCTTCAAAGACATGCTGGTGCTGGAACCTCAGTCCTGACTCAGAATCCGTTGGTATGAATCACGATGCACCGCCAGGATGAGATGCCGAGCTGGTCCAGCCTCGTTTCCATTCCAACCTCTCATTCGTCTGTGATCCTAGATTCTCGCTGGTTCCTTCTAATTGTCTGAAATCCAGTCATTTCATACTCAATGATATGAAAGCCAAAGGCCACATACATAAAAATGATTAAATTCTGCCCAGTCAACTTGTATATGATTCTCGAGAATATTCCCTGGCCTAGAAATGAAGCACTTGGGCTGAAGAGAGTGGGTGTGTGACTCAGCTACAAGGGAAAGGAACAGGAATTGCAAAAGCAATCCCAAATTTCGAAACGCCCCTTCCAAGGCCCCAGACAGGGAAATTAGAGAAGCAAGTGCATGTTTATTTAAGAGCTTCCCGTGATGGTTGTATAACATTGTCTCATGCAAGAAAGATGCTGAAAAGGTAAGGCAGTTATTTGTGGTGTCCTCTTTGTGGGATGAATATAGGTACCTATAAATCTCCTGGACATGACCAGACAGCATCAATAAACTTGAGTGATAGCCCAGCACTAACATAACTAAGAAGAATTAATCCTACAGACTCTGCAGTGATAGCTGTTGTCCATAAGAGCCTTGTCAGCACTTCAGATATTTCAACTGATGAAGACCGGACATTTGGGAAGACTGACTATATATGGCCAGACACAATCTGACAAGATCCACTAAGATGAATCAACCTCTCCACCCCAGGGGGGCGTGGTGGAAAAAAAGCCTTTTAGGAAAGCAGAGAGTAGGCAAAGCTCATCACCCCGGACTCTGGAAGTCAAAGAAAGATGGACTTCACAAAGGCTGGTGACAGGAAGTGACCCCGCGTGACTTGCCCGCGTGACCAGAAGCGGTGGTCCACAGCGGCGCCCTGCTGCCTGGTGTCGGTTTGCAAACCGTTTCAGGTCACGAGGAGAGATGCTCATGCCAGGACACACGTCAACTACATCCCTCAGCGCTATTTAGTTCCGCTGACTTTTTTTTTTTCATGGCAAGACTTTCTTGATTGAGGACGCATTGCATTGCTTCTCATTTTGGCTTAAGCTCCTGACCTCGTCGAGGACTGGGAATGATCTGCAGCCTAGGCAGTCTGAGGAGCACCCCCTCCCGCTGCCTCCTGGCTTGGATGGTTTCACTCCCTGTGGTGCCCGCACTGGTGTACTGCTCAGCGCCCCCTTCGGACCCGGCACGCCTTTCTCTAGCTGGAGGAAGCACTGGGTGCCCACAGCTCACAGCTGAGTCATGCCCAGGAATTATTCTCATCCAAGACTCGCCCCCTCCCTGAGGACTTGCGCCCAATGATGCTTTGATGCAGGGGCACCAGACCTGCCCCCGTGCCTCAACTTGGACATTTCTTAAGAGTCATTGTGAGGCCTCTGTTGCAGGTGCTCCTTCCGTCCAACTCTGCTGCCTTTACTGCTCACAGATATGGTTCCCAAGAGCATCGCCACCACCAGCACCCCAATAAACTCCTCAAATGCAACTCTGATCCGTTTACCAGGTATTCAGCCTATGGCATTCCCTTACTCACACACACACACACACACACACACACACACACACACACACACAATAAATGCATAAAGGAAAGACAAGTTTGCCATTTTCTGAAGATAAAGCAGAAACAACACTGAAAGGTCTTCAAGGTCCTCCATAGTAGGACAACCCAAATTTCTCTCCCAACATGGTCCTTAGCACTGTCTCTTGCTCTTCCCCACACATACTTCTAAACCCTATCCTTCACTTGCTCACATTCTTTCTCGGCCAGAGGCGCTCTACTTGTCCTTCTCTACTTGTCAAAGTCCCATTCCTTTCCTCACAAGTCTCCCCTCCATGAAATCTTCCTAGATACCCTTTTGCCTCCCCAACCTCAGACTACAAAATTGCCTGGTCTTGTGCTCCTAACACTGACCCTCCCAGTCCTGCCTACTTTCAGGAGACCCTGGGCCCACTCTTAATTAATTGCTAATTTTGTAATTATGCATAAATATGGTCCCCTGGTAAAACAGACACTCACTGCAGATGAAAGTAGTATATTAACACCCACTTTTCAGCTGGAATTGGAATACCCAAGTGCCGCACCCAAGGCTGAACCCAACTGATGGGTCGTGTTGAACCTAAAGAGAGAATCCAGCTCCCCACCAGCCCCCCTACACTCACACACACTCACACACACACACCCCCCAAAATCTCCATTTCCCGTCCCCCACCACGGTTCTCCTCCTCCTCACATCCTGATGCTTGAGCTTCCTCACTGATTCCCATTATCTGGGACCCATGGGCCATCCTCAGCTGACCAGTCCACTCTGCATGAGCCCCCAGCCAGAGCTCAGTGGCTCTTTCCTCAGTGGCACACCTTGTCCAGACACATGCGTCTCCATGTGCCCGAGAAATCACATGTTCCATGGAGATTCAGGGAGGATTTCCTTCCTCTGCTCTGTCAAACTCCATCATCTGCTCCCAAGCACCCCTTCCTGACCAAAGTCTCATATCTCAGTATCCTTCATAAAGCAGAACCTTTGCTTCTCTCTCCAGCTGTGCATGTGTGCACAGGGAGGGAAGAGGAGACACCTTTAAGAACTCCAGACCTAGTTCCTGGGGCAGACACCCAAGAAATAAAATCTGCTGTCACCTTTCAGTGAACAGAATAAAACTCTTTACAATACAGAAAATATAATTCCTGTTAAGATTTTTTTGGGGGGGGACAAAAAACCTTGAGTACTCTAAAACAAAGAATATACTTCATACTCCAGATTATGGTTCTGGTCAACATGTCTGACACTATGAATATTAACATCTATTCTGGGAATAAATTTTAATATTAATAAAGTAATATTCAAGTCAACCAAATACCTGACAGGATTCCTCCTTGAATATTTTGAGAGGAGTATGCAATAAAAAGATTAGTAGATTTGAATATCTTCAAGAGCAAGAAAGAACAACAGCATCTAACAATTATTTACATAAACATGCAAAACAAAGTCTGGGTCACCTTGTACTTAAGGCAAGAAGGTATATAGTTTCTCCATTTCCTGGACACAAGTCTCTTTATAGCGCCTCATGCTATAAAGCGCCTCATATATCCTGGGTCAGTAGCCTCCTCTCAAAGTCTGATTGCCACAGTATAACTTACTAGACAGGCTGTCTAGTAACCCCAATGGCTGTTGACGGGGGTCTGAGCTCAGATATTCCTGATGAGTACAGTCAGGGACCTCCCCGTGTGATGCTTAATTGAAATATGCCTGAAATTCAGCGGGTGATCAACCAATATTTATTGAATAAATGAGTGCATATGCAAGGTATTTTGAGAACCAAAGGAGAAGCTGGGAGGATCTTTGTAAAGCGAGTGGGGGTCAGGGTGCCCACCCCAGGAAAGACGGGCAGTAGAAAATGACCGCTGTGAGAAGCTGGCAAAGTCACGCTGCCCAAGCTGGGGTCAGGCTCCCTGCCCCACCCATCCCAGCCCCACGCTGCTACCACACCTCTTCTCGGAGGCTGTAAGGTGCCCGCCGGGAGAATTGTGCCGCAGAGACCCCAGGGAGAGATGAAGCCCCAGCAGAGCGTGGGGAGGCATTTTATTCAAGGGCTCCTATGAGGATGACACCTTGGAAATGCATCACTTCCGTCTCTGCCTTTGTGGTCACATGGCATTCTCTACATGGTCTCCCTTCTGTGTGTGTCTGTCTCTGTGTCCAAACCCAGTCATACTGGGTTAGTGACCTCATCTTAAGTTGATTACCTCTGCAAAGACCCAATTTCCAAATAAGGTCACATTCTGAGGTACTAGGGGCTAGGACTTCAAAATATCTCTTTGCGGGGGCTACAATTCAACCCACAGCAGAAGTGATACAGACATAAAGGTCTGACAACACAGACAGAAGGGCATCTATTTGGGAATTAATGCTGAAGTAGCTGCCTTTTTATTCTCAGGCCAGCAAATTCTGGAAGTTTCGATGACACAGCAGTTGTCTTACTGCTGAAAGGGTAATCCCCAGATCAGCAGCAACATCACCGGGGAGCTTGTGAGAAATGCAGAATCTCAGGTCCCACCCCAGACCCCTGAAGTCATGGTCTGCATCTAGCAAGAGCGCCAGGGTATTTGCCTATCCACTAAGTTCTGAGAAGCACAGAGGTAAAGAAAGGCATGTTCTCTCAGAGCTCAGTGGTGAGTGCACAGTTTATCTTTAAAGTATCACTGAAGAGTGAAGAAGAGTATATCCCTCTAGAGAATAGACTTTATTCCTTGAGAGGTAGGAACAGAGTTTTGCAGACTGCCTTCCATACTGTATGTGTAGCAAAGAGCGGAGGGTTTTCTTGTTGATGTAGGTTGGCAAAGGGAGTTACCTAAAAGCTAACTGCCTTTCAGAAGCTTGTGCTGGGCCCCGGGGATTTATCAGGCCAACTAAGAATGCAAAAAGCTTTCAGATACAGTGAGCAGCTACCCTGATGTATTAAGGAACTGCTTGCCACCTGTATCTTCAAAACAGAAACGCTGGTCTCAGAATGCATCTCTTCCCCCCCAAATAAGTCATGCCCACAACATCTTTATACCACTCCTGAGAAACATCATGTTTTTCAAGACTCCAGGGACCAAAAGAATACTCACAACAACCACATTAATCTTGGTAACTCCAGCACTTAGAATAGGCTTCTGGATGGAGGGAGGGAGGGCAGGGCTGGAAGGGCGGGTGGATGGAGGGATGGAAGGAGGAACGGCAAGCTGAAATCAATAGGACAGATAGACAGAAAGAGGGACAGGGGAGCAAGCCTCATAGAGCCGTATTGTTTTAAGTGGAGTAGCATACACAGAAGCACGAGGTGCCTGATTCTGGAACATAATACACACATAACCAGTAAGTGTTGGCCAAGTAAATAAACCCATACAACAATGGCCCTATGAAATGAGTATTTTTTATGCCCACTTTCTGGGTGCAGAAACTGAGGCTCATATAATCTACAGGACATGTTCAAAATCACACAGCCAGTAAGTGTTACAGGGTAGATTCAAATCCATGTGGGTGGTGCCATCCCCCACGGGAGGCAATGCCGAACGAACAACGTTATAACTGCCTTAGCACCCTGACGTGGCTACTTGCATGCTGATCTGTCAAGGGCATCTCCAAGTGTGAGAGCGGGGAGGTGAGGGGGACATGGGGGGAGATTTTTGTCTTTCACTAAGATTTCATTTACCATGTGGTGAAAATAATCCATTTCAAGGAGTCTTTCCCTCTTGCCCATCAAATCACGGCAGAAACAAAGCTTATTCATGCATCTTTAAGCTTTCATTCTTGGAGTTCTTGAATTCATAAGAAGGCAATAATTATCTCGCTCTAGGCTAAAAGAGCTCTTTACAAATACATTCTCAACCACGGAATTAGTCGTCAGGAATGTCACTAAATATCATCTGTCATTCTTCTGTGATATGACAAGCTCTACTATACGCTTCAAGTGCCGTCGAGCTGATGGGGGGCTGTCTTCTTCCTTCCGCGGGGGTATGAGCAAAGCTCGAGCAAGCATCTTCTGTGCTAGCGTGTGTGTTCCATCCTTTGGTATCAGAGGATGGAACAAGTGTGGGCTGCAGGGGAATTGTAGGTCCTAAGAGAGGAAAAAGGCCTGAGAGGTCACAAGTCCCCTCCTACCATACACATAAAATCCCTGAAAGTCAGGGCAGTTAAGTTGGGACTATGAACCGGGCAAAGAGCTCTGCAGTGGGGAACAGACACATGTCCAGGTTCTTTGGACACCCTGCCCTCCGCTCCCACAGTGATTTGCTTCAGCATGCCCCACACCCTTCCTCCCGCGGATCCTGGAGATCCTGACCTAGGATGATGGTGAATCTCTTGGCTTCTCTCCCCAGCTAACAGAGGATGACAAATAGCTGATCTCTACCTGGTTCCTCAGGCTGTCGCCTCTCAAAGAATTAGGGAGATGGGGATAGGCTACAAAACAAACTCCCATCTGGCCTCGTAAGAGGGTAAGCATCAGGATAAGTCGGAGGTGGGGGGACACCACATTTGGGTGTGGTTGCTCCCCAGGAAGCAGCACAAGGGGCAGAGAACAGAGTAAGGTCACTCTCCAGGAGGCACGAGGCTGCTCTGGGAAAGTTAGAAGGATGAATTCCTGGAGCGCTGCCCAATCAGGGACCCAAGAAAAGTGTCTGGCACTTTTTTAGGTGTGGAACAGACTAATTTCACAGGAGGCCTTCCTTGAACACAGTGTTTGCTGGGCCACCTTAATGAGGGTAACATCCAGAGACACTTTATTTTTAATATTTTTATTTATTTATTTATTTGAGATAGAGTGAGAGAATGGGCACAAGCAGGGGGAGCGGCAGGAAGAGAGAGAAGCAGACTCCCCGCTGAGCAAGGGGCCCGATGCGGGGCTCGATCCCAGGACCCTGGGATCATGACCTGAGCCGAAGGCAGACACTTAACCAACTGAGCCACCCAGGCGCCCCCAGAGACACTTTAAAGACAACTGGCCTGCTTCTAATACTGGTAACACTCTCCAAGCTAAGGATTTCCACTTTCCCTTCAATCCTAGGAGCAGGGCTTCTAGCAGGAAACCAATAGAAAAATTCTCTCTTCTTTTATTTTCCTGCAGATTATTAGTAGAGGATTCGTGCGTCATGGAAGACCCCGCAGTAGCCCGCGGGAGAACCTGATGTTCCTCAAGAGTAGTTATGGATACACGCTATTCACCAGGCACTGCCCTCCGTGCGTCCGAGCACACAAAGATGAGAAAGACAAACCCAAACCATCGAGGAAGTTATCGGTGCACAGGGCAGGAAAAGCATTCCTATAACGAAAACGGAGAAGCAGGAGACCCGCTAGTCCACAAACCGTGGGGTTGATTCTGAGAGATTTTCAAGTTAGCCCAAGTCAGCCACAATCTTGGGGGGGAGTGAAGGGCTGGTCACCCCCTGGTGGTAAGGCAGCTGGTTCAGGTTGCTGTGTCCCTGTGTTAGGGACGTGAATCGTCCACCAGGACAGAAACAAGAACAGACTAGATGGTGAAAGGAGTGATGATCTTGTTGCCCCGCCTATGTTCCAGCAGGTTGCCCTGCATGGACCGTCTTCTGGTTCCCAGTTTGAGATGAGGAGTGGGCACCACTGGCGGGCTGGAGAAAGAGAGAGGGGAGACTGGGGGTACTCGTGCCCTTGGCTTCCTCTCTCTGGGTCACCACAGATCAGCCTACCATCCCTCTCTATCCAGCTACAGTCCCTGCGCTCTGCCGCCCAAGCTCTCCCCTGGCCCTGAGGGCCTCGCCACATCAGGGGCTCCATGCTGCTGCCCCAGTTGCCCCCAGCCCTCCAGTCCCCCAGGCCCTGCTTCCATTGGTAATCCTTCCATTCAGTTCTCCACTGCTTCCCACTGAATGTGCCCTCTGTTTCCAGCCAGGACCTCACCAAGACACCTCCCTCATTGATGCTTTTGGGTAATTTGTTTGCAAACGATTTCATAACAAACCATTTGTTCCATATCTCACAATTGAGAGAGACCATTAAGTCTTCACTTAATTGTTGAGAAACCTCTTAAGTCTTAACTTCCCCCACTGTGTCAGGCACCTGCTCTAGGAAGATAAAAATGAACAAAGAAATCACTTCTTTCCAAGAGGAGCTCACCGTCTGGTGCAGTGTTGCTTACAGGAGAGTGTCCTGTGGGGTGTGACAGGAATGTCCCCAGGTTCCCTGGGAGCAGAGCACAAGGATCTTGAGGAAGCTGGGAAGGGCTCGCGGAGCAGGTAAACAGCTGAGCTCTCGGGAGTGAGGAGAATGAGCTTGAGCCCAAGCCAGTGAGCAAGAAATCTGAGCCTGCAGACCCCTGACTGGCCAAAGGAAGGTGGAGGAGGAAGTGGGGGCCATGTGGGGAGCAGAGGTTACCTCTCAGGACACCATCAGCAGTCAGAGTGGGGTGAACACCGTCCTGGAACGCAGAGCCCATCAGGGTGTCCTGCCACCTAACACCAAGTGGGCAGTAGATGTGTTCGCTGAGTTACCCCCTGCAGTGCCACCTGCCCCCAAACATCAAGGATGAGTAGGGGATCACCCCAAATGTACCTTTTAAGTCTCAACATTTAACTTCCTGTACCTTTCAAGCCTTTGCAGGTAACTTTCTTCTTGTGGCTTTTCCAGTGAACCTGAAATACGAGGAATTTGTCTCTGCTGTCTTAAGCCGTCTAAGTGGCTTTTTCCTGGAGAGAGCAATCTGTCACTAGCCTGGGAAAGTGGCCCAGGAACAGACAGATCAGCAAGGCCATAATTCTCAGGGCATCCTCACGAAGCCACCTTGGTGGCCAGAGAGACAGAGGGGTGACGTGCAAAGAAGGTGTAATAACTCTCTGCTTGTCACAGGCTCGCCGTGGACAGCAAGAGCAAAGCCTGGGAGATGTACGGAATGCCTCCGACAGGCAGGACCGTGGGTGCTAATAATGTGTCGCCATGTCGGGCGGTGACACTGGGGCTTGATGGGCTCATTTGTCAGGGGGCCTGTCTAATCCTCCATCATCCATTAGCATATTTAAACAGCTTTCATCTGGCTTCATCACTCTGATTAAAACTGCTGACAAGGAGGGAAAGTTCTGCTTTACAGGGTGAAACATGGCAAACAACAAGGGCAGCAACTGGTTTATGACCCGGCAGACGCGGGACCCGGCAGACTGGGATGGGAGAGGCTCGGCGTCACTCCCGGCCCCGTGCTCCCCACGGTGAGTGTCACACGGTTTCCAGCTCTGTGCTGTTTTTACTAATAGTCGTGCCTGCACACAAAGGACACCTCGGTTGAGACCCGTCCCCACACATTTATGTCACTGCATCTCCGCAGAAAAGGGGCAGGTGCAGCAGCCGCGGCTGAGTGGCCGGGGGACTGAGGCTCAGCACTCCAGGGACTCCCCGTTCACACGTGACCTTCCCTGCACACTCATCCTGCTGGCCATCCTCCCCCCACCCTTCTGCACCTGTGTCATGGCCGGGCTCCCCCTCTTCATGTCACGTGGCTGCTGGGCACCGTGTGCTGCACCAGACACCTTCCAGACGCTGATATGTCTTTCATCAGTATACTCGAAGGTGCACGTCATTAGCCCCTTTCCATAAATGAGGGAACCGGGTCTACAAAAGATGAAGCACCTGACCCAGCTAGTCATGCACGGAGCACCTAGGTGGCAGAACCAGGGTTAAAATCCCGCCCTTTTGGATTTCAAAGCATAAGCTAACAGTGTCCCTCATAAGACTAAAAACTGTGATTTCTATTTTAAAAAGTTGTATCTACTCTAGCATACACTCCTGTCTGGCTTACCCTCAGCCTGTCCCCAGTGAGGCAGACCGAGGAGCCGCATGGCGATCTCTGCCCAGGAGCTGGGGGAGAGGGTGAGCTGGGGACACAAGGAGGAACAAAGCAGACATGGCCCTGCCCAGAGAATGAAAGTCCAGTGGAGGGGACAAAAGATAAGCATGAAAATGAACAAATGATATTCCCCGGCAATTATTAAAGAGGATCCAAAATTACTTTGAGAGGCAACAAGAGATTTGCAAAGCGCGAGCCGTGCGGGGCGGCTTCAAGGGTCCGGTCACTTGAGAGGCAGGCAGGGCGGGCAGAGGACAGGTGCTGGCCAGCAGCCTCCTCCCCGTCCAGCCCGGTGCCTCGATGCCACCACCGGCCACTGTTCCTTCAGAAGCAGCCTGGGGCAGTTCTGAGTTGAGCAAGTCCCAGAGCTAATCTATAGCATGGTGATTACAGCTAATAATACTGTTCTATACTTGAATGTTGCGAAGGGAGGAGATCCTAGTGTTCTGGCCACAAGAAAGAATTGACAATTAGGTAACAGGACAGAGGAAGGAGCTCAGGTGGTTAGCCTATTGTAATATGAGATCAACACTGTTGCACACCTTCAGCTCACACCACCTTACAACTCAATAAGGCTGGAAAGAAAGAAAAGCCTGGAGAGTAAATAAAATAGCCAAATGAGCCAGGCTGGCCCCAGAACAGAGATGCAAACACTGTCTTCAATCCGGCATCCTCTCTTCCTGCTCTCCCCTCCCCACTCCTGCCTGGGCTTCATGTCTCCCTCCCCCTTACCACATCCAAACCTGCTCTCCAGTGACCATCACTCGACAGATGCCACGCTCCGTGCTCTCTGGTTCAATACCAGAACTTCTTCACCTCCCACTCAAAGCCTGACTGAAACTACCCATCCATGACTCTGCTCACCTGTAAGACCTGTCCTGTAGAAACTTCTTCTGAGACTGTCCTTTCTTTGGGTTTGTGCATTTGTCATTTGCTTGAATGTCACCGTGCGCCAGATGCTGGGATCGACGAATGTGGTGAGAGCCTCAGAGGGGTCCACTGTGCCAACAGGCTTCCAGAAGGTTCTTACCAGGGGCCCAGTGCCTCTTCTTTGGGCTTTCAGAGCTCCATATCGACCCACCTTCACAGGTGCCCCGTTGTGTGGCTGGTGCCTGGAGCTGACCTCAGAAGCTGGTAAATCCCCAACTGGCGTTCTTCTCTGTGAACCGATGAGACTAAGAGACAGGACCACGTTCCGCTCGGGCCGTTCTCCCTCTGGTGGGAAATCGGGAGTGTCCTAAAGATGTTGACCAGGCCCTTGGGACTCCAAGTGACTGTCAGGGACCCAAGAGACGGGCATTCTGCCATCAAGGCTTTCAAACCTCTTCATTGTTGCCTCAGAAACCTTTGAGATGAATAAGAACTAGAGATTACTTAAGTTTTCATGAGGCTACTTCATATAGGGGGTTGAGAATTTACCCTTCTTTCATTTTGATCGCAAATTATACAGTTATTATATTAATCAAGATAAATTAGGCTAGGCTGAAGTAACAACCACCACAACAAAATTCCAAAATCTCATTAGCTTAGCACACAAAAATGTATTTGCCTCACACATAAAACCTTCTGTGAGTGTGGGCAACAGCCCAGGGCAGCTGTCCACCCAATGACTCAGCAACCTCTGCCAACTCAGCACCAGACCTCCCCACTCCTGGACAAGTGAATGACAGAAAAGCGCAAAGGTCACCATGTCCCCCTGGAAAGGACACAGTCACCCCAGCTTATAGCTCATTGGCTAGAGCGAGTCACGTGGCCTGGCCTGACTACAGAGGGTCTGGGAAGTCTAGTCCTCCACGAGGTCAAGGGGAGAGCGCTGGACGTTGATAAGCAATAGTACTGACCACAACAGTCATGTCGCCCCATCGAGCTCACCTCCCAGCGATATAGTCCAAGCAATGCATGGCCCATAGAAGACCCCTCCTTTGCTGCCACCCATAACCTTGGACAGAGGGACAGTCTGCATTGTAAAGCCCAGATCCTGTTCCCATGAAGCATTTAAAATTCCTGAATATAGCTGACCATTCTCTAATACCATACACAAAGATAAACTCAAAATGGGTGAAAGACCTCAATGTGAGACAGGAATCCATCAAAATCCTAGAGGAGAACATAGGCAGTAACCTCTTTGACATCACCCACAGCAACTTCTTTCAAGATACATCCCCAAAGGCTACTGAAACAAAAGCAAAAATGAACTTTCGGGACTTCATCAAGATAAAAACCTTCTGCACAGCAAAGGAAACAGTCAACAAAACAAAGGGGCAACGCACAGAATGGGAGAAGATATTTGCAAATGACACTACAGATAAAGGGCTGGTACCCAAGATCTATAAAGAACTTCTCCAACTCAACACCCAAAAACAAATAAGTCAAAAAATGGGCAGAAGACATGAACAGACACTTCTCCAAAGAAGACATACAAATGGCTAACAGACACATGAAAAAATGTTCATCATCATTAGCCATCAGGGAAATTCAAATCAAAACCACATTGAGATACCACCTTACACCAGTTAGAATGGCAAAAATTGACAAGGTAAGAAACAACAAATGTTGGAGAGGTTGTGAAGAAAGGGGAACCCTCTTACACTGTTGGTGGGAATGCAAGTTGGTACAGTCACTTTGGAAAACAGTGTGGAGGTGCCTCAAAAGAATTAAAAATAGAGCTCCCCAATGACCCAACAATTGCACTCCTGCGTATTTACCCCAAAGACACAGATGTAGTGAAAAGAAGGGCCATATGCACCCCAATGTTCATAGCAGCAATGTCCACAATAGCCAAACTGTGGAAAGAGCCGAGATGCCCTTCAACAGATGAATGGATAAAGAAGATATGGTCCATATATACAATGGAATATTACTCAGCCATCAGAAAGGATGAATACCCAACTTTTACATCAACATGGATGGGACTGGAGGAGATTATGCTAAGTGAAATAAGCAAGCAGAGAAAGACAATTATCATATGGTTTCACTCATCTGTGGAACATAAGGAATAGCATGGAGGACATTAGGAGAAGGAAGGGGAAAATGAAGAGGGGGAAATCAGAGGGAGAGATGAACCATGAGAGACTATGGACTCTGAGAAACAAACTGAGGGTTTTAGAGGGGAGGGAGGTGGGGGGATGGTTAGCCCGGTGATGGGTATTAAGGAGGGCACATACTGCATGGAGCACTGGGTGTTATATGAAAACAATGAATCATGGATCACTACATCAAAAACTAATGATGTGGGCGCCTGGGTGGCTCAGTTGGTTAAGCGACTGCCTTCGGCTCAGGTCATGATCCTGGAGTCCCGGGATCGAGTCCCACATCGGGCTCCCAGCTTGGTGGGAAGCCTGCTTCTCCCTTTCCCACTCCCCCTGCTTGTGTTCCCTCTCTTGCTGTCTCTCTCTCTATCAAATAAATAAATAAAATCTTAAAAAAAAAAAAGAAACTAATGATGTATTGTATGATGACTAACATAACATAAAAAATTAAATTAAAAAAATAAAATAAAATTCCTGAAATGAACCTCCCCTCCCCCAAATCCCTTCCAGCTCCCGTTTCCTTTAATTCATTTTTCTATTTGCTTCAGCCAGAGGACTGTTGGCTCAGGTCTCTGGGTAACACCTCAGTTCCTTCTGTAGCAACTGTGGCCCCAAGAACTGATCTATAAATCAACTCCAAATTCAAATTACTTTAATTCCAAGTATCCTAGGTGATGGCATCAGGGCCCTTCAGTTCAGAGACTCATAATGCACTTGACCTTGATACCAGGAAATGCACACCTTGTAGGTTTTCCAACCTCAAATTAAAACAGTCCTAGATGATTGAAAAAATACAGCACTCCCACAGACTATGAGATCCCTTGCTTTCCTTTCATGAATCCTCGGCAAATTTTGTATCGGAATCCTCAAATGCCTGGAGAGGCTTGCTAAGCATCATGGTCGCTACGTCACTATGGAAACAGAGTGTAAACAGCAGGAGGAGGAAACCCAGAGGGTGAATTGCTTCCTTCCACCTCCTGGGCCAGGCTCTGCACCTAATCCCCGGGGCCCCACTGCCACGAGCCAAGAGTGGTCCACACTATAGAATTTCCTACAGGGGCAATCCCTGCCTGGATTTTTTTTGGAGGGGGGGGGACAGTTAAGGAAGAGACATACTCAGTAAAGTTGAACAGGAATCCTCGGGGAATAGTGGAATAAATCTCTCCAAAAGACACTGATCACATCTGACCCCTTTCTTTGCACCTCCCTGAAAAAGGATGGCCGCTCCATCCCCAGAACTTGCTATTTCCCATTCTCCGGCACTTTCCTTCATTGCTGCTTCTGAAAGAGATGACGCCTTGGAGCTTTTTAAAATGCCAGATTATTGCTGTAAAATGTAATGCAATACAAGGACAGATCAAATTTATGGAAAGCCTTTTATGAGACTATCCCAAAGGGCTCTGTATAATGGCTATAAAATGGTGAAACACATTGTGGAACAGATTTAATTTTTAAAGCAGCTGAAAATATATATTAATGATTGACCATCATTATTCCTCATCAGAAGTCTTTAGGAATACTAATAAAATGACTCTACCTACAATTATTTCCATCCAAGTGTTTCTTCATGGAATTCAATCTGATCTTATAGCATGTAATTGGCCAATCAAAATAATGTTCCGGGGGGTGGGGGGGAAGCGTGGGGTTGTTTCAGCCCAAGAGCCAGCCAATTTGTCATGAGTTTCCTCCTACTTCTTTCCCCACCTGCTCAGCCTTCACTTGTCATTCAACTCCGATCTGCTTACGGTTATGCACTGTCTGAACAACATTAGAGCAATACAGATTTGGTGGAAATTTGCCTTCCCTTGGGTTCTCGCTGAACCAGGCAGGTGGGTCTAGGACTGTTGTATAATTTGACATTTCCAAATCCTACCTGTTCCTTATGCTCCAGTTCCCTATTCTTGTCTAGTAGAAGTCATGAGTGCTTCCAACACGCCTCCCAGGCTCCCCCACCGTTCCGCTGCCACGCTGTCTGGGTGTCCGTCCAGCTCCAGGCAGGGGCCTCCCATTCAGTGAGCAGCATCCCCCTGCCAGAGTACTGAGCACCTAACTCAGGCCTGGAGTATCGGCACACAGCATTTCCCTACCACTGCCATCCATACAGGTGTGATCCCATCTGAGTGCAGGTCGGGATTTTTTGTGACAAGTTTGGGAAGCTACACCCTCTCCGGCTGAACATGCCTAAGGAAGCATGTTGCCCTAATTGCTGCTGGCAGCCACTTTGTATCCATGGGACAAGCCAATCCAAGGACAGGACAGAACAGAACTCGGAAGGAGCAAAGCTAAGACAATTACAGAGAAGAAAACAGAAATCTCATTGAACCATACCTAAAATCCAATCTGCTTCTGGGTCCCCCCCCCCCCAGTCACATGGCTCAATAAAGCAAATAAATTATTTAGAAGAGTTTGAGTTGAATGTTCATTATTTGTAACCTGTAGTGTCCCTTGAAGCTTCCGCCCCAGTGCGTGGAGTAATGCTAGGTGTGCGGGCAAATGAACAAAGGAGAAAGCCATGGTGGGGGGGGCAGCTCTGTGGTTGGACTGGCCTCTCCCCCACACCACACACAGTGGCCAGATGTCCAGGGTGCTAAAAGGAATGGGGAATTCAGGCCTAGTCAAGACGAGGGGCATGTACAAGGGTCCAATCTGATGAACAGGACACAGAACCAGGGTATTTTGATAAATGCCAACATTTTGAGGTTATGTAGATGAACTTTTAGTGCTATTTCAGATCGTCTGCATGGACTCCAGCCAACGTATCACCCAGGCACACTGGATAATGGACCCAAGAGAGTAAGGAAAATTCCAGCACCTACTTGCTAGCGAGAGAGGGGTCCTCTGACCCCGCTTGCCTCGGGCAGTGTATGTCAGAAATCATAGGTGGCTAAGCTTTTGAGGTCTAGGCATTTGTGCCCACAACTGGCCGGTTGTGGATATGGCAGGGCTCGTGTTCTGGGGAGCTCAATTCAATTCACCAAGACTTGTTGAGCACCGATGACTCCTGATGGACCAACTGCACCCCAGAGTCACTTCTGGTCAATTCTGCTCTTTGTACCCCGATAACACACACTCAGGAACTGTGCTGGGTGAGTAAATGCCTGGAGGAGACTGAGTGTAGCCCGACAGAGCTCCTAGAAGGAGAGCTGGGGCAGAAGACCACCGGGCAAGACACCCAGGCCCAGAGTAGAGGCTTTCAGGCTTGGGGACAAGACACGGCCTGGGAGCAGGAGCCCTGGTTAGAACCAGCACCCTCCTGTCTCCCGGTGATGCACAGAGAGACCTCCGTTCTGCTGACTGGCCATGACCACCATGCCTGGTCCCGGCACCTGCCTCCAACTCCTGCACAGAGTCTGGGTTCTCACACCTCACCCCATGCTTCCCCACACCTCCTGAGCCCCATCCTGAGCCTGGCATCCTGTTGCCTCTCAGACACTCCTGATACCCACTGACACATGCCTATATCTCCAAACGGTCCCTGATCCTTCCGCCCAGTGGACACCCCATTCTTCCCAGGGATTTGCCCATACTACCCTACCATGGAGGTTCTTCGTCCCTGAGTACTGCACTTTGCCTGCCTGCTAGAATGCTTCCCATCCCCTGCATCCCGTCAACAGGTGTGCCCAGGCTCACCTCCAACAGCCAAGAGTCAACCCTGCTTCCCATTAAACAGTGTCTATTGATGTCAGTGCCCCTATGGCCATGATCGGCAAACAAATATAGATGGAGGAAAATCAGCACCTTCTCAAGAAATAAGCCCAACACATATGGCCTCTCCTAAAATCCCAAGTACCCCAGACCACTAACACCTGCCTCAGTGTAGATGGACACTTGGCTTGTGATGGAGCCAAGGCCTTGAGAAAGGGTGCAGAGAAGGAGTCAGGACCCCCATTCCAGTCCTGGCTTTGATTCACACCTGCTGTGAGCTTTGCCGATTGGGCCTTCTATCCCTTTCAGCTCTGAGACTCTGGGAGTCCTCTGTCTCTTCTCCTCTGTGAGCCCAGCAGAGGCCGCCCCCCATGCAGACAATCTCACCAGCCCGCCCTGGGTTTATGGTGGCCATAAATACAGAACACCTACTCGGCATTGCCTGGAGGATTGATCACCAAGGACCACTTTGTCTGTCACATTTTCATGTTGCCCTTTTCCCTTCTATCCGGTTCCGTGATCCTGTAACTTTCCTTGGCACACCACTCCCTGGGTATTCTCTAGTAAAATGTCAGGGCTGCTTACAGCTCTTTTCTGTCAGAGATGGAGCAGAGAGCCTGAGTACGCATGGACACAGGGAAAGAACTCCCCTCTTTGTTACTTCCATCTCTTCCCTTTGAGGTTCAGTCTCCATTTCCAAGGCCAAGAGGGGATACAGAACAGTGCTAATTCGGGGGACAAGAGACCTGGGTTCCATTCACCGTTCTGCCTAGAACTTGCTGTGTGACCTCAAGCAAGTCAGTTAACCTCTCTGATTCTCATACCTCTAAAATGATGCTTGCGGCTGGGATTCTTTCTGAACTCCTACCTTTTATATTTGATAACTTGTGGGTAGCAAAACTGTGCAAGGCTTAATCATTTTTGACTGATCTCATTAATACAAATGAAGGAAAAGAATCTGGCATTTTAAGAAAAGCAGCCAAGAAGCCAGAAGACGGCTATACTCTGGTGATAAGTTCAGAGAGCCCAGGAAGAGAAAAGCTCCTTAATGCTTAATCCCTATCTCTCCAACAAGCCAGACATAAAATCCTTTAATCAAATCAAATAAGCTCAGCTAAGCTGCAGAATGGGGCTGGGAAATAAGGGATGTGTTTTCTGTCCACCCCAACTGATTCACATGGCCTCCTTGCTGAACGTGCTCCTTCAATACCAGGAGAAAAGCAAATACACACCACGAGGTGGGCTGAGGGTGCAGAAGCCACCTGAACACGTTAGCAGACAAGGCTGACCCCACCTCTCCTGGGACAAGGGCTGACCTCACTGTGGGTTGAAGGTGGGCGGTGGCGGGGGAGGCTGTTGAGGAGGACCTCACCCAGGGCAGGGCGGACATCAGGGCTGGTTACCAGGGCTCAGGAGAGAGAGATCAGGCCTGAGGCAGGATTGTGGGTGAAGGGGGCAGAGAAGGATTTTAACAACCAAGTGGTTAGATGATCTGTCCCGTGGAACCTCAGCCTCTTTCCCCAGCCCCCCCGTCTCTATCCAATGGGCTCGTGAACAAAGTGGCCATGTTGGCAGGGATGGAGGTTATACACGGGCTCAGCAACACGGACCTCCACTCACCAAGCTGGCCTCACCATGTTGGGCACCACTGAGTGCCCAACATGGCACCATTCCCCAGCGTGATCATCAGCTGTCTGACAGCAGGCCGATTGCACTGGGCCACTTCTATCATGGAAGAGGCAGCATTTTGTCCTTACTAGAACAGACACTTACTACAGATACAGATTCTCCTTCCCTGAATGCAATACTTCTGCCAAAACTACCATCTGTGGACTTCCGGAATGCCATATCCACCAAGATGGTGTTCCACACAGTATTGCTCCTGATCAAGAAACGCACTTCACAGCAAAAGAAGAGCTATAATGGGCCCAGGCTCTTGGAATTCACTGGCCATATGTGTTCCCCTCCCTCCTGAAGCAACTGGCTTGATTTAAGGTCACAATGTCCTTCTGAAGACCCAGTGACAGTGCCAGCTGGTGGCAATGTCTTGCGGGGCTGGGGACAGGTTCTCCAGAGGACTGTATGTGCTCTGAGTCACTGTCCGTTATATGGTACTGCTGCTCCAGGGCCAGGATTCACAGACCCAATAATCAAGTGGTAGAAAGGGGAGTGGTCCCACTCACTATTACACCACAATGACCACTAGCAAAATGTTTGCTTCCTGTTCCCGTGACCTTATGCTCTCCTGGCCTGGAGGTTCTAGCTCCAAAGAAAGGAGTGCTTCCACAATGCCTCAGATGAACTAGAAGCTCAGGCTGCCACCAGACACTTCGTGGTCCTCATGCCTCTGAATCAACTGGCAAGTAAGGGAGTTCCTGTGCTGTCGGGGGTAACTGATCCTGCCACCAAGGGGAGACTGGGCTGCTCCCCCATGGTGGAGGGGAGGAAGAGTGTGTCTGGAATACAGGAGAACCCCCAGCGTGTCTCAGGATTACCATGCCCTGTGATTAAAGCCAATGGAAAACAACACACCCAACCCAGGCAGGACCACTAATCACCCAGACTCTTCAGGAATGGAAGTCTGGATCACTCCACAGGCAGAGAACCACAACCAGTTGCTTGCTAAGGGAAAAGGGGATCCAGCTATGGCCAGGGGACCAGTTACAGAAATGAGGACTGTAATTGCCATGAGCATTTCCACCTGAGTTTGTTAGGCACTTATCTACGTGTGTGTGCATGTGTGTGTATACATATATACTAATCGAATATCCTTGTCTTCTTCCCTCTGTTACTCCCTTGTCGTGTAACATAAGATGTATTGACCTTATTTCATAGTATTTAAGTGTTGCTAATGTTACATCCTAGTGTTTGTTACGGGAAATCAAGAAGAGTGAGCATCACTAGGGGGTTTCACCCCCTCTTCTGGAGTCCAAGTCAGTGCGCTGTCACTTACACTCAGGACGGGCATCATGTTCGGCAGAGTTACAACCTTGCCATTGTCCTCACGTGGACATTAAGCATGGCTTCAGGAGATGTTTGGATGCCAAGTGGCAATGGGTAGACTTGTGATGGTTAATTTTATGTATCAATTTGACTGGGCCACGGGGTACCCAGACGATGGGTCAGACATGATTCGGGGTGTCTCCGTGAGGGTGTTTCTGGACTGGGTTAGCATTGGAATCAAATAAGGAAAGCAGATTGCTCTTCCTAATGTGGATGGGCCTTATCCAGTCAAGGGAAAGTCTGAATGTGACAAAAAGGGTGAGTATAAGACCGTTCCTTCCATCTGACTGCCTTCGAGCAGGAACATCGGTCTCTCTCCTGCCTTTGGACTGGAGCTCAAACATCAGTTCTTCCTGGGTCTCCAGCTTGCTGGCCTTCAACCTGAACTGTGCCATCACCTCCACCGCCCTCAGGCCTTCAGACTCAAACTGGAGCTGCTCCGTTGGCTCTCCTGGGTCCCCAGCTTGCTGGCCACAGACCATGAGACTTGTCAGCCTCCGTAGTCACTCAAGCCAACTGCTTGTTTTACACACACACACACACACACATGCAAACACATGCACACCTACACCCTACTGGTTCCAGTTCTCCGGAGAACCCAACTAACATAAACCCCTTATATGTTAATTGCTAGAATCCCCTATATGAGGTCAAGTGAGCCTGTTTTCTACTTCTAATTCTGTTCCATCATGAAAACTGCCATAACTAAGGCTGAGTGTAGTAGGACTCCCAAGTTGATACAAACATTGAATCTTGGCTCCATTTGCATAGCAAGTGAGTGGAATGAAGGCTTACACAGTGTTGGGATACTCGGATACTCTTGCAGAGCTCCTGGAGAGCTAACTTGTCCTGTGATTAATGTGCCCCCTTCAGTGGGATGTTTTCACTCCTGTGGCTGTCAGTCACCCCTTGGCCAAGGCCTCGGTGGTCAGGGCAATGTCAAGTGTAGTGATTATAATCCTGGTTTCTTGCTATGTCCTTATGCTTTAGAATCATGTCTACTCAAAGTTATTCAGGGCCCAGAGCCCCACAAATGGCAGCCCTAACTTGTGGTCAGCTTCCCCAGGCATCTCATGTAGCCTCGTGCCAGAACAAAGAGGTTAAGTGCTCGACACTTTCCTTCTCCCAGGGTGACTGCAGTCAGGAAGAGAGATTCACGGCAACCATTTCGGGCTCTTGTTGCATCGTTTGTCATGAAAATGAGGTATTAGAATTTCAGGGCCTAATATGCTTCCTGAGTTATAGCGGAGAGTGGAGCGCTCCTTTGGTATTTCCGATAATATGTAGCTTTGTCAAAGTCTGATGGCAAACGATCAGTACAAAAGTGCCTTAGAAAAGCACACTCTTCATGTCAAAATGGCTTACATTGTGGAAAAAATTACTATCAGTCAAGATGGCACACAGGGAGAAGCTCACATACCTAGAGGAAGCCATTTTAACCCTCACAAAATACTTGTAAGGTGACCTATCCAGACAAGGGCCAGAGAACTTCCCAAGAGCCTGTGTGACAATGGCCTGGTCTGGGGCTCCCCTGCCTGCAGATACCCGACTCCATCCTGCTCCTTGGGAACATCAGGTCTGACCTTTTGTGTGAAGGAGAAAGCAAGTGTCTAGATGGAGCTATTTGAGGGCTCCCCAGAGAATGTCCATCTGCCTGAAAGCATCTCCCCTCCGCCCAACATTGTGCTCAAAGTGGTCCCCATTAGACTGACTTTTTAAGAGCAGACTGGAGATAGATGCACTTCACTAAGCTAAATCTCTATCCCCTTCGGAAAGATAATACATTCATCACTTCGTAGGGCTCATTTAGAGGGAAAGACTAGGGCCAATGGCTGAGAGCTCTAGGGTAAAAGATTTTAATTCAACTCGAACCCAGATGGAAAGGGTTCTTGGCAAAGAGCTCTGTCACTGGAAGAATTCAGGTAGTAAGTATCTAGATGGTCTTCCTCCTACCATGGATGGGAAGCTGGACCAGGTGGGCATTCTGTTCCTATTGACTCAGGTATCTTGTAATGTTATCATTAACTCAGAATAGGGAGAACAAAGGGATTCTCCCCCTCTTCTTTGGAAAGCTTATTAACAATGTTAGTGCGTCACTGGGCAGGGGAATCTAGGTTCTGGTCAATGCCACAGATCTCCTCTGGTGATGCACACCACTGTTCTAGAGTATCCTACCTATTCAGTAAAAAGTTGCCCTCAATCTCTAAGACCCCTTCCCATTCTGATATTCTGCAGTTCTCCGAGACTGAGTAAATCATATAGAATCCTTCCGAATACTTTAGAGTGGTGGAATAATAAGACCCAAGTGGCAAAGGCAGATCACGTCTCACAAGGCTTCTGAGTGCTTGGTGGCTGCCTGGAGCACCGTGGTGAGGAAGGGTCTGGAAGCCAAGTCCGGAGATGAGAGTGAGGGATTCCCACAGACTATCAGAGATATCTGCCAACGAGTCTGGAGTGGGAAAATGCCAACAAGAAGCTCCCTATTTGCTATCCCTGCAACAGACCTTTGAAAATTCAACTCTTTCTGTGTCCACTATCACAGGTTATTGGTGACCCAGGACACGCCAAAGAACAGACCGTGGCTGGGACAGGTTGAGCTGCTGAGTGGTCATAGGCAGGAGGACTCTCAAGCCTTGGGATCTAGCTTCCTCCTCCCCATAGAGCTCTGTTGTTCTCTGCCTACCGTGTCTTAAGTTATTCCTCAAACATTTCAAATTCCATTGTATTCCATCTTATAAGGGAGGCAATACACATTGGTTCTAAAGAGAAGGCTTCTGGGGGAAAAAAAAGTCGCTCCTAAATGTTAAGGGTTGATGATAGAAAGCCTTCCCTAAGGTACCAGAAGGTTTAAAGCATGTATTGAAATAAGATCGACAAATGTGCTTTCTGAGGTACAAAGCTGTACAACTGTAATGCACCATTTCTAATTTTATTAGGAATTATGTGTCCTTCATCTCTTCACAAATGACATCTAAATACATTGTGGAAGATGAACTTCAATCGAAGAATCCACCTTAACATCAAGAAGCCTGATGGGGAATTAATGTTTAAAGGAACTGCTAAAAATTGGGTACAATAAAAGAATAATGAGTCCCTGGGAAGTGCACCATACACCCTCCGGTTACTTTTATCTCCTTTCTCTTTTTTCACCCCATTTTTCTACATTTCTAAAATAATGCAAGGATTAAGAATAAAGAAATAGGCTGGGTAAAGAGAGGACTATGAGCTATTAAATTGTTCCTTAGACTATCGAGTGGCCCACTGTTGACAACAGCAGTTCTCGATGGAACTTGCCAACAAACACTCAATTGATGAGCCTCCCCTGGGGCAACAGGGTTGGCAGAGAATCTGGAGTTGGATCCCAAAGTAGGAAAATGAGTTTGGCGACTAGGGTCACTATATTCCCAAAGATAAGTCCTATTTTAAATTTCTTGGTCTGGGCTGATTTCATTCATTCCTGGCCTGAATGCAAAGGGAAGAAAATTATTGACTCAAAATCTGAGTTCATCAGGGCGCCTGGGTGGCTCAGTCGTTAAGCGTCTGCCTTCGGCTCAGGTCATGATCCCAGAGTCCTGGGATCGAGCCCCGCATCAGGCTCCCTGCTCCGCGGGAAGCCTGCTTATCTCTCTCCCACTCCCCCTGCTTGTGTTCCCTCTCTCACTGTGTCTCTCTCTCTGTTAAATAAATAAAATCTTAAAAAAAAAAAAATCTGAGTTCATCTTCCACCTTGTATTTAGAGAGATGAGCCCCACCCACATTACAGTCCTCATAACATAAAGGAAAATCTCCTTTACTTAAAGTCAACTGATTGCAGATGTGAACCACATCTAAAAATACCTCCAGAGCAACGGTTAATAGCATTTGATTACATCACTCCCATCAGTCAGGTGCCAGGGCCACGTTGGCTCCTAAGACTAACCACCAGACAGTGCCCGGAGGGTACTTGGAAACAGGGAGGAAGGCCATGCCGTAAGCCAGTGGGAAGGCCTTCTGTGGGGCCTCAGGCAAATGTAAACTCTGTTTCCTCCTCTGTAAAGTGAGGGTGGTAATATCAACTTCCCGGGCAAGGCACCCAAGCTCCCATGCATTTACGGTTGTAAATAGGAAAGAATTTAACAGAGAGTGATAAGGATGATCGTAGTGACCCTTAGTGAGCACAGCCTACACGTGAACACACTGTCGTAAGCATTTTACACGCAGGACACTCACAATTACCTATGAGGAAGATCCTAGTATCTTCATTTCAGAGATTTAAGAAAAAAACAAAAGTACAAGGTTTAAGAATTTATCCAAAGTCAGAGAGCCGGTAGGAGGCCGAGGTGGTAATACGAACCCAGGAGGTCTGACCAGAGCCTGTGGCCTGACCACCCCGCCATCCCCCTTTGCACATTGTTGTTCACTTTGAAAGTATCTGCTGCCTTAGTCAGCATGGGCAGCTACTTCCAACTATCACAGGCTAGGGCTTAGACTACAGACATTTCTTTCTCACAGTCTGGAGGCTGGGAGTCCAAGAACAAGGTGCCGGCCAATTCTGGGGAGACCCTCTTCCTGGTTGGCAGACAGCCACCTTCTCCCTGCGTCCTCACACGGTGGAGAGAGGACTCTGGTTGCTTCCTCTTCTTATAAGGCCACTAATCCCATCCTGGGGGCCCCAACCCTCGTGACCTCATCTAAACCTATTTACCTCCCAAAGGCCCCAGCTCCAAATTCCATCACATTGAGGCTTAGGGCTCCAACATATGACTTTGGGGGGACACCTTCAGTCCACAACATTCCCATACGACCCACGCTGCCCACTGACACCTTACTGTGGCCAGGCTTTGCCAGACAGCTCTTTGGCATCCTCAACCTCCCCTCTTCTCACCTCTTCAAAACCAACCTGTCCTAGGTTTTATTCCTTCAAAGCCCTGCATCGACCTCTCAGCTTGCCACCTCGAGCAAAGATTTGTCAGTGGCCTGGATATGCGCCTTAACCTTCCAAGAAGAATTTGCATGTTTACGGAGACTTCCGGAAGCTATAATGACTAGTAAACCAGGGGGATTATTTCTTTTTTTTTTTTTTAAGATTTTTATTTTATTTTATTTTATTGAGAGAGACAGAGAGAGAGCATGAGAGAGAGGAGGGTCAGAGAGAGAAGCAGACCCCCTGCTGAGCAGGAAGCCCGATGCGGGACTCGATCCTGGGACTCCGGGATCATGACCTGAGCTGAAGGCAGTCGCTTAACCAACTGAGCCACCCAGGCGCCCCAGGGGGATTATTTCTAAATAATGGGGTCTCAGGCACCACGGTCATGAGAGAGGGAAGCCTTGCCATGTCCCTCAAATCATATCCTGCAACATGACTCCTCTTTTGTGCACACTACACACACTAGCCTCTAGACACAACCTCTGAATCAAACATACACACCGTCGACAAAGAGAGAACAGTGTCACCTTGACGAATATGAAATCAATCCGAGACCCCAGAGATGGGGCAATATGGGGTGGAGAAGAAATCAGTATGGATTAAGTGGGTATGACGGTCTTTGATCTTCCCGCCCCGTGGCCCTATAATCATTACAGCTAGAGCCACATGATGCTGAGCACAGCCAGAATAAGGACCCCACAAAGATGTCCTCACCCTAATCCCCAAAGCCTGTGCATGTGCTACTTAATGAGGCTGCGGCTAAGGTTATGGATCTTCAAATAGGGAAATGATCCTGGATTCTCTGAGTAGGTCCCCTGTAGGCATGTGAGACTTCTGCCTGGCTGGAGTTGGGGGACGTGGCAGGCAGGAGTCGGAGAGGTTCCACGCTCGAGAAGGACGCGCCGCACTGTGGCTGATGCTGAGACATAGTGCCCCCCTGCGAGGAGCACAGAGAAGTCTGGGAGCTGAGGGTGGACCCTCGCTGGAGGCCAGCAAGGACACGGGACCTCAGTCCTGCAACCCCAGGAACGGAATTCAGCCGGTAACGGGAAGGAGCCTGGAAATGGGTTCTGACCCCGTCACACGGGGCTGCAAGGAGTGAGACTGCTGAACTTCTGATCGGCAGGAAGTGTGAGATGATAAACGTGTATTTTTACACCGCTACATCCGAGCAACTTGTCACAGCAGTGACAGAAAGAGGGGTGCCGTCCCCAGGGGCCCCAGGAACGCTCAGGACCCACGGAAGGCAGTTTGGCCTCAGAGCCTTGGCATCCACGGCCGGCTCTCAGCTGATCTGCCCCTGCCCTTCTGACAGGCCCGTGAAGGGGTGTCTGTCTGTCCCCATCCTGAGCCGCCTGCCTTAAGAGCCCAGATCCAGCTCTGCCAGGTCCCCAACTTCAAAGGCAAGAGTCCCGCCCCTCCTGTGTGGTTGCTGGGAACAGACCCCTGGTGCCAGCTCCTCGGCCTGCTCCCCGCTCCGTCCCCCTGATTCTCTCCTCCCAGGGTGCTGCCAACCCCACTGAAGGCAGACATCTCCCTGCCAACTAAGCTATTGATGCTTCTAGTCACAGAAAGCTTCTGGGAGGAGGTTAATATTTATCTGAAAGAAGCTTACAAGTCCGAGAAGGGCCGCATCTACACAGGAAATGGCAGGAGCAAACGCAAGGAAGTGAGCCCAGTCAGTGGGCAGGCAGGAGGCGGCTGAAGCCTGGGAAGCTCAGAGGGCTCCGGGCTCCATGGTGGGAGGGGAGCAGGGGACTCACCAAGGGACATCTGCAGGGGAGGGTCAGGGGGGCAGGCGTAGGCTGAGCGGGGAGGGAGGGCGGGCATAGCCAGAGAAGGGTCAGGAGAGCAGGAGTGTGCAGAGGAGGGTCAGGGGGGCAGGCTTAGGCAGGGGAGGGTCAGGAGGGCAGGAGTGTACAGAGGAGGGTCAGGGGGGCAGGCTTAGGCAGGGGAGGGTCGGGAAGGGTGTGCAGAGGAGGGTCAGGGGGGTGTGCAGAGGAGGGTCAGGGGGGTGTGCAGAGGAGGGTCAGGAGGGGTGTTCGGAGGAGGGTTAGTGGGGTGGCCAGCCGGCTGGCGGGCTGGAGGGAAGAAGACTGTCAGTACAGGGAGCTGGAAGGGAAGCCAGGACGCAGGAAGGATCGCAGACGCGCAGCTGAGCAGGCTGAACGGGACAGCCCAGGAGGAGAAACAGAGGAAGACGGGACTGTGACAAAATGGCAAGGGGGAGTGACAGGACCTGAGCGCCCACCGTGCACTGGGCACTGTGCTCTGTGTAGGTCTCCTCACTGAACCCTCATGCAGCCCCCCCCGAGGTAGATCTCAGCTGATCTGCCCCTGCCCTTCTGACAGAGAGTGTTTTCCCTCCCACAGGGTAGGGCGAGGGGGCTCAGGTCAGGCCGCTGTCCCAGGACGCAGCCCACGGCCCCTTGCAGGTGCGGCTCCACAGAGCCTGCTCGCTCGCCCTCCCCCAGGTAGAAGCGGCCACCAGCAACTCCCATGGGGGGCGGGGGGGCCCGCTCAGCGTCCTTCATCTGGGTCATTCTAGTCCCTTTCACGGAAAGAGAAGAACATGTCTGAGAAGAGCAGTAACAAAGGCAGACAAGGGCTCCAGTCTGGGACGGGGAGAGATTCATCATAGGCTCAAAGACAGAACAAAATGAACAAAAGGAAACGGGCATTTTCATCCCTGAAATAGCAAGTCTCCAGTTCCCAGCCAGTCCCCCTCCTCTGTGCTCCTCCCTTCTTACTTCCGTGGCGCCTTTTGAATCTCCCCTTCGCTCCACCAGGAACTGCCTTGCTCACGGTGGTTCATAGAATGGACTCGAATCCCCCCTCGGCCCCTTCTCACCTCGTGACCCTGAGCACATAACCCTCCTTACATTTGTTTTCTCACATGCAAAATGGGCATAATCAGAGTCCCATCCTGGCAGGTGGCTGTGAGCCCTGAGTGAGCCCGCGCACGTCCCGCGTGTTGGGACGGGCAGATGTGTGCGATGCACTTGCTATTCGCAGGCAGCAAGGTGGCAGACTGGGAGACCGAGGGACGATGCCGAGCTGTGATCTCCACCTGTGTCCTCCAGAGGCCGCCATTGTTAGCCATGATGCTTTCTCCTCTTTCCCCTGGGCTGTGGGATAGGATTACCTGCTCTGCCTCGAGTTGTCCCAAGGCTCCTTCCATGGGAGCCCATCCACTTCCCCACCAAGCCACTGGAAGGTCCTGCCCAAACAACTCCTCTCTCTGGGTGGCCATGATCCCTGAGTTTTCATCGGTAAACTCACCTAATTAATTGGCCTTTGGAGATAATGTAATTTAACTGAATAAAAACATAATATACCCTTGGAAGACAACTAGCAAAACAGCAAGGCTTAATTAAGCTAATTAATTTTTTCATTTTCACATGAGACTATTTTGTGTAAAAACAGAATACTGCATAAATTCATCTTCTCCCCCTTCTTCATCCTATTATTCTCACTCCCTCCCCAGGGGTAGTTACCGTGATGAATTTATGTATATCTTTCTAGTCCATTTCTCATATTTTTACTATCTATATTTCTTTGGGTGCTTTTTGAACTTACGTAAGTTTTGGCAACTGTATATATCACCTCACAATTTGATACATGCCGACCTAGCTCACACCTTTTTATTGCTGCCTGATAATTCACCATGTGCATGCTTTTAATAGGTGAATTAAATCTTTTTATTTTTATTGTGAGGTTTGAATATTTGGTGCCATGCTTATTTTATTCCTCTTTTCCTGCCCTGAGTTGACCGACTTTCTTTTGTTCCTCTACTTTTGTTCACATGTTTAGAAAGTATACATTCTATTCCATTCTGTCCGTGGTTCCCTTATGTACATACTGAACACAGTCTAACAAGAAGCAATAAATGTAGCTTTCCCCAAAATACAAATGCCTTAGAACCCATTCATTTCAATCTCCTTCCTGCTTGTTACCTACCATGGATTTTGTTCATTACTTTAATACTACCTTTTTATTCCCAAATTATTCTTTTTAAAAATGCTTAATTGTATTTTTACATGTTTCACGTTGTTTCCTACTAACTGTTTTTATGCACCCCACTCTTTCCATCTGGATCATTGCTCTGTTGATGTACGCCCTCCAGTGGTTTTTCAGCAAGAATTCATGAAAGACAAACTGTTGTTGACATATCTGAAAATGTCTTGATTTTTATTTGCCTCGTTCTTAAATGATAGGCTAGCTGAGCATAAAATTCTAATTGAAAGATGTTATCATTCGGCACTTTAAAAGTATTCTATTTTTTTCTACCATCCTGTGTTGCTAATAAGAATTCTGCTTACAATCTAATTGTTTTTCCTTTATAGAAGTCTTTTCAATTATTTCTCTTCTCTTTGATGATCTATGATGTTACTATGATGTAGTTAGGCATGGATTGTTTTTATTTATCTAGTTCTGGACTCACCGTGCTTCATCAGTTTATAACTCAGGTATTTCTTCCATTCTAGAAAATACTCAGCAATTATCTTTTCAAGTCTTTCTTCTCCCTCTTCTTTTTATTCATATCTTGTGGAACTATTGTTAGCCAAAGATTTCATTGTACCCTCCTCTTCTCTACATCTTTGTAGCTTTTTATCTCTGTGTGTGACATTAGGGATGATTTCCTCCCATCCATCTTGTACTATATGCCTATCCTCTACAGCTAGTATTCATTGCTTAGTGTAACTGTCTCCTCTCCATAAGCATTTTTACCCATTAAGATTCTTTGTTTCTAGGATTCCTTTTTGGTTATTTTTAAGGTAAGCCTATTGTGTTTTATAATATCATGATCTTCTTTTAAGGTTTCATTCTTTCTTTTATCATTTTAAGTACGTATTATGAAGATTCGGTGTCTTCTGGTTCCTGGAGTACAGATCTTCTTATATTCCCACTGATTCTTTCTTGTTAAAAATAGTTTATTTCCTTATTTGTTTTTAGCTATTTATTTAAACTCATATACAATGTTGACTGTTCTCCCTGGGTGCCATAAGCACCCCAATATATGGAAACACCCACATGGAGGAGAATATGTTTGCCTCTACCAAGAGGCTTACCATCCAGGACCAGCATAGGATCCATGTAGGTAATGTGAATCCAGAGCCCCATCCCAGGACACAGTGAAGAAGAGAGTTTCTTTTCCACCCGACTCCACCAAATGTCAGGTTTCCATGCAGCTTCCCCAAGTAGACAAATTTTTTGCGATTTCACATAGAGGGCAGCTCTATGTGACCTGGGGCTTCATGCAGCTAGCTCTGTCCCAGCTCCTAGTCCCATGCACACCTGCACGGGGCCCCCAGCTCCCTGTCTGTGCAGGTGTTGTGATCCATCCCCAGCAGACTGGCAACGTTCTGATTCTGAGTTTCCTCCTTTTGTGTGGAACCTGAAGATTTCTCCTTCTTGCTGCCAAACCCAGTGCTATATATAAAACTCCACCACTGGGGCGGAGCAAGATGGCAGAGGAGTAGGAGACCTGGATTTCGTCTCCTCTCAGGAATTCAGCTGGATAGGGATCAAACCATTCTGAACACCTACAAACTCAGCAGGAGATCGAAGAAAAGAAGAGCAACAACTCTCTGAACAGAAAAGCGACCACTTTCTGGAAGGTAGGACCTGCGGAGAAGTGAATCCGAGGCGATATTCGGGAGGAGAGACGGCGGGGGAGGGGCCTCCGTCGGCCGCTTCTGGCAAGTGATAGAACCACGGAGCACAAAATCGGAACTTTTAAAAGTCTACTCCGCTGAGGGACGTCACTCTGGTGGCTAAGCGGGGGGTGGAACCCTCCGGGACAGTGTGGTCTCAGGACCCTCGGGGTCACAGAAAGACCGGGGGTGCCTGAGTGTGGCAGAGCTCCCAGGTATCGGAGCAGGGAAGCCGGCTGCAGAGGCGGAGCCCAGGCGCGGGCTCTCAGCTCGGGGTGGCCATAAACCGTGATCCGCGGCACAGTCGGGCCCCTGCTCCTCCAGCAGGGACCCAACAAGCGGCAGATCCGGGGAGACTCACCTTCTTCCCCCGGGAGGAGAGGCGCAGGAGCACACCGCAGGGATCTGCTGGGTTTGGAGACTCCACCCGGGGTCAGGTGCCAGAGATAGAAATGTTCCGTCACAGGCCGGGTGAGCACAGAGTGCGACCAGGGAGACGGGAGTGACTGGCGGCTTTTCTCTGGGGGCTCACTGAGGAGTGGGGCCCCAAGTTCTCGGCTCCTCTGGGGCGGAGATTAGGAGGCCGCCATTTTCACTCTCTGCCTCCAAAGCTGTACGGGAAGCTTGCAGGGAACAAAAGCCCCTGAGAGCAAACCCGAGCAGATTACTTAGCCCGGAGGGGGCAAGGGCGGGGCAATTCCGCCTCCGGCAGAGACATTTGGAAACCACGGCAACAGGCCCCTCCCCAGAAGATCAGCGAGAACAGCCAGCCAAGGCCAAGTTTACCCATCAATGAAAACGGCAGAACTCCAGCGCTAGGGGACTACTGCACATAGAATTCATGGCTTTTTTACCATGATTCTGTAGTCTTTCAAAGTTAAGTTTTTTTTAACTGTCTTTTTTTCTTTTTTTTTTCTTTTTGAATTTTTCTTTTTCCCTTTTTCAACCAACATCTTATCAATCCCTTTTTTTAAAAAAAAAAAACATTTTTATTTTTCATTTTTAGAGTCATATTCTATCCCTTCATAGTAGTTACCCGTATTTTTGGCTTATATATATAAGTTGTTCTCTCTTTAAAATTTTGAGATAGTTTCTTCTAACAGATCAAAATATACCCTAAATCTCTAGTATATGGTGTTTTCTATTCCCCTGCCTGATCACATCCTCTCCCTTTTTTTTTCTTTTTTTAAATCCTCTTCTTTCTTTTTTTCAAACAACTTCTTATCAATTCCTTTTATAAAATTTTTTATAATTTCCATCTTTACAGTCATATTCCATCCCTTCATCATATCAACCCTTATTTTTGTACATATATAAGTTTTTCTTTCTTTAAAATTTTGGGAGGCACTTTCTTTTAACAGACCAAAATACACCCAAAATCTAGTGTGTGGCACTGATCTATATACCAGCCTGATCATATTTGATCACATTCTCTTCTTGTTTTGTTTTGTTTTGTTCTGTTTTTGTTTGTTTTTATCTTATCTTTTTCTTTTTCTTTCTTTTTTTTTTCTTTTTCTTTTTTCTCTCTTTCCCTTTCTTTTCCCACTGCTTCAGGTCTTTTCTGATTTGTTTAGAGTATATTTTCTGGGGACATTGTTACTCTGCTAGCATTTTGTTCTCTCATTAATCTATTCTCCTCTGCACAAAATGACAAGATGGAAAAAAATCACCTCAACAAAAAGAACAAGAGGTAGTACTGACTGCTCAATATGGACATTAGTACGATGTCAGATCTAGAGTTCAGAATCATCACTTTAAAGATACTAGCTGGGCTTGAGAAAAGCATGGAAGTTATTAGAGAAACCCTTTCTGGAGAAGTAAAAGAACTAAAATCTAACCAAGTAGAAATCAAAAAGGCTATTAATGAGGTACAATCAAATATGGGGGCGCTAACTGCTAGGATAAATGAGGCAGAAGAGAGAATCAGTGATATAGAAGACCAAATGATGGAAAATAAAGAAGCTGAGAAAAAGAGAGATAAACAACCACTGGATCACGAGGGCAGAATTCGAGAGATAAGCGATACCATAAGACGAAACAACATTAGAATAATTGGGATCCCACAAGAAGAAGAAAGAGAGAGAGGGGCAGAAGGTATAATGGAGCAAATTATAGCAGAGAACTTCCCTAATTTGGGGAAGGAAACAGGCATCAAAATCCAGGAAGCATAGAGAACCCCTCCCAAAATCAATAAAAATAGGTCAACACCCCGACATCTAATAGTAAAACTTATGAGTCTCAGAGATAAAGAGAAAATCCTGAGAGCAGCTTGGGAGAAGAGATATGTAACCTACAATGGTAGACACATTACATTGGCAACAGACCTATCCACAGAGACCTGGCAGGCCAGAAAGGACTGGCAGGATATATTCAGAGCACTAAATGAGAAAACTATGCAGCCAAGAATACTATATCCAGATAGGCTGTCATTGAAAATTGAAGGAGAGATAAAAAGCTTCCAGAACAAAAACTAAAGGAATTTGCAAACACGAAACCAGCCCTACAAGAAATCTTGAAAGGGGTCCCCTAAGCAAAGAGAGAGCCTAAAAGCAACATAGACCAGAAAGGAACACAGACAATATATGGTAACAGTCACCTTACAGGCAATACAATGGCACTAAATTCCTATCTTTCAATAGTTACCCTGAATGTAAATGGGCTCAATGCCCCAATCAAAAGACACAGGCTATCAGACTGGATTAAAAAACAAGACCCATCGATATGCTGTCTGCAAAAGACTCATTTTAGACACAAAGACACCCCCAGATTTAAAGTGAGGGGGTGCAAAACCATTTACCATGCTAATGGACACCAAAAGAAAGCTGGGGTGGCAATCCTTATATCAGGCAAATTAGATTTTAAACCAAAGACTGTAATAAGAGATGAGGAAGGACACTATATCCTACTTAAAGGGTCTATCCAACAAGAAGATCTAACAATTTAAATATCTATGCCCCTAACATGGGAGCAGCCAATTATATAAGGCAATTAATAACAAAAGCAAAGAAACACATCGACAATACAATAATAGTGGGGGACTTCAACACCCCCCTCACTGAAATGGACAGATCGTCTAAGCAAAAGATCAACAAGGAAATAAAGACTTTAAATGACACACTGGACCAAATGGACTTCACAGACATATTCAGAACATTCCATCCCAAAGCAACGGAATACACATTCTTCTCTAGTGCCCATGGAACATTCTCCAGAATAGATCACATCCTAGGTCATAAATCAGGTCTCAACTGGTACCAAAAGATTGGGATCATGCCCTGCCTATTTTCAGACCACAATGCTTTGAAACTAGAACTCAATCACAAGAAGAAAGTTGGAAAGAACTCAAATACATGGAGGCTAAAGAGCATCCTACTGAAGAATGAATGGGTCAACCAGGAAATTAAAGAAGAATTAAAAAAATTCATGGAAACCAATGAAAATGAAAACACAACTATTCAAAATCTTTGGGATGCAGCAAAGGCAGTCCTAAGAGGAAAGTATATAGCAATACAAGCCTTTCTCAAGAAATAAGAAAGGTCTCAAGTACACAACCTAACCCTACACCTAAAGGAGTTGGAGAAGGAACAGCAAATAAAGCCTAAACCCAGCAGGAGAAGAGAAATAATAAAGATCAGAGCAGAAATCAATGAAATAGAAACTAAAAGAACAGTAGAACAGATCAACGAAACAAGGAGCTGGTTCTTTGAAAGAATTAACAAGATTGATAAACCCCTGGCCAGACTTATCAAAAAGAAAAGAGAAATGACCCAAATAAACAAAATCATGAATGAAAGAGGAGAGATCACAACCAACACCAAAGAAATACAAACAATTATAAGAACATATTATGAGCAACTCTATGCCAGCAAATTAGATAACCTGGAAGACATGGACGCATTCCTAGAGATGTATCAACTACCAAAACTGAACCAGGAAGAAATAGAAAACCTGAACAGACCTATAACCACTAAGGAAATTGAAGCAGTCATCAAAAATCTCCCAAAAAACAAAAGCCCAGGGCCAGATGGCTTCCCAGGGGAATTCTACCAAACATTTAAAGAAGAATAATACCTATTCTTCTGAAACTGTTCCAAAAAATAGAAATGGAAGGAAAACTTCCAAACTTGTTTTATGAGGCCAGCATTATCTTGATCCCAAAACCAGACAAAGACCCCATCAAAAAGGAGAATTACAGACCAATATCCCTGATGAACATGGATGCAAAAATTCTCACCAAAATACTAGCCAATAGGATCCAACAGTACATTAAAAGGATTATTCACCACGACCAAGTGGGATTTATCCCTGGGCTGCAAGTTTGGTTCAACATCCGCAAATCAATCAATGTGATACAATACATTAACAAAAGAAAGAACAAGAATCATATGATCCTCTCAATAGATGCAGAAAAAGCTTTTGACAAAGTACAGCATCCTTTCTTGATCAAAACTCTTCAGAGTATAGGCATAGAGGGTACATACCTCAATATCATAAAAGCCATCTATGAAAAACCTACAGCGAATATCATTCTCAATGGGGAAAAACTGAGAGCTTTCCCCCTAAGGTCAGGAACGCGGCAGGGATGTCCACTATCACCACTGCTATTCAACATAGTATTGGAAGTCCTAGCCACAGCAATCAGACAACAAAAAGAAATCAAAGGCATCCAAATCGGCAAGGAAGAAGTCAAACTCTCACTCTTTGCAGATGATATGATACTTTATGTGGAAAACCCCAAAGACTCCACCCCAAAACTGCTAGAACTCATACAGGAATTCAGTAAAGTGGCAGGATATAAAATCAATGCACAGAAGTCAGTGGCATTCCTATACACCAACAACAAGACAGAAGAAAGAGAAATTAAGGAATCGATCCCATTTACAATTGCACCCAAAACCATAAGATACCTAGGAATAAATCTAACCAAAGAGGCAAAGGATCTGTACTCCGAAAACTATAAAATACTCATGAAAGAAATTGAGGAAGACACAAAGAAATGGAAAAACGTTCCATGCTCATGGATTGGAAGAACAAATATTGTGAAGATGTCAATGCTACCTAGAGCAATCTACACATTCAATGCAATCCCCATCAAAATACCATCCACTTTTTTCAAAGAAATGGAACAAATCATCCTAAAATTTGTATGGAACCAAAAAAGACCCTGCATAGCCAGAGGAATGTTGAAAAAGAAAAGCAAAGCTGGTGGCATCACAATTCTGGACTTCAAGCTCTATTACAAAGCTGTCATCATCAAGACAGTATGGTGCTGACACAAAAACAGACACATAGATCAATGGAACAGAATAGAGAGCCCAGAAATGGACCCTCAACTCTATGGTCAACTAATCTTTGACAAAGCAGGAAAGAATGTCCAATGGAAAAAAGACAGTCTCTTCAACAAATGGTGTTGGGAAAATTGGATAGCCACATGCAGAAGAATGAAACTGGACCATTTCCTTACCCCACACACAAAAATAGACTCCAAATGGTTGAAAGACCTCATTGTGAGACAGGAGTCCATCAAAATCCTAAAGGAGAACACAGGCAACAACCTCTTCGACCTCAGCTGCAGCAACTTCTTCCTAGAAACATCGCCAAAGGCAAGGGAAGCAAGGGCAAAAATGAACTGTTGGGACTTCATCAAGATAAAAAGCTTTTGCAAAGCAAAGGAAACAGTCCACAAAACCAAAAGACAACTGACAGAATGGGAGAAGATATTTGCAAATGACATATCAGATAAAGGGCTAGTATCCAAAATCTATAAAGAACTCATCAAACTCAACACCCAAAGAACAAAGAATCCAATCAAGAAATGGGCAGAAGACATGAACAGACATTTTTCCAAAGAAGACATCCAAATGGCCAACAGACACATGAAAAAGTGCTCAATATTGCTTGGCATCAGGGAAATCCAAATCAAAACCTCAATGAGATACCACCTCACACCAGTCAGAATGGCTAAAATTAACAAGTCAGGAAATGACAGATGTTGGCGGGGATGCGGAGAAAGGGGAACCCTCTTACACTGTTGGTGGGAATGCAAGCTGGTGCAGCCACTCTGGAAAACAGTATAGAGGTTCCTCAAAAAGTTGAAAATAGAGCTACCATATGATCGGGCAATTGCACTACTGGGTATTTACCCCAAAGATACAAAAGTAGGGATCCAAAGGGGTACGTGCACCCCGATGTTTATAGCAGCAATGTCCACAATAGCCAAACTGTGGAAAGAGCCAAGATGTCCATCGACAGATGAATGGATAAAGAAGATGTGGTATATATATACAATGGAATATTATGCAGCCATCAAAAGGAATGAGATCTTGCCATTTGCAACAACGTGGACGGAACTGGAGGGTATTATGCTGAGCGAAATAAGTCAAACAGAGAAAGACATGTATCATATGACCTCACTGATATGAGGAATTCTTGATCTCAGGAAACAAACTGAGGGTTGCTGGAGTGGGGGGTGGGGGGGGAGGGATGGGGTGACTGGGTGATGGACACTGGGGAGGGTATGTGCTCTGGTAAGTGCTGTGAATTGTGCAAGACTGTTGAATCTCAGATCTGTACCTCTGAAACAAATAATCCAATATATGTTAAGAAAGAAAAAAAGAAGAAGAAGAATGTAGCAGGAGGGGAAGAATGAAGGGGGGAAATCGGAGGGGTAGACAAACCATGAGAGACGATGGACTCTGAAAAACAAACTGAGGGTTCTAGAGGGGAGGGAGGTGGGAGGATGGGTTAGCCTGGTGATGGGTATTGAGGAGGGCACATTCTGCATGGAGCACTGGGTGTTATGCACAAACAATGAATCATGGAACACTACATCTAAAACTAATGATGTAATGTATGGGGATTAACATAACAATAAAAAAATTTTTTTTTAAATAAAAAAAATAAAAGTCCACCACTGCTATGTGATTTCTCTACCGCGCACATGCATGTGTGTGTGTGTGTGTGTGCACGCACATGCGAAACGGAAGAGGACATTTCCTGTGTCAGCTCAATCTGCCATCTCGACTTGAAGTCACTCTGATGAACCCTTCTGCACCAACTATTACCAATACAGAGCAGAATCCTTGGGGGTAGAACACACAAAAATGCTTAGTCCTGGGGTGCCTGGGTGGCTCAGTTGGTTAAGCGACTGCCTTCGGCTCAGGTCATGATCCTGGAGTCCCAGGATCGAGTCCCGCATCAGGCTCCCTGCTCGGCAGGGAGTCTGCTTCTCCCTCTGGCCCTCCCCCCAACTCAGGTAAATAAATAAAATCATTAATGGGGTGCCTGGGTGGCTCAGTCGGTTAAGTGGCTGCCTTTGGCTCAGGTCATGATCCTGGGGTCCTGGGATCGAGCCCCCATCAAGCTCCCTGCTCAGCGGAGAGCCTACTTCTCCCTCTCCCTCTGCCTGCCACTCTGCCTACTTGTGCTCTCTCTCTCTGCCAAATAAATAAATAAAATCTTTAAAAAATAAAATAAAATAAATAAAAATTTTAAAAATGCTTAGTCCTTCATTAGAATAAGGGTGGTAAGAAAGGTTTAGAGGCTTAGAGCAGGACTCTCCATTAATGAATTGGTTTAATCAATAGGTTTCAAAGTTTTATCCAATAACAGTTCACATCAATTGGCTACCTCTTTAGTCTTATTTGCTGACATTTCCATCCAACATCAAAAGCATTCACTGTCTGCAACTGATTAATCACTACACTGTACCTCTGAAACTAATAATACAGTATGGGTTAATTAAATTAAATTTAAGTAAAAAAATTTTTTTTAATTCATTGAGATAATTTTGCATGCAAGGTCTGCAGAGGCTCTAAAAATGAACCGAATTAGCTAAGGAGGTAGTTACTACCTGTGGGTGAGAAGGTCACAAACAAATCACTAAACCCTAGGACAAAGTGTATGAAGTACTCAAAAATGAGAAACCACATGCTCTGTGAGTACAGGGAAGGAGCAGTGTTTCCGGCTGAGGAGCTACAGAGAGCTTCATGGGAGATGGTAAACACCTGCACTATAGTTAGGGATGTACCTCCTGGAAATGCCTGGAAAGTCAAACTAACAAAAGAGAAAATAAAAAATAAAAGAAGATCAAAGATAAAATGAGAGCAAAGGGCTGGAAGGGGCAATGAATAGGGTGTTCAGGGAGCAGAGGGTAGCTGGGTTTGACCAGAGCAAATGGCCTCAACAGGAAGAAAATAAGAGGTTCAAAATGCAGACCCCCTTGGAATTGCAAGAACGCCTCAGGATAGTAATTGTGTTCTTCTGTTGATTAAAGAATACATACCGTTAAAGGGCTGTGGATTTAATAAATACTTTAAATTGATAGTTTACTGGTCTCCAAGCAGCCTTGTGCACGCTTTTTAATTTGGGTAAATATAGGCAAGGTAATTATTCAAAGTGAGACAATGTTTGGACCCCATAACTCCTCAGCCCTCCAGTTGGGAATACAGTTTTGGGATGTCCTGTAATTTACTCTGAGGCTCCCTGGCAGAGGCGTCGGCTAAATCAGTGGCTAGAGTTTTAGGCAACTGCACAGAGCAATCTTTAAGCTGCGAGGCTCTCTTTTATCCTGCCATTCGTCCTATACCATCAGCATTTACAGCCCCCGCCTCCCTCTCACCAGTCAGGGGCGGGAACAAGAAGAAAAAAGAAAGAAAGAGAACAGGAAATTGCTTTCCTGTTCTCAGGGGGTGTACAACCAAGGAGAGGGCCGGTGGAAGGTTGGAGAAAGAAATTAAAGCTGTGGCTGAGTCCTCATAAGGAACACTTCCTGTCCCTCCCAATTCGGGGCCAGGACAGGGTCACAATTTTCCTGTCCATTCATTCCTTGACTCCCCACCTCACCTCTCCAAATGACCCTTTCCCATCCTCTCTTCTTGCATCAACACACACACACACACACACACACACAGAGGCATTCTCTACTCACTCCGGACATGCTTGGGTGGCCCATATCAAAGTAAAACTCATTATAGTCACTTATGAGCTGCTTATCATTCATGTCTAATTACCAAGTAGCACAATAACCATGGTGCACATAATTAATTACATGTTTGATTAGCTTTGTTGTAAGTTTTGTTTGATATCAAGGCTGAGCTCTGTCTGTGAACTCAGCCTTCAGTGTCTGGAGGGCTGTGGTTACTGCGAGGGTAAGGAAGGGTGAAAACATGGGGAAGGTCACACCCAAAGGAACACCTGACACCTGCTTCGACATGGACAAACCTTGAGGACAATACGCTAAATGGAGTAAGCCAGACACAAAAGGACAAATGCCATGTGATTCCACGTACACGAGGCACCTAGAACAGGGAACTCATGCTATAGAACGTAGAACAATGGTCACCAGGAGTTGGGGAAAGGGGAAACGGGAGCTAGTGTTTAAGGGGACAGAGTTTCAGTCTGAGAAGATGAAAATGTTCTGCACAACAACGTGAATGCGTTTAATTCTACTGTATTGTACATTTAAAATTTTACATTAGGTATATTTTACCACAAAAAAAAAAAAATCTAGAAGTTTGGGACGGTGGGGAGGAGGGATACAGGAGGCAAGCCATGCTAAGGTTATCCACTGGGGCGTTCAGCTTGGACCCATCACAGACATCGGCAGCCAGCCAAGGCACCAACAAGTGGGAAAAGATGCCCAGCGGCTGTGTGTCTTCTCCTCACACCTGCAGGGTAAGTCTGGCTCGCTCCCCCTGGTGCATCTCCCATCCCGGTTCTCATCACAGCATCTGCTGGTGCAAGAAGCACAATGCAGAACACGGGCAGGAATTCAGAGTCTGGGGGGTAACTCCAAAGGTAGCGAGCAAGGCACCAAATTGAACTCAAGAAATAAATATCTTTGGCTATTTATCTAAAGAAATACTGTTTTTAAAAATGTCTACCATGTGCTATCCTGAGCCATTTGGGCTAAAAAATCACCTTGTTATAAAAAGAAGAGCATCATGAGTGACTAGCATGACATTCTCGTACCTTCTGTGGATAACAGACTTTGACCCATGCTGGATCTGGGTCGGAGGGGTCAGAGTTTGGCTGAGGATGGAGCCAAGCAGGGCAGAGCCCACGCTGCCCTCGGTGGTCCCCAACACTGAGGCCCATGGTGGCTCCACGTGAGGGTGGAGCCCTCAGGAGTGGGGTCAGTGCCCTTATTAGGGGGTGAGAGACCACAGTGCTGTCTCTCCACCACAAGAGGATGCAATGAGAAGACACCTGTCCACACACTGGATAGCGGGCCCTCACCAACCACCCAATCTGCCAGCATCTTGACGTTGGTCTTCCAACCTCCCAAACGGTGAGAAATAAGTGTCTGTCGTTTGAGCCCTGCCTGTGGTATTTTTGTTAGTCACCTGAATGGACTCAGATGCCAGATGACAAATACCCACAGCCCCCAGTTCCCAAATGACCTTCCCACCCCCACCACCTGTGACCTCTTGCTCATGACCCTGAAGACCTCACTGCTACCCAGCAAGTAGAAGGTTAGCCCCTGGTCCAGCAAGGGGCTCGGGCAAGCTGCTCTCCTGCTGTATGAACCCCTTTCCAGGGGGTGGGCGCCCCACCACCCTGAGAGCTCAGTGTCAGCGTCACCTTGGTCCTGCTGCTGTAACTTAATCACACGAACAAGAGCAGAAGAGCCCCAAACGGTGCAGGCTGGAGCAAAAATGTTAATGGTGACATCTAAGTATGCCTGCACAAAAATTTTCTTGGCACCCCTTCTGTCGCTTTATTAGATCGAGAAATATATTCTTTTGAACAAACACACACTTTTCTTTATGTTTCTAGACTCAGGCTTTAGAAGTGTGACGTTTGTAGAAGACCCGGGTGATGGTTTCCTGCTGGTCCCATGGCTTTCGACGGGAAGAAAAATTTAAAGATCATATAAGCCATATACATAATTCCAAAAATAAATATAATGCCTTACTTTATTAAAGGAGATAAAAAGAATAACTTAGAATACAACGATATGTGCTTCATGGCTGGGCAGTTATTCACAACAAAAATAATGAAAAATATGATCAGAAGCCACTCTGACAAACACAGAAAAACCAAAGACAGAAAGGACATCAGAATAAAAGCCTGGTTTTTATTACATGTTAAAAGCAAAGATATATAGATTCTATGTCTATGGGTAAAATGGAATTAAGTTCTAGTCTCGGAAATTATAAACAAATTTTCCAGCTTTTTGAATAAATTTGAAAGCCATGTTGAACAAGACAACTCATTCTTAGACAGTCCTGTCCTGCCCATCGAAGGACATCCCTGGATTTCATCCTCCTGGTGCCTTCATTTGGGATTTCCAAAATACCCTAGAGGTGGTGTTAGCCCCGTTGTCAATCCCTAACCCGAACGGAAAGGCCCATATGTCTCCTGTCTGGTGACAGGCTTGCACGGTGCCAGCTTACCCAAAGGGCTTGGGGCGGAGGGGAACCCAGTTTCTCCTCCTGCTGCTGGACACGGAAAGAAAGAGAGTCAGACGAGGGGGTTAAGTGTCACGCTCCAATGGCGTGGGCAGGGGTACAGCCGGCGGGGGCTGGGCAGGAGGCTGACATCAGCCCCGGTCTGCCCCCAGGAGCCCAGGGGGCGCCTCTCCGGTCTCTGCCTCCTCGGGACACTGCCTGGGGAGCTGGGGGGCGATCGAGTGCGAGCGGCTGCACCAAGGAAATCAGAGCTCCTTTCTTTAGGAGCCCTTTGTTAAACACTGGCCGACACACCTCTGGGCGCAGACATTCCTGGGAATGTGTAAGACAAGAAGGGAATGTTTGAGAAGAAGGTGGCGAATTCAGCTTTTGAATTTGGGGAGGGCAACGTTTAATGACAAGTCTACAATTTCCTTAGGAACCTTGAAATTCTAGCTAGACAGTTCTCACTTGTTTCTGTCCTAAAGAATGGAATGATTGCCCTGGTCCAATGCTTGGAACACTGGGTGCAGGAGACCCTCCCCTGCTCTGCCCCAGCAGCTAGAAGGGGAGTCTGGGGGCAGCTGGGGGAGAGGGAGAGAGGGGGGCGGGTGGTAGGTGAAGCCAATCCCTTGTTCGTGGGAATCGCTGTCTCCTTTCAAGACCACATACTCCTCCGGGATTCTTGTTCTGTTGTGACTTTTTTCTTTCAATACTGCCGTTAAACAGTGCGTGCCTGGCACTTAGCCATGGCTCGTAAAGAGGTTCTTTTGAATGACAGAATGCCCTGGGTGGGTATTCGTGTTACGCAGAGTCCACAGATAAAAGAAGGGAAGAAAGGGTGCCAAAGCACAGAGTAGTGCTCCAACCCCAGGGCCTGGCTGGCCAAGCAGCACCCCCAGCAACAGCAAGGCTCGGTGTGGATTGATCCAGAAGCCTGCAGGCCGTGGAACCCGCTTGCCCCACACCGGAGTTGCCGCTTAATGAAGTCCCCCGGTGGTGCGCATTCATCATAGTCTCTGACTGGGCTGCACTTAGCACTGGGAGAATATTAAGTTAACAGGAACACATTAAGTGCTGGTGTAAATTAAAAGCCGAATCATTCTATAATCAAATAGTCATTAATCCAAAAGGAATTGCTTGCTGGGAACACTTTCATCAGTATTTATTGCTCTGTTATATTATAATGGGCTATTTAATAATAAAAAATACATTATATTGATTAGAATCTAGCATTTGATTCAGACAAAATCACAGAGGTCCTGTGTATATTTTCATTCTTCCTATAATTTATTCCTTGCTGCCCTACTTCTATTTCGCCCTGATCTGTGGGAACAGTTAAGGACACGTAGATAGATCACGCTCTGTGCCAGGGAGCAATACATGAGGACTGAATGAACCAGTTTTAAATTGGGCATTATCCTTTGCTATACTTCTAGAAATGGACAATTACTCCTTACATGCATCTCTGATTTCCTGGGATCAGAAACAGCGCCCGCAAGGTAGAGAAATCAGGGTTTCAGCCTGGTAACCTGCAGGGAGGAATGAGCTCAGGGAAGGTGAGGAGAGAGGGGGCAGAAAGATGTGGGGAATGAAAGAAAACAGAAAGAGAACAAAGGATAGGAGGGAAGAGGAGGGAGGAACTAAGGAAGAGGGGAGGGAAGAGAGCAGAGCAGGAGCCCCAGGGTCAGGCAGCGGGGTGCAAGGGGGTGAAGGGCATTGTCCCCTCCCAGAAACCTCTACCAGCCTCCCTCCCTCCCTCCCTCTACCAGCCACTCCTAAATCACATGCCAACTGGGCTGAGCCAGTGCGCTCGCTAAGACAGCATGGCTTCAAAGCAGGTGCACTCCCTTTCTAACCCCTTCGATCGAAGGCTTCCCTAAGCTACTGGTAAAAACACAGCTCACACAAACATCGTGAGCCGGTGTCAAAATTTTAAACTCCTTAATGAGGAAATGAAAAACTACAGAATCAAAGAGCTGATTGAATCAGGACATGAAAACCTGGGATTATACCATCAGTAGGAAATAGAAATGTTGAAATAAGATTGTGGAGTTATATGTTTTTTACAGCTGGTTAATATCCTGTAAATCAACCATAGCCCTTGAGATTGTCTCTGCTGCTATTCAGAAAAATATCACACCTCTTTGGCTTTCCACAAATTAACCTCTAATTTTACAGGGTTGTAAAACCTCTGGGTCTCAATCGACTGTTAGTCAAACACAATTATATTCCCCCAAATGTAGGATGACTCTCGGAGGGACTTATTAGAAAATGCTTTAGTGTGATAGTCAAGGTCATGAAACCAAGTTTTTGCCTATCTTTAAGTTCTAGGCCACACCTGATAGTTCACACTTGTGAGGTGACCCAGGGTGAGGGCAGCTGAGAGTCTTAGGTGGGGGCTGGCCACACCAGAAAGGTCCACAGCGTGATTAGTGGGCTGGGCTTTGAGCCATATGACATCAGCCCAAGCTCTGGGGGCGCGAGGGGGCTGGGGATGGAGTCCGAGGATGTAAGCAATGAGTCAGTCAATTGTACCTACATGATGAAGCCCCAGGAAGATCTCTGGACTGGACACTCAGATGAGCTCCTGGCTACCAATACTCTGCACTCTCATGCACCCATGCCGGGAAGGCAATGTGTCCCTCAGGACATGGAAGCTAATTTGTGTCCTTTTGCTATGACCAAACTGTAAGTGCAGGGCTTTCCTGAGTTCTGAGTCATTCCAGTGAATTATTGAACCTGAAGGTGGTTGTGGGAACCCCCAACTCTGTACCCACTTGTCTGAAGTGAGGTTGGCCTTGGGAACCCCCAAACTTGCAGCTGGGGTCAGAGTCTTGGGAAGACATGGCAGTCTTGGAGTGCCTGGGTGGCTCCATCAGTTAAGTGTCTGCCTTTGACTCAGGTGATGATCCCAGGGTCCTGGGATCGAGCCCCACATCGGGCTCCCTGCTCAGTGGGGTGTCTGCTTCTCCCTCTCCTTCTGACCCTCCCCGCTGCTCATTCTCTCTCTCTCTCTCTGATAAATTTTAAAAGTCTTAAAAAAAAAAAAAAAAAGACTTGGCGGTCTTAAAGGACTGTGCCCTTTACTTCAAGTGTGGCCAATCCCGAGTACCTTCTTCACTGGAAGACAAATCACCACAAATTTAGTGGCTTAAACAACATGTTCACTGTCTCCATTTCTCTTGGCGAGGAGTCTGGGCATGGCTCAGCAGGCTCCTCCACTCAGGGTCCCACTAGGTTGCAATCAAGGTATCAGCCAGGGCTGGGTCTCCTCCAAGGCTCACCTCTGCTTCCAAGTTCACCTGGTTGGTGGCAGGATTCAGTTCCTCGTGAGTCAGGACCTAGGCCACAGCTCCTTCCTGAGTGTTGGCTGGAGGCCACCCTCAGCCCCTTGTCGTGTGGGTCTCTCCATATGGCCACTTATCCATCCAAGCCAGCAGAAGGAGAGCTGGTGGAGAGTCTACCAGCAAGACTGAAGACACAGTCTTCTGCAATGTTGTTGGAAGTGACCTCCATCATCGTGTTGGTGAGAAGCAGTCATGGTGCTACCCATACTCAAGGGGACAGAGGACACGAGCCCCAGGAAGTGGGATGACCACTGCAACACTCAGCAAGGGAACTTCCAGGCTTGAAAACATTCTACCTACCTTAATTTAAACCACTGATGGCCCCGAAGAAAGCCTGAGTCTTCAGAGTCAAGTGCATTCACTCAGTACTGTCCCACCCTGTCTACTTCCTCCATTCAGCCCCTGGTTCAAGGCCAACAGACCTGTAAGCAGGATGAGCCCAAGGATGAGGCTGGAGACACAGCCAGTCCTCCACCATCAAGGCTCTTTTTCATGCCCTGTGCCCCATCCTGTTCTCAGTGCTGAGGATATGAAGATTAATAAGACAGGGCGTCCACCCTTAGGAGGCCCAAAATACAGACATCATGCCAAGACACATGGCCTGCAAACAGAGGGGTAATGTGATTTGCTTTAGAAAGAGAATTTGGGGGGCACCTGGCTGGCTCAGTTGGTGGAAGGTGTGACTCTTGATCTCAGGGTTGTAAGTTCAAGCCCCATATTGGGTAGAGATTACTTAAAAATGAAATCTTCAAGATAATTATAAAGAAAGAAAAAAGAAAGAGCATTTGGTTGGCAACATGTAGATGGAGACCACAGCATTTTCCTCCTTTTGTGATTCTTGAGAAACTTCTTCCAGCAATCAAGCCAAAGTTCCTGAAGCCAGGAGGTCTGCTAGAAGGAACTGGCCGTGGAAAGAGCGAGTCTTGCTTCAGCCTATCCCTCAGGGGCAGAAGAGCAGACCAGAGCCCTGAACACCAGGGCCCTGTCCCTTTTTGGCCCTTTTCTAGTGTCACTGTCCCACTCAGCACGACTCCTGGGCAAAGATGGTGTCCCCAAGGACAACTTGTCCCTGAAAAGACATGGTCAAGCAGGAATGACTTGGTGTCCAACTGGATGCCAGGAGACATGCTGTCCATCCTTCTCTCCAAAGATGACTTGAATAAAGAAATTGTTGGAGCCAAGTGGGAAAGAAGAGGTCAGCAAGTCTATCCCTTTGTCATACAAACGACAGATGGAGGCCCAGACAGGAGAAGCAATTTGCCCAAGGTCACCTGGCTTGACTGCAGAGATTTGTCTACAAGCCAGGCCTCCAGGCTCTGAGTCCAGGCCATTTTCCACATCTTCATGATTGTAGATTAGTCACTGGCTCTTGCTTTGTCCCTGATTTCTCTGTCATCTATATTAATATCATAGTTTTGCTGGACACTTCATACACACTCAGTTCTGTACATGGCAGCATCAGGAAAGACCACATTGCGGCTACACTGCAAAGTGATCCTTTGTAACATTCCATCAGCATGGCCCCTTCTCTCTCTTTGAAAAGAGAGCAACCATAATCCCCCCTTAGCCGCCTGCAGAGGATCCCACACGTGCTCACCAAATGAATCTCTGCCTTTTTCTTTCCTATCAGTTTGTTTTTCTTTCTTGATGCCTCTTTCTCCTTTATTATAGGCTGAATTGTGTCCTCCCCAAAATTTATAGGCTGTATGAATATCCAGTAACCCAGAACCCCACCATGTTTGGAAGGAGGGTCTTTAAAGAGGTAATTAGGGTAACGTGTGGTCAGTAGGGTGGGCCCTGACCTGGTATGACTGGTTTCCTTATAAGAAGAGGAGATTGGGACACGGACTTGCAGAGGGGGACCATGTGAGGACACAGCGGGAAGACAGCATCTACACACCAGGCTCAGAAGAAACCAAAACCCCTGCAGACACCTCGATCCTGGACTTGCTGCCCCAGTGCAGGCACTCTGTTGTTCGAGGCACTCGGTCCCAGCCCTTGGCTATAGATCTAGGCAACTTACCCACCTTCTCGTGCTCTTTCACTTTCCCTCTGGCTCTTTGGCTTCCATTACCTAGTCACAATATAGACAGGGAGGCTAATTTTAATTATGTGTTTACTACATTTCATATCTCTGATTTTTAATTTTGTAAACAGAGAAGAAGAGATTTTAGACTTATCTTTTTAATACGCTTTTAAGTTATTTTTGCATGTACAATAAGCCATATATATTATAGACCATGTTCTTAATTTATTATTTTTTCCCTGAGGCTTAATCATCTTGATAGAAAAGAAAGCTCCAATCCAGTTCCTGAAAATCCACATGAAGGTGTTTTCTACTGAGAATGAATGCATTTATCAGACACTTTGCTAGAACCACTTATTTATTCAACCCACAACAATGCACTAATTACCTGCTGTTAAAGTCAAAAGCTCACCACACAGACTGAGTCTTATTTTCAAGAACAATTTCCCTCAGAGGCAGCAGAGAAGAGCCTAGAAGACCCTCATGTCTCTAGGAAAGCATAACTCACTTTGGATAAGTAATACAAAATAATCCAAACACAGATGCTGTAAGAAAAAGTCAGGAAAAGAGCAATCAAAGGTGTTAGAAAAATAACACTAACCAGAGAAGTTTTTCCACAGAAGAACTGAAAATAGCAGCCTAATATTTCACACGCATTTTTTTTTAATCTTAAAAATTGCCTCTAAGGAAGAGCATCAGACATGCAATAATTCAGGAAAGAGAATTAGAAGGTGAGAAAAAAATGAATCATTGGTGGGCAAACTCTAGAAATAAATCAGAGAATGAATAAAACCACAGAAATTAAGGTGAAATTGGAATAAGAATAAAGGCAAATAAGACACTGGCAGAACCTCTAAGTGATGTAGGGGCACGTTAAATAAATATAAGCAAATTAAATAAAATGAAAACAAAGGCTGGGTTTTAAAAACCTAGAGAGAAGAGGATGCATATAGAAAATGAGCAAAGGAGAACCAACAGATGCATAATTGGATTTTTAAAAAAGAAAACGAAACTGATGGAAAAAATTAAATTTAGAACTTTAGAACTCTTTCCAGAAATAAAGATTTATATATACACATTTAAAAGAAGCCCAGTGTACCAGAGATAATTAACCCAGAGTTGTTGGCCCTGTGACATATGCTATTAAAGTTATCAAACTTCAAAGATAAAAAAAGCATGCTCTGGGCTGCCAGACAAAAAGATAAAGTCACTACTAAGGGGGGAGAAATCAGGCTTGCCTCAGCAAAATTCGAAGTCAGAAGATGAGGTCCTCAAGTAAAGAGTGTAAATCAAGCATTATATATCCAGCCAAAGAGCCCTTCATTTTATAAAGACTACAAACAGAAGTTGTGAACAGGAAAGAATTCAAATAATATTTCTCCTGAGTCTTCCTTGAGGAAACCGTGAGAGCATGGACTTTAGCCAACCTTCACAATGATTAGGAAAACGAAAGCCAGCGAGGCATGAAGAGCCTCAGCGACATTTACCCATCAAATGAAGTCGAAAACAAACGTGAGCTTTACAGACAGAACACCATACAAGGTTATGTGCCCCACAATGTAGAAACAATGCAACCAACAACAACAAAAAAAAAAATTAGAGAGAAATAAAGGGGATAGAAAAAAAATACTGACCACCTCAACTATAAGAGCTGCAATTCAGAAAATATAATTTAAAGCTAACAAATCAAGTAACAAAAGAGCAAAGATAAATACTAAGAAAGATCACATTAGCTGCAGTTTGGTGGTAGAGGATGGAAGAGGGATAGCAGATATGATTATTCCATCACAGCTTTTGATAGGGAGCAAAGAGGAAAACTCAGGGATGTGTGTGTGTGAGAGAGAGAGAGAGAGAGCGCCGTGGGGAGACAACCATTTCTCAATAAATAATAAATAAATACATATCAAATAAATACAGATTACAATTGTGCCAAGTGTAATAGAACAAGTGTATGGCACCCTGGGAGCTGAAATGTATTTGGAAAATGTGTAGAAATTAAGCTGGCCCAGCAGCAGACGGAACAGCACACACAGAGCCCATACTGAGGGATGGGGAGAAAGCTCTATGAACAGTCCAAGCAAGCGTTCAAGGAGGGCATGGTGTGAGGAGGCTGAGCTGTACCACAACGTTTAGTAAGACTGGGCAAGAGGAAATGGAATCATGTGAAGGTGATTCTGATGAGTCGAAGGCAAAAATGTGCGACACATGACCTTAGGTTGTTGAGGGGCTATCGAGAAGAATGACCTCACTCTAGAGGCTCACAGGCCCACCAGAACCCTGCTGACTTCCTCTCCATCATCCAAGTAAGAGAGGACTCTCACAAACTAAATAAGTATGTTTTTTGTATCAATAAATACAAAGAGAGAGAGATAAGAAAAGATGGATGGATGGACAGATGGATGAATAGATAGATAGATAGATAGATAGATAGATAGATAGATAGATAGATAGAAAGATAGATGAGAGAGAAAGGGAGAAATAAATCAGGGGTATCTCAGATTTGAAGGAAGGGCTAAGCAGACAGACTGCAGGAAGACTGGACCAGAACTGCTTTGGGACTTTGGAAGGTGCCACCATGTAGCCTGCCCACCAGGCCACTATGTCAATGTGCCTCAGGTCCAGCACCCTCCAGGCTCACCACCACAGATTAAAGCTCCTGGGAACATGAATGGGATCGTCCTGATATGGGAATGATGCTTTCCCCCAAATCCGTCAGCAGTAGCAAGTTAGTGGAGAGGACGAGAAGCATCAGAAAACGCAAGCCCCTTACCTATCTTTGGGCAGCTCCCAAAGAACAGTAACCACCGGGAGCTGGAGAGCATCCCCAGATGGGGTCTGGTACACTCTTCACAAAGGCTCAGCTGAAGCCCTACCTTTGACTCAAAGTCATTTGTGATTGTTACAACAAGTATTGATATTTTCCTACACAATTATTATAAAGAGGGTAAAGCATGATCTTGGGTAATGCATGCGAGGGGCTGATCTGTATGAGTAATGTAAGTCTGGACCTTCAGAAATAAATTTGCTCTTCCTGTAGACTCACTATCAGTCTTCTGGAGGTCTTCTGTAGACTCCATGCCCTCCCAGCCCCAGAGGGAACCAAAATGTCATACCGTCAACCAGGACATGGCCCCTTCTCTGAGCCACTTCTCTCTTTGAGCTGATGAGGACTATCTCTCAGTGTCAGTGAGTAAAGTGGCTGAGACTGGACTAAACTGGTTTGGTTCAGAGCACAGAGTCTTGCTGGCTTCCCACCCTAAAAACATCACCACAGTGTCAAGTGCAACCATCTCCAGCAGAGAAAGCCAGCAGCATTTCCAGTACTTTCTCATTCTGTAACAGCATTATTTCCAATAAGTCATAAAAAGCTTTTAAAATATGTCTAAGGAAATATTGAGACAGAGCTGCTTTCTAAGTTGGGCAGTAGCTAAAAAGAGAAATTCAAGAATTGAAGTAACTTGCAATCACATGGAATTGTAGAACATTCAAAATGCTAGAACAGAGCAATTTCCCAAGGCCACAGAGTACATTACTAGAGGAAGCAGAACTGGAGCTCTTTTTCTTCTGATTCGAAGTCCTATCTGTGGTCCTTCCTATAGACCAGATACCCCTGTGGAACCGCTAGAACTTGGTACATTGAGAATGAATGAAACAAGGTCTATTTATATGCCTTGATTTTGTCAGGTTGCCTGCATTCCTGCCTAATACTGAAAATAGTATGAAGCCCTGGACACAACGCCCCCACTGTCGTCCGGCCTGCCTTTCTCCTGGGTTCAGCAGATTTCTGTCCGAAGTCATTGTTTCACAGTGAGGACATAATCCTTGCGTTCATCCCAGATGTGAGCACATAATCCGAGGGTCCCATGTTGAAGTTCTACTCACTGGGGGGAGCTTGGGTACCACTGATTATGCCAGTCAGGATGCTGACGGGCAACATCACACCCGAAAACAGCCAATGAAGAAGTTTGATGAGGGGGTATTCCCAACGTTGGTGGCAAGGTTGAGAGAAACCAACAAAGGAAGATAAATGAGCCCAGAACTGATGGCATGAGGAAGCTGCCGACAATCCCCGGCCTGAAGTGGAAAGAGAGGGGTTGGCCATCTGGACCAAGCGAGAGCTTTCACTGCAAGAAAGGTTTTGTCCACAGGCAGAGAAATGCAAATCCTGCCAAACCACAACCCAGCAAGGAACGCCCAGGGCAGCCAAGGGTCTGCCCTCTCTGCCACCTTCCGGTCCTGTCTGGGCCTCTCGTCAACAGGGAACAGCTGAAAGGCACAGGATGAAGAGGCGGGGAAATGCCATCCAGGGAGGCGCAGAGCCAGGTGTGAGAACAGGTTCAGGGAGAGTGGACCAGGAGGGGCAAGCAGAGCACACGAGCAGACACCGAGGTCCCGAAGCCCAGCTGAACTTACCTTATCCAAGTCCCCGTTTCTCTGGGCCTCTGTTTCCTCATCTACACAGTGCGCACCATGTAGGGACCCCTCGCACGGCCAGCGCTAGTTGAATGCATGAGCGAAAGAATGAGTGGAGCAGCAGAGCGGCCATGCGTGGGGCCCCAGGTCCCTGCACCCCATCACCTTAGTCAACACCCAGGACCTCAGTATATGTGATAGTTGTTAGAGCCGCTGATACTGCAAATGAAAGAGACCCATGCTAGGCTTTAGGAGGCAGACTGGGACTCGTGACAAAGCAGGTCCTTCGGGGCTGATAAACCCGTGCAGGGAATCCTACAGGACAACCCACTGCCGAGGTGTTCTCTCAGCACCCACCACGCAGTGGGACCTGCCACCAGCCTGGGAGGGCGCCTATAGGGGGAAAGGCTGCAGTGCGGGAAGGGGGCTCAGTGTCCCCACGTAAGCCCTGCACGTGCTTGGGATGTGGTGCTGCCTCGCCCCGTCCTGATGGCCTCCGGGGGACTGTGAAAATCTCCACTGTTACTGCAAAAACAAACAAAAGAAGAACTCATGGTGTCATTGCCCACATTAGCATTCTGGCCTTTTGACCTACTGCGGGACACACCTGCTGTGGGATGCACCTACTGCAGGATGTACCTACTGCGGATGCACCTGCTGCGTGATGCACCTGCTGTGGGACACACCTGCTGCAGGATGCACCTGCTGCAGGATGCACCTGCTGCGGGATGCACCTGCTGCAGGACATACCTACTGTGGGATGCACCTGCTGCCGGGCGCACCTGCTGTGGGACATACCTGCTGCCGGATGCACCTGCTGCCGGATGCATGCACGCCGAGTCTGGCCTTCCTATGCCCCATCTGAGAAGCCCACACTCATGCTTGAACTGCTCCTAAAGGTCCTGCTCAAGAGACAGCTCAGGGCTCCCAGAGCAGTGTCACTTCCAAAGGCAATTGGCTCATTCCATTGCTATTAATCCCCACTTCTTCATGCCATTTACAGAGATTTTTCTTAAGTTGCTAATTATGACTTATTCTATGTTAGTGCTTTCAGAGTCCTGTTTCCTCCAGAACCTCATCCTTATACAGTGTGAAAAGCCTAGATTTCTTTTCACTTTAAAAATGTCATAGCTACATCTCTTCAGGCCAAACTTTTGGCTATATTTACCTCTCACCCAGACATAAAGAAGACCCCATAAGGGGGCCCATTCTCCATCATTAGCATTTCTCTCACACTCCATAGTAGCAGAGTGCTTACAGATTTGATCGAGTTTGTAATCCTAAATCGATAACAGGCTGAGAAGCGTAGTACAGCCTTAGGGCCAGATCTATCTGTGGTTCCTGGTTCTTGGGAGCCTCATAACAGTGGGGAAGTCGCTGGGTTCCCAAAGAGTTGTTACTGATTATAAATATGGGGAGGATGACATGTTCTGTGTCCCCACGGTCTCACCAAAGCCCATGGTCAAGGAAGGACCTAACACTGGCCATTCTCTTCTGCATGTGAATTCAAGCCCTCATTTTCCCCACTCTCACAGACATTTGCAGTTTGCCCCTTATTTTCCCTGAGAAAGGAATGGCTGTGTCCCCTATTAGAGGAACCTCATATATCAAAGTCAAGTGAAGATGGTCATTTTGGTCCAGGGTACATGCCTGGTGTCCTGTTGGCATTTCCTTTTCCTATAAAAAGCCATCGCTGGACAGTACCTTGGGCAAGTGACCCCATGTTATTCTGGAAACACGGAGCTTTCCTGTGGCTCCTGTCCCTTTACTGACTCAGAGCCAGGTCCCACAGCCAGCAGTGACTGAGGCAGGGCCCCTTGGGACAGGAGGAGAAACAGCTCAGAGCTTAGACCCAAGTGCAGTGCCTCACGTGGGCTCCTCTTCCTACAGCATCCGACCTGGGCCAAACCGTGAGACAGACCGCTGCCCAGCGGGGCACACACCCTCTCCATGCTTCTGCCATGCCTCCCAAACAGCTTCTTTCCCACCAGCTCCTGACCTTCACCTCAAGTACCTGCTGCATGCTGCCTGGCTCGAAATCTTCCTCTCTCCCTGTCCTGTATGAACACTTAACTACCCCTCTCCTAGCCCTCCTAGTCCAGCTCTGTTGGGCAAATACTTAAGCCACCCCTATGACCACATGCAAATGCATTCACTCATTTCCAAACAGTTCTAACCATAGACTAACCCTGGGCCTCCCCACCCCCGGAGACTCTGATCTCACCAGTTTGGGGTGGGACCCCAGCATCCGTGTTTGTGCATTCTGCCAATGTCTCTAGGATGCAGCCAGACCTGGCAGCTGGTCTGTGTTCCAGCTTGCAGTCAGTGCAAGGGCATGACTTATGGCTCCACTTCATAACACGGAGTCTGGCTGGCACGGTGCTGGGCCCCAAGTGAGCATGCAATAAAGTCCACCTGCGAGGTGGGTGGAGGCCCCCTGTTTGAGGTTGAGGGTGTTCCCTGACAACCTGTACACCTCGAAGCTGGCCCCATCCTAGTAGGATAGTGCGAGGTGAGAACAGAGTTCCAACTCTAGAACAGGGACCTCTACATCCCATTGCCTGAGTCCCTCTACGGAACGGGGCGGCTGGCCTCTCCTGGACGCTCTGTGCTCAGTGCCGAAAGTGCTCCTAACCATCTCTACGAGGGGCACTGCTCCAGTCTAGGGTCTCTAGAGCCCTGGTCCCCTCTGGCTTCTGCACTGGGATAAGCCACCCCTAATCCTCCAGGCTCCTCCTCTTGCAGTGACATACATCGGATGCCAAACCCACAAGACACATTGGGGAACAGAGGTGTTTGTGCCGTAGGGGATTACAAACACCTGCTCCCAGCCCAGTCCAGCTTGTAGGCACAAGTTCACAGCAGCTAATCCGATGAAAGATACCGCTTAATGACTCTCCTGCACCTCTGCCGCAGCCTGGCCTTCTGACGTCAGCATTCTCCTCTGGCTGATTTAGAGGCAACGGGTGATGGAGAGGTGAGAGACTCTATTCCCCAGTAACCCGCTGCAAGGGTCTGGAATTCCTTCTTTTTGGTGTCAGCCCTTTGACTTAGGGCTAAGAAACCAAATATCTTTCCAATACGTGTCTTCCATGAGAGCCTCAAAAAGTCCTTCAAGAGGGGCGCCTGGGTGGTTCAGTTGGTTAAGCGTCTGCCTTCTGCTCAGGTCATGATCTCAGGGTCCTGGGATCGAGTTCCGCATCGGGATCCTTGCTCAGCAGAGAGCCTGCTTCTCCCTCTCCCTCTGCCCCTCATTCCCGCTTGTGCTCACGCTCCCTCTCTCTCTCTCTCTGTCTCAAATAAATAAATAAATCTTTAATCTTTTTTTTTTTAATCCTTCAGTAAATTCAGCTGCTTGCATGTCTGTTCCCGAGGACCAGCAGGTGGTATGGAGGCCATGCAACGCTGTTTGAAGGACTGGGGAGAACCAGCTGGGAGGCGGGTGACCACAAGGAAAAAGAGTTCCTCTTTCATTCTTAAATTGTTTCTCTGTTCGCTGAACTTCTTCCTGCATCCCCTTGCACGATTTCAGTGTTGTTCGTTACTTTGTTTAAAGTCCGAGGCCACGGATCAAGCAGAGGCTAGAGGTGTTCAGACACATAAAGGGGATTGCAGTCACCATCACAAGGGATCGGTGGCTTGTCACGGGAGGGAGGGCAGGCTGCTATGAGGACACATGTCAGCGGGAATGTACCTCCAGTTTTCAACTTAGCCCGAGGTGGAGCTGCACCCGCATTTCTGGAACAAATTACCCAGGTCAGAGGATGTCCATGCCGATAGGACATTCTGATTTCCAGTATGAAAGAAACGGCCCTAGAAATCCATGGAAGAGTCAGGATTTCTGCTGATGCAGCAACTTGGGTCTTTTGCACGGAGAAACTGGGGAAAGAGCAACCTTTCTGAAGTCTGACAACACCTATCATGGAGACTTGCCCATGGAAGACACAGACACAAATGTGCACACACACACACACATGCACACACACGCACACAGGCATGCACACACAGACATACACGCACACACAGACATACACGCACACAGGCATGCACACACAGACATACACACATGCACACCGGCATGCACACGCACACAGATGCACACAGGCATGCACATGCACACACGCGCACACACATGTGCACAGGCATGCACGTGCACACATGTGCAAACACGTGCACACACGCACATAGGCATGCACACACGCACACTGGCATGCACACGCGTGCACATACACACGCGCGCACACACATGCACACAGGCATGCACACGCGCACACACGCGCACACACAGGCATGCACACACACAAGCATGCACACACGCACACATACACACACAGAGACATGCACACACACATGCACACAGGCATGCACACGCACACACATGCACACATGCACACACTGGCATGCGCGCACACACAGGCAAGCACACACACGTGCGCACATACACACGCACACACACATGCACACAGGCATGCACACACGCACGCACATGCACACACGCACATGCACACGCACATACATGCACACACATGCACACACACTTCCCTGTATGATAGCTGCCCTGTCTCACTAATGGAAACTCACTCCCTTCCCTGCGCTCTGGAGTCAGGAAAGGGTTAAGGTCTAGGCAAGGAGAGAGAGGAGACCCCTGACTCCCCTGACTTGGCTCACACAGGGGACTACGTGACCAGGCTCACAGAAACCCCAGATGTGGAGAAGTGCTGAGGCGAACAAAAACCAGAAATGAGGGCACATACCATACCACCTGGCCCTGGATGTTAGGGAGTGTATTTTTTTGGCAGCCCTATTGTAATCACAGAAAATGGCCATACCTCAAGGAAGTGAGCCATTAAGGGTGTTATCGATAGTCCTTGCTCAAACCATCAGAATCTCTAGGCCACAAGCTTCTTGGTCAGTTCTCAATAAAACACCTAACAGCCCCCAGTGGCCACCCATTCGGGAAGCTTCTCACTCTAGAGAGCTTGTTCTCTTTCCTTTCTGCGCTCATCTTCATAAACATCCACTTCCCTTCATCCTTTTGTGTCTGCAAGATTCATTCTTCGACTCCAGGAGACAAGAACCCTGCAATCCTGCCCCCCTCTGCCCGCAGACAGACTGGAAAGCAAAGATCTGGGGGAAGCAGGATCTGCTTTTTTTTTGAGACTCCTCAGAGAATTTTAAAAAATCCTAAGAGAATTTCCCAAACCCAGAAAGGAGTTTCAGAGGCTGAACAGCCAGAAAAAAATGGCCCTACAAGTGGGTACTATTGGTATAATGCCTGTTTTATAGGTGAGGAAGCTGAGGCTCACAGAGCTAAAGAATTAGCCCCAAATCAAGGGAGAGTCTTTTCTGCTGGAACTGCTGACTCTGGTCAACATGCCTGGCCTTCCCCTGGGTCAGGTCAGGGTCTGATGTATGCGGGATCTTGTAAGAAAAAACTCCCCACCCAGAGAAGGATCTGGCTAGCGGTCAGGCAGAGCCTAGGACAGCTTCCCACGTAGAAGAAACACCAAAGTTCTTACAAAGCCCTATAAACCCCTAAGTGCTCTCACCCCTTCTCTCTCTGACCTCACTGCTAATTCTCCACCCCTCCTAAATCCACCCCAGCCACACAGGCCCCCTTGCCGTTCCAGGAGCAGGCCAGCTTGCCCTACCCCAGGACCTCTGCACCTGCTGTTCCATCTGCCCAAGTAGTGTGTTCCATGTATGCACGTGGCCTGCTCCCATGCTCCTCGAGGTCTCCACTCAGATGTCAACTTACTGAGGCTTCCCTGATCACCCCACTTTCTATTTTCCTATTTTAAATAGCACATGACCCACCCCCGTGGTCCTCACCCTACTTCTCTGCCTTGTTTATCCATAGCATTTATTGCCATATAAATACTAATAATTATTTATATACTTATTTATACCAAATACTTTTCTTACTTATTAGTCCCTCGTGTGGCTCCTCCCAATAGAGCAAGCACTCTGTGGCGGCAGGATTCCCGCCAGTCTTGTTCGGCTTCTAGAACAGAGCCTGTGTGGGGCAGGCTCTCATTGAACAGTTGTTGGGGTCACCCATTAAAGCAAAACCTCTGGGCAGCTGACCATCCGGCTGCTAGAAAGACCCCAAAAGAGAAGGCAGCTATAGGCAGTGGCCTTGAAACATTGAAGCACAGTCCTGGGATAGTGGAGAACTGAATCCTTTGAAGTCTGGAGGGAAACACACAAAAACCAACAGCCGTGGATCTTGTGGCCTCGGGGCACCACAAAGACCAGAGGGGTGTGTTTAGCAGCGTGAGCTCTCAGAGAGGCTGGCGCCGAGTCATCTTCTTGTGACACCAGCCAAAGCTAGAGAAGTGTTCACTGAGTGGGGGAGGGAGGGAGAGAGATGGACAGAGATAGAGAGACAGAGACAGTCAGAAAGACAAAGAGAGAGAGAGAGAGAGAGAAACAGACACAGAGAGAGAGAAATGGCGGGGGGAGGGAGAAAGAGAAGAAGGAAAGGAGGGAGGGAGAGAATCTTCACAAACTTATGTGTAATATTCACTGAGACTAGGGCTCCTGGGTGGCTCAGTCGGTGAAGCGTCTGCCTTCGGCTCAGGTCATGGTCCCAGGGTCCTGGGATCGAGCCCCGAGTCTGCTTCTCCCTCTGTCCCTCTCCCCACCCGTGCTTTCTCCTCGCTCTCGCTCTCTCGCTCACACAAAAAATAGATAAAATCTTAAAACAAAATTCACTGAGAATATATGTAACAAAACAGACAGATTATCCACCCTTCTGGCTACATACTAGTTAGGGTTCAAGAAATACCTTTAATGATGATTTTAAAAATGTGATGAGCACTGGGTGTTATATGCAACTAATGAATCATTGAACATTATATCAAAAACTAATGATGTACTACACGTTGGTTAACTGAATTCAAATTAAAAAAAATTACAAAGTTCTGATAAAACCTGTCTAGATGTTAGCAATGTGGCCACCCTGTGTGGCCACAAATTTTGTCGCCACGGAGCAGCTCTCTGGAGGCACACAGCCCCTTAAACTGGCTCAGATTTAATTTTATCATCTGAACAAAATGTAGGAACTGATGCCTCCCCTTCTCAGCGGGCAGGGTTGTCCCTGAGGTTTTCACACCGTGGCCGGCATGGACAGTGGGCGCGGGGACACTCCGATCCTCACCCCACACTACCACGGAACACGCACATCATAAGCATTCAATCAATAGTCTCAAGAGGCATTTCATTTAATCAAATTAAAGGCAACACAGCAGTCTCACTAACAGGCTGTTGAATCTGTGAACAACATGCAAAGCTTTTTAAAATCTACCATACACAGGTGGGGAGTGGCTGACTATAGCTATGGGCTAAAATTCGTCTACAATTTAGATTCAGTGAGTAATCTATTGAGGGCACATATGTGCACAGAGGTACTGCAGCAGGACCCAGGCTCAGTGGTGGGAAATACAAAACCTTCTAGTCCTTGATTCCTACCAGGTTTTCCAAAAGGAGCACCACCCTTCTGAGCTTGGTGGGATGGGCTGGTTGACTAATGGTTGATGGGGTTAGAATGAGGGCCCAATGAGGAAAGCATCGATCTCCAAAAACACTCACATATCACTGTTGAAAGGGTGACAGAAAAATTGAACCAAATGTAATTTCCAAGAGCTTTCATTTTCAAAAGCAAACAGCCTGTAAAAACAGATTTATTTTGCCAAATGCAACAATAGATATTGCGCATCAGCAATTCATCGAGGAAGAGGCTGTTTTCTTGTGACCTTGCTCAAGACCCCGATAAATTGGTGGCAGGCCCACAAATATGAAAGCATAGGGCTTTGGAACTGCCCTGACTACTCCCACCCAGAGGACACTATGTCCTCTCGAACACTGTATCACGCCCTCAGTGACGGTGTCAGGAGGACATTCCAAACCTAGAACCCAGATCCGGGGGAGGGAGCGGTCAGGGGCTGGAGTGGGGCTTGGAGGAACAGCTGTCTCTTGCCCGGTGAGGAAGCCCTCCAGCGCCCCCTCCCCCCTGCCAGCTACATCTTCCTGGTGATGTGTCTAGTCACGGTCTGCTGGTCCAAGGGCCCCCACAACCTGTCACCATTGGAATTCCCAGCCCTCTCTCGTGAGAGAGGTCCCCTCGGCTTCTCTCAGACCGGGCTGGTCCCTGAGCTGGGGTCTCGCTCTACCTGCCCGGATGCCCCTGCCCTGTCCTTTACCTCCTGGAATCATATCTAAACAAGCGGGGATGTGACATATTGCTTACTGATCCTCAGCACCCTCCTCCCCTGCTAAGGTATCCCCTGTACAGGAAACTACATCTCCCAAACTCCCTTTCCACTCAGGTTCCGATCGGATTCCCTCAACGAGGGGCACTCATGCAGAATTTGCAGGCAGAATGCAAAGAGAAGGCCATGGACTCTTTGCTTGTATGTTGCCAATTAAACAGTAGTGGGGTTCGGCCTCACCTCTCAATGCTTACCAGCACCTCCAGGCATCTCTGGGCATCCACCCAAGAATCCCCCCTCCTCTCACCTGAATGCTGTAGGAGGTGAGACTTCCAGCAATCTCTGCACTTGGAGATTTCCTGAAAATGACCTCCCTGATCTTCACTCCCTCAGCCTCAAAATAGCAGTATACGCCTAAATTCTGCACAGCGAGTCTCCTCCTACTTTAGATATTGAATTTGCTTCTGCCTTCTGGCTGATCTTAACTGATACACTGGAGGAAATGTTAACCTTTTTAATAGCTGGCTCAGAAATACTTTTAGGAGGGCGCCTGGGTGGCTCAGTTGTTGGGCGTCTGCCTTCGGCTCAGGTCAGGATCCCAGGGTCCTGGGATCGGGCCCCGCATTGGGCTCCCTGCTCCACGGGAAGCCTGCTTCTCCCTCTCTCACTCCCCCTGCCTATGTTCCCCCTCTCACTATCAAATAAATAAATAAATAATCTTAAAAAAAGAAAAGAAAAGAAAAGAAATACTTTTAGGAAAGGAAATATATTTGCTTGGAGAAAAAAAATTCTTAAAAAAAATACTTAGGGTAGCAGGTGAGATGACCAGGGACAGATGCGTAGACAGAATCACGCCACTAGCGAGGCAGGGGCTGACAGGAGGGGACACTCGGGCTGGAGCCCAAAGATGGCATCATTTCCCCATAACCTTCAAATCTTCAGGAAAGTTAGAAATCACTTAACTCCAAAAGAGTGAGTTTGCTGGAAGACATTTCAAGCACAAATTCTTTGGTGGCAGGAAACTTTGGTACCCAGAGAATCGAGTTGTGTAGACAACTCCTGAGCATGGTGGAATTATTACAAAGTGTAAAATGAGACAGTATTCACAATGAAAGCAACTGATTGAAACAACAGACAACTCCAACCAATAAGGTGTGCTCACTCAGATGCACCTGCCCCGTGGCTCCCACAGATGCACTTAGGCGGGCCCAGAGGCTCCATGAGATGCCTTGGTGAGTGAGTGAGAAATCCTTCCACCAGAAGGACACGGTCCACTGTCACTTGCCACATGGATTCTTTTCTCTAGGGAAGTCTGTTCTCCCTGAATTGTTTCATCCTGATGAAACCAGGGCATTTCTGGCTTCCAGAATCCTGCTAGCAGAGAGGTAGACAAAGGTAATCTACATGTCTCCAGAGCCCCTCTTTGTCCCAGACTCTGTTCTGTGCAAGATTTTCTATGAAAAAGAAATGACAAATTCAAATAAGTTTGGAAAATACTGTCTAGCTCATCCTCCTTTTGCAGATTTACAGCGTACATCAGCAAAAGGAGGATTGAAGAATTCAGCAATAAAGAAACCCTCTTAAACTCCCATTTAATCTAGTGAGCTCCAAATTTTTCTGAACAATAAATCCTTTCTCCAAGTGTCCAGTGAGGCAGTGATTCAGAGGAGGGCTGTTTGGGAGACTCTGCTCGAGATGGCCAAGGTTTTATAAACCCCAGCATCCCAAATATCTGGTGAAGGTTCTCTAGAAGACAGGCTGATCAGCATATTAGGAAAACAATGTCTCTCTCTACAAATTGCAGGCAGCTTCTCCCTCATCTCTAGACTGGGAATCTGCTTTCAGACTGGACACTTTTAAGACAGGACATCCATACAACTCCGTCTCCTCTCGTTCCCCAGAGAGGCTGCCCTTCACCCCTAGACTCGAGAAACTGGCTGGCAGCCCATAGGATATGATGAGAAAGGTGACCTCCTAGAGCACAGAGGGACAAGCACCCTTCTAAGTGCTTTCCATGCAGACGTCCAGCTCATCCTCAGGGACACCCTAGAAGATATATACTACTTTCTCCGTTTGGCAGATTACAAATCTAACTTGCCCAAAGTCACACATATAGGAAGCTGCAGGGCTGGGACCTGACCTCAGAGTCCAGCTTCCAGACCTGGGCTCTCACCACTGAGATTCTTCCAACAGCCTTTGTTGGTATTCAGGCTCAATGACTCACCTTTTCCCCTATGTTTATAGAGATATTATTTACACACTGTCTAATTCCACCCATTCTAAGTGTTCAGTTTTATTAGCTTGGGAAACATAGTCATATATGCACCATGCCAACCAAGACATGGAATACTCCCATTGCCCCGGAAGTTCCCTCACGTCCACTTCCAGACAATCCCCTGTCACCTAACCCCTGGACCAAGTCAACCACCGATGTTTCTGGCACTATAGTTTTGCCTGTCCTAGAATTGCCTACAGATGGAATCATATGGTGCTTTTGGTGTCTGGCTTCTTTCACTTATGCTTTTGAAATGCAACTGTATTGGGCGCCTGGGTGGCTCAGTCGGTTAAGCGTCTGCCTTCGGCCCAGGTCATGAAGCCAGGGTTCTGGGATCGAGCCCCAAGTCGGACTCCACTGCTCAGCAAGGAGTCTGCTTCTCCCTCTTCCTCTGCCCCTCCCCCCACTCATGCTCTCTCTCAAATATATAAATAAAACCTTTACAAAAAAATTTTTAAAAAAAGAAATGCATCCGTGTTGTTCTGTGGGTCAGTAGCACATTCCTTTTATTGCTGGGGAGCATTCTACATAGTGTGGCTATATTCAAATTTGTTTATGTGTTCTACTGTTGAGAAACATTTGGGCGATTACCAGTTCGGGCCATTACCAGTAAAGCTATTATAAACACTGACATACAAGTCTTTGTGTGGACATGCATTTTCACATGAGAGGGCTGGGTCATATTCTAAGTGTGTTTCTAACCTTAGCAGAAGCTGCCAGATGGTTTTCCAAAATGGCCCCACTGTTCCCCGTTGGCACAGCAGCGTGAGGGCTCCACATGAGAGTGGGTTCCTGGTAAAGTGCTGCCCGGAGACCAGCATCATCACCATCACCTGGGAGCATACTAGAAATGCAGACACTCTGACAAAACTGTCAAAGAGAAATTGCACTGGACAGAGCTAGATGAGCAAGGAAGACTTTGTTCAACACTCTTACAGGATGGGTCAAGGTGATTGCAACAGGGGAGACAGACTTTGTTCCACTGAACAAAAAGCAGGAGAGTGTTTAGCCCTGGGCTGAGCTGCCAGAAAATACTGGAGGATGCCAGGCCAGGATGGTCAGTGTGGTCGGGCCCCACGTGTTTGCTGATTGGCACTCGCTGAAGTGAGGCTTTCACCCTCCCACTGACCCTGGGAAACAGGGGTCCTATCTTTCTTGGTGATGACATTTCAAAGCGATGCTCCCAAGTCCTCAAGAAAGACATGCATGGGTCATTAAACTGGCAGAGGCTGAAAGAAGATTGAATCTCAAGGGGCAGAGAAAGAACTTACAGTTAAAAGTTTTCTACAGTAAATACTGAGAAAAGGGAAATCAGGGGCCCACTGTAAGGAAGAAACCTGTCTGAAGTTAAGTCCAGTGGAGGAGGGGAAGGTAAGGCTGTCTGGGTTGCCACCCCAAGCCTCCTGACGCACATCTGTGCAGATGGGGCCCAGGAATTTCCCCCAAACGTTTTCAAATGTTTCCAAAATGTGCCAAGCTCCCAGTTCTTAGGTCTAATAACCCACGTAACTAGAAAACTGGTGTATACATTTGCTGAGCTTAACAATGTCATTTTGATGAACTAGCTCCCCTACAAAACAAAGCAGGTCAAGGTGGAACACTCAACAGTGGGATCTGCAGGCTAGCCTTAAGGAGCCAATACCCAGCCTGGAATTTAGAGGAGCCTTGGTGTTTGGCTTGGGTTGTTTTGTTCCAGCGAGAACCCACCCAAGAAAATTTACTATCATTCAAACGGGACTTTTCCTCGAGACCCTGGATGCCCATACTTTGGTAAAGGCAATTCTTTCTCCTTAATGTTCTGTATGGCTTTCAGTACATTAAGGATATTGCTTTCCAAGTGCTACAGGGAGATGGGCTTTATAGGGCCGGTAAATCACAGGATAAGAACTAACTGAAACTTGCCTGCTATATACCTCTGTGGGCTGAGTCCTGCAACAGGAAAGCAATCAGCCGGCAATTAAAATGCTAATACAGGGCTCACCCCAGCTGGGTGCTCTTGCCAAAATGCAATGGGCAGCTCCAGCAGAATTAATAACATCCAGCCTGGACTGGACTTCATTTAGAAGCCATCGATTGATCAGAGCTGCAAATAACACTCAAAGAGAAGCTTTGCCAGTGGAAAATAACAACAAGACAAATAATAATAATTATAAAAGAACTGATTGTTATGAGGCAGACTGAAACTGAACTTAATTTAGAAGCCACTGATTGACCACAGATGCAAATCACACTACAGAAAAATAAGTTTTTTGTAACTCTAGGAGATCAGTGTTAACACTGTGTTAATCATCTTGCAATACACGGATGCCAAGTCATTATGCCGTATACCTTCATCATAGGTACGGCAATTACAACTCAATAAAACTGAGAGAAAAAACACTGTTAAGAGATGTTTCGCAGATGGGAAACAACAACAACAAAATAATAAAAGAACTGATTGTTATGATGCCTAACAAATTATTCTTGATGATCTGACCGTAGTCAGCTCAGCTGTTCGGAATTTAGTGCAAATAAAACCAGCGTGTTGGGTCCAGTCCCCTAAGCCTGGCGTGCCTGGGGCCGTCTCCTGGGAAAAGTGTCAGGTAGCCCACACACAGACTCAGGACACCCAAAGCGAGACTGAGGCCTGTGAACATGGGTTGATCTTCTGGACTCAGGAGTTGAACTGACCTCAACTCCAATCCTCACTCTGCCCCCCGTTAGCTACCGATCTTTGGCAAGTTACTTCTGTGCCATCTACCCCTCAGTTTCCTCGGCCATATGATGAGGTTGTTAACAGTTCCCACCTCCCAAGGCTCCCGTCAGAGTTAAATAGGACTAGAGTGCTTGCACAGAATGACTGTTTATACAGCACATTACTATTACCACCACCGCTGTTATTGATCTCTGCAGACTCCGCCCTTCCCTGGCCTCCCACCTTGCTCGCTCTGTATCGCTGCCTTAGCCACTGTCCCTCTGCTATACACCTAAACTGGGGTTTTCCCCCCAAAGCCCCCCCCATCACTGTTCCCTTGGGAATCTCAGCTCCCACCTCACAGCACATGGGATAGACCCAGCGGCCCCGCCCCACATGCTTTCCAAGGCAGGAAGGCCAACGTGTTCCCACAAAACTTGCCTCCTCCTGAGGGCAACTTGAGAGAAACAGAACTACGTACGTTCTAATTCGATTCAAAAATACATATCCAGTGTCTGTTATGGGAAAGGCACCATGATGGACGCTGTGTTGTTGCTGCTCTTAACGTGGCTCTCTACTCTGATGTTGGATGTGCAGGAAGCAGATCAGTGTCCTGCAGAGAGGTCCGCATGCTAATCCCCAGGACCCTCGAATATGTCCCCTTGCCTGGCCAAGGAGCTCTGCAGATGTAATCAAGGTAAGGGCACGCTAGATTAGGGTTGGCCCTTCATCCGATGATTGGTGACCTCATAAGGAAGGAGAGATTTGGAGACGGACACACACACAGGGGAGAAGGCCGTGAGATGCCAGAGCCAGAGATTGGAGTGAACCACTGCCAGCCTAGGAATGCCAAGAATTGATGGCACTGATGTGGGGAAACAGAGGCAGAAGGAAATGTAGATCAAATTAAATGTCCTTATCACCTGCAGCCCATTGACAAATACTTAAGGCAGAAAGAGTATAATTCCTCCAGGAATCTCCCAAAGGTTTTCATGTTAATGCCTTGCTAGAGGGAAAAACAACCTTAGCTTGACAATAGCCAGGCCTCCAATATGCAGAGTCTTCTTTAGCATACGAAAGTCCTTTTGGAACTTCCCTCATCTTTACTGCTCCCAACTCCATGGTATATAATCAGTTGCTCTTCACAATCCCAGGGCAGCAGGGAGCAGCCCTTTCTTGGCCTTGGGCCCCAGATCTCAACAACACTACTCCAAAACCATATCAGCACCACCAGAAGCTAAGAGAGAACAGGAAGGTGTTAGAGAGAAGCATGGCCCTGCCAACACCTTGATCTCAGACTTCTGGCCTCCAGAACTGTAAGAAAATGAACGTCCGTGGTTTACACCCACCCACCAGCAGTACTTCGCAATGGCCGCCCCCAGGAAATTCCTACACTTACCAACGCGAAGCTTCGGAGAATGCAAGACCCCTTAAGTGGTTCTAGCAGCAGCGAACTCAACACGAAGCCTCCGTGAGCAGGAAGAACAGCGGCAGCCCTCTGTCCAGGTGCCCGCGCCGGCCCAGGAGCCAGAAGAGGCATCAGACTGCACAGTCCTGCCACGTCCATCTGGAAAATACCTGCCCGATCAGGAAGTCAATCTTCCTAGTTTAAGAGAAATAAGTCCTCGGAAAGGAGCTTCACGACGCAGAGACCCAGCTGATGGTTATGTTCTCCTGCACTGCCTCAGCCCTCTCCACTTGACAAACCAAAACAGGCTACACTCCTGGAGTTGAGGGTTAAATGATCCACACTGGTCACCAGCTAGTAGCCTTGGATGGATTTGTTAACCTCTCCCCTGGGTTTCCTCGGCGAAGGCCTGTCTACGTGTGGTCTTGTTACAAAAATCAAATGATGGTGCTATTTTTACAGCCATTAGGTATTTCTTTTACACCCATCTACTCCAGAAGGTTCTGGGAGTGGAAAAGAAGTGCTATTGGAGATGATGCCAGAGAAATCGTGGGTTTGTTCCCTAACAAAGAAAGTGATTTTCAGCCCCTACCTGGGCTTTGATTCCACGGAGAGTTCCTCACCTTCCTTCCTCTGCCCAAGAGCCCACCTTGGGGTTTCCTCCCTCTGGGGACCTATTATATTTAATCAGTTATAAGAGCCAATTATATTTTAATCAATATGGTGCTCCGAGGTGATGGCAAGAGATAGTTGGTAGGGGTCAACTAGCCACTGAGCCAATGAAAAAGGCTCTCTGCAAAACATTGATGGGCTAAGCAGTGAGCCTTCTCACCGCCCCCCCTCCTGGGCCCCGGATATTTCCCCACCCTATTCCCAGACATATGATTGTCCATAACAAGGTATTACTTCTGCCATTCTTTTTGATTCAAGAAAGTCTCTGAGAAGCTCAGTAGCTTCTGTTCTTTTACCCAAGGCCTCATGGGATGTGTTGTCAAAAACCTTCTTCCTAATAATAGCCCGTTGTGTTGGTTTTCTTTTTATGTGATAGACGGGAGGCAACCCCAGAACAGATTAGTTCTAAAGGGAGACACATCATTCTGCCAACTCATGTTGAAGTTATAGCCAACAAAACACAAAAACTATATATTTTTCACATCTAATGTTGGTTCAGTCATATCTCTCCTATTCTCTACTTGTACAGTTGGATTTTTTGGACACAGAAATAAAACTTTATATTTGTCCCCATTAAACTTTATTTTGCTAGGATTGGCCAATCATTAAAGCCAATTGAGATCAGTTGGGGTCTTGATTCTGGCATCTACCATATTCACTGCCCCCCAAGAAATTTCATACCACTAAAAATATTTGGTCAACCAGCCATCAATATCTATACCCAAATTACCAATAAAAGACAAGATAAAGGAAGAACCTTACTGTATATCTTTGGGGACATCCCTCTGTACTGGTACAGATCCATTAAACAATACTTCTCCAATATGTTTGTAATTTTGCTCCTAATTGTACCATAATTGAGCCTGCCGTTTGTAGAGGGAGACAGCTCAGTTCCAGACAGGTAGAGTTTCTGCAACATTCAAGAGAGGTTATATATGCCGGAGATCAGGAAATAGGCTAAGCGTGGGTAGATTTCTCTCTCTCTCTCTCTCTTTCTGTGCATATGTGTGTGTGTGAATGTGTGTGTGTGTGTGTGATACCAACATAAAGATATGAGGTAGAGTAATGGAAAAGGACACGATCATGCAGACAAAGGCTCAGTGAGAAGAAAAAAGGACGACAGGGATCCTCACTAAGGGAAAGAGGAAAAGAAACCTAATAAAAATAGAGAGACTAGGGTAAGATCCAGCTAAGAGTGGTGTCATGGAATCCAAAGCAGAGTTGAAATCATCCATGAATGAGGTTGAAAGAAACCACACCATCAGTGCTGCAGAGTTTAGCGAGTAAGAAAAAAGATTTCAGTCTTGATTTTTAGTTAGTGCTTAATAATGAGTGCGCCAGATCAGCAAAACGAATCATGTTACATACATGTGATCACGGAGAACCTCGCCAAGGTATATGCCACCATGAAACTCGTATCTTCGTGATTTCCCCATTTTGGCTACGGAAGCCGAAAATCATCAACTCACTGGCTCAACACTATCCTGTGACACCATCTCTTCTGAACATCATATACTTCAGTGCTTGCCAATACTTTCTCTGCCTTCCGTCGGAGTCAGGCAAATTGAGGTCCATTGTAGTTGAATGTAGACAGAAAGCCTGGGCAGATATCACCAGGAGGCCTTAGCTGAACTGTTCACAGGAGCTAAACTAATAAAGCCTCCTTCTGCCATAATTCCCACTTGTCTACTTCCAGGAGAGAGCACAGAGACATTAGTAATCCAACAAATGACCTCAGGCTAATTAAATCAATAGTCCTTGCAAATTAGGTTTTTAAATGAAAGTGTTTTAAAGACCTTTAAAAAAAAAAAAAAAAACTCAGGTTCCTTCCTACTGGGGATAACATTTGAGGATAAATTAGCAAGTAAAAGAGAGTAAAGGAAGGAAACAGAACTGTCCTCCCTTGTCTGAAAAGTCAATTCCCATTTGAAAATGCTGAACTGAACATATAAAGACCCTTTCTATCCCACTGAGCTTTTACCTGCATAAATGCTTTCTCCGTAGTCATCACCAACCACGAAGGAATCAACATCAAGAGGAAGAGTATCTGTCTTCCTATATTAAATTTTTGTGCACAGGTTTCTGTTTCTCAAAAACTGTCGTGCATGGCAATGCATCCTATCTCCATGAGAAGGAAAAAAACCCAGAGTGATTGCCCTCCTAACTCTGGGCTGTGGGTCAATGTCCCTGAGTTTGCTTGACCGTGAACAAATCCCTTTCCCTTCTGAGCTGTCATTTATTCGTAACATGGTAAATAACAATAGCTGTAACAAGCCACTCACAGAGATACTGTACAATCTTAAGCAAAGGCAATACATTCTAGCGATTCCAACAGGCACACTTTGTCACGTGCTAACCTCTCTGAAGCTGGGATTTCTTACGGTCCTGCACTCAGCCATGCACTGCTCACAGGCAGGTGCCACTGCCCGTCCGTGTGCAGAGCCCGTCTCGACGGCCCGCCTGATCTCCCTTCCTCCAAGTGGCGTTGTCCAGCCTCCACGTGTGGCTTAAATGTCTGCAGAAAGGTCACGTGTGGGAGGACAGGGAGTTCATGGGAACTCTGTACCTTCTGCCCAATTTTTCTGTAAACTGGAAACAGCTCTTAAAAAAAGTCTATTCGTGACATTATGATTCTACATTAACACAGAATGTTATTGGGTGCGCGGAAAGGCACGGCAAGAAAGCAGCCAAAGCACGCGTGATGTCAGCAGAGCAAAGGAAGGATCACCTGCACAAAGTGAGGTCACCTGCATGCACAGTGGGCACACGAAGCATGCAGAAAAGCCCACGGGATGTGGGGGAGCGCTCTTTTCCAGAATGTGCCTTCACAGCCCATAGGCACACCGTGCTGCCCAGCCTGGAAATTAGGGACTGTGAGTCAAAAATGCCTCACAGGAGTCAGACTCTGAATGGGAAGATGTTTTGGGACTGTCTCCTCCAATTTTACCTACATTTTCTTTTTCAGACATGCAGAGAGTGGTGAGTTTAAAAAAAAAATCTGTCTAAATAGGCTAAAATATCTCTTTCTTTTTTAAAGATTTTCTTTATTTATTTGACAGAAAGAGAGAGAGAGAGTGAGCGAGCACACAGAGAGAGAGGGAGAAGCAGACTTCCCGCTGAGCAGGGAGCCCGATGTGGAGCTCGATCCCAGGACCCTGAGATCATGACCTGAGCCGAAGGCAGACGCTTAACTGACTGAGACACCCGGGTGCCCCTAAATATCTCTTTCAATAACTAAACGTAAGGTAACAATTCTAGAAAAGAACTGTGTTACTGTTTAATGGGCAGGTTACTTTCTTTCTTAGTGAGGCAGAAAGTAACAGGCTTCGCACAGCGTGGGGCAACTTGAATTCAGTGAAATATCCCGCACAAACAGACACACACACAAGTGCAACTCAGTACTTCGTCAGGGTTATGCCCTGAGTGGGGTCTGTTTGCATGCATGAACTAGTCCGTCTTTACCCAAATCTTAACCCAAATGTTAACAGACAGCTTCATACCTCAACTAACCACTGGACTTCAGAGACAATTTGGAGTTACCACCAAAAATCAGATCCTCCACTGGATGATAGACTTGCCACCGTTGAGGAGACTTGAAGGCTCTGAGGGGGAAGATGTAACTCATTTCTAAGCAATGGCAATACGGCTGGAGTTACTATATAATATCCCAAATGGACATTTGACAGGGACAAAATTTGCTTGCATGCCCAAGTTTCAATCTATTTGTTTTCTTAAAAACCAATCTCTTGACGTCATGCATCTCCCAGAATGGAGACCCTTCCTGGTGGGTCTCCCACCGCCCTCCCTCCTCGCTGCTTTACTAAAATCTTCTAACAAGAGCATGGACGATGGGCTGTCATCTGTAATCGCTACCACCCCCCCCAGCCAGCCCCAGGCATTTGAATGTGGGCTCCCGGTTGTTAATTAAAGCCAAAGCCATAAACAGTGGAAATGTTTTATTTATCATCAGTTAGATGATAAACATTATCTGAGAAGCAGCAGGACATTCCTTAAAATGATACTGTGTAGATAGAGATATTCTAACTATGAGTTTCCTGCTGCTTCTCTAACAAATGATCACAAACTTGGTGGCTTGAAACAACACCAATTTATTCCCTCGCGGTTCTGCGTGTCAGAAATGTAAACTGGGTTGCACGGGACCAAACCAAAGTGCTGGCAAGACCACGCCCCCTTTCGCGGCTTCTGGACACGGCTCCTTGGCTCGTGGCCCCTCCTTCCAGCAGCATAGCCTGCGGCTCAGGGTTCACTCGGCTGCAGTCTTCTCTGGCCACATCTCTGCCCGCCTCCCTCTGGTCCACACTGATCACAGCCACAGCCCATCCATACAACCCAGGATAACCTCCCCAGCTCCACATCCTTAACTGAGTCACACCTGCAAAGTCTCTTTTGCAATATAAGGTAACACGTACAGGATCAGGATATTTGGGGGGGGGCCTTATTCCGCTGACACACTCCCCTGTAAGACTATGAACTGCTCGGGGGCAAGAAGTGCCTTTTAGACTCTGTTTCCGCGAGCCCGGCGCACCTCCCGGGAAGCGCCCAACAAAGTGTGCCAAGTGAGCGGATTGGCCGACTCACCCATACTTCCACAGTCACGGCCTTTGGCTAGTGCCCGATCGTGTTTTTATACAAATGTATTATGTGCTTTAAGGCATGTTTTGCAAATCGCTTAAAAAATGTCGGTGAGACACTCGTTTTTATATCAGCTTCCTTCAGCCTCTGGCCTTGACTGGTTTCAAGATGGGAATTTATTTTGCCCATTTCCGTGGCTCTTCTTTGGTTTTCCATTCGTGCTGTCAGTGTTCGCAAACACCTGGCCAGGGTCACCGGGCACGGCTGGATAAGGCCTGCCCCAGTCCCTGGGAGGGACTCTGTGACCTCCCCAGTGAATAGAGTCCTGGGGAAGTCAAGCCAGGCGAGCGGCTCCAGCCCGTCAGGATTACCCTGAATCCGATTTCAGCCGCTAGCCAGTTTAATCATCCCGCGTGTCGGCGAAGTTCGGCCTGTGGATAAATCAAAGCAGCTCTGCGACAAAGTCAGGGACAGACTAACTTCCAGGGAAGAACTTCACTTTGCAAATTTATTGCTTTCTCAGTCATAAACAAGGTCACCCACAGCACCTTTCACCTTGATGAGAAATTCAAAATTTCAGAAGGAAAAATTACCCTGCGGGCGGAGGAATCTTAGCTCATCACACGGTCTCTCTCTCTCTCTCTTTTTTTTAAACATAATTTCTCCATCATAAATTTGTCCTGGTTAACCCAAGAAGACCTGTGCTTTTTGATTTGTGTGAGTAAACATCTTAAATCTCACTGCTAACTACAGGTCCCTAAATCTAACTGTTTTTGCTGACAAGAGAAGAAAATCAGGAAGGCCCAGACTTCACAGACATTTTTCTTGGCTTTGGCATTCTCCACCAGTGGCTGTCAAGTTGATGTTGTCACCTTTGATCACGTTGTTTGTGGGGACATGAGAATGTGAGAAAGACAACTTACGCCCCATCCGTCCTGTGTGTCTGAGCCACAGTCAGGAAACATGAAGGAGAGAGCACAGCCAGGGCCAGGAGGGGCAAGATGGAGGTTGGGGAGCAGCTTGAGGGAATGCTGCAGACCACCAGGACACCTGGGGCAGAATGGATCCTCCAACACCACCCACAGCAGTACTTCGGGCCCACGTGCTCTTTCCGAGCCTCACCACTCCCGTCAAGAGGGGATATCTATTTACACTGAACCTGGGAGGGACTCTGTGACCTCCCCAATGAATAGAGTCCTGGGGAAGTCAAGCTGTGGGCCTTCCAGGGCTTGGTCATAGGATAATTCTATCTCCCTCCCTCCATACCTCACTCTCTCTCTCTCTCTCTCAATCTCTCACTCTTTCTTTCTCTCCCAGCCACCATATTTTGGGGACACCCAGACCACATGGACAGGCCACATGGAGAGTGTTCCATCCCAGAGTCTTAGTTAGGATTTCAGCCAAAATCCAACATCAACCACCAGACGGGTGACTGACTGACTGAGTGAGTGAGTGAGTGAGTGAGCCATCAGAAGATGCCAGCCTCTAGACTTCAAGCCACCTCAGCTGGTACTGAATGGAGTAGACCGAGTCCTGCACGTATCGCAGATCCATGATAAAAATATACGTTCTGGGTTTTTTTAAGCCACTAAGTTTTGGGGTAGTTTGACAGCCAGAGTAAATGGAACAATATGGAAACTGGAGACCAAGATTGCTCAAAATTACAAAAATGAGCAGGACCAAGGGACCACAGAGAACAAGCTGGTAGGCAAAGCCAGTCAGGAAGCAGAGTGCTAACGCCCACACCAATTCTGAAAGGCCACTATTTTCCCACAGACTGCCCCACTTATTCGTGTAATGAAAGATAATGGGGTCCCCTCTTTATGCTTTCTTTAAGTAAGCCTCACGTAAGCAGGGCGTACCTTGGAGGACTGAAAACAGGGCATACCTTGGAGAGCAAGTCAGGTCCCATCTTGGTTTGACCTCAGCTCTATCTGTAACCTTGGGAGGTCCATTTAAATCCTTAGGCCTCGGTTTCCCCATCTGCAGAAAGTGAACAACAGTAGCACTACCTCTCTGGGCAGGTGGGAGGATGGTATGTATTGTACATGGGAAGTATGTGGAAAATTCTCAATGCAAGTCAGTTCCTATCAATAAGGGTCAAGTTTCTGAGCGAGCAAGCTGCTTTCCCACATGACTTCAGGAATCAGGCTTTTTACAAAAGGCAGTTAGACCCTTCCTCCAAGGAATCACACAATTTTCTGAAAAGAAATAACACACTCAGAATAATTACTATGTTTCTAAATATACCCAGACACTGTCTTAAGTGAGTTATAAATATTATTTTTAATCTTCAAAACAACCCTAAGAGAGAAGTCTCACTATTATCCTCAGTGTACAGATGAGGAAAGCCAAGAACAGAGAAATTAAATAATTTCCCCAAGGTCAGACAGCTAATAAGTTACCAAGACTCAAACCCACACAGTCTGGCCACAGTCTGCTCTTAATTACTGCCTACTTGACCTTTTCAGTGATTTCTGCTATTTACTTCAACTGATCTGATTAAGTAACCGCACACATAGAAGACGTTTTGATTTTGTTTTTATTACTCAGGAGGGGAAGAAAAGAAGCATATTATTTTCAGGCATCAGCCAGAGCATTAGAAAACACTCCATCTGTTTGTGTCTCAATCCAGTCAGGAAATAACAAAAACAAATTCAAAAGAGGGGGGAAACACTTAAAATGTTTGATTGCCAAGAATTCTATGGCTTAAGAAAGCCTCCAGCTAAAAATAATCTTTGTATCTAATCTTCAATTACAAAGGAATAAATTAATTCCCTACCAGACTGCAGCAAAACTTAAAAGTATCCCCACTTGTCCCATTATTTTTCAATCTGTTCAAAGGAAAACAACCAAAGACCTACAAGAAAATAATTTCAAGGGTCTTACTGTTGTGAACCCAACTGCATTATAAGATCAATGTTTCTTCCATGTACATATTTCAGAAAACCATTCTCTTCCATAGCCATGCTAACTCAGAACAGGGGAGAGGGTCTCTAGGTATCTGATGTCCAGTCAGGCATCAGGCAGAATTGGACGGAATGAGACTTCTGGAGCACACATGCAAGGCCATGCATTGGTCATTCTTGGAATTCACACACAGACATCCTAAGGGTGGATCCATCCAGGAGAACGACATGGGGGAGCCAAGGGGCCAGGGATGTGAGGATCATACAGTGCAAGAAGAACAGGTTGAGAGGAATGGCAGGCAGGACTCAAGGATCCTTAGTCCAAGTCCCAAATGCAATGTGCAGAGTGTCTATAAAAACCAGATGGGAACAGGCGGCCAGGACAGCTTCACTCATTCCTTAGAAATTATATTTGTTACTATGCATTATGTTCCAGGTGCAGAGCAAGAAGATGGTTCAACCACCAAGTCAGTGGCAGAGATAAAGATAGAAAGTCAATAAGGATTCAGAAATCCTAAAGCTAATTGAAAAGTCAATCATTTAGACAAATCAGTTTTCCCAAAAGACCAGAGTACAAGGCAAGACAGGCAGTCACCAGGGAGCAAGGTGGAGAGACTTGTTCGTGTTTGGCTGTTACTTGTCATGTTCTACGGTCATTGGCCTGACTTGTTCTTCCCGCTAGACTTTCCCTCCAGACGGAGGCGCGTCTTGAGCTGACACAGAGCCTACACATGGTAGACACACGATCAGCTCTGGATGATGGATGGGGCTGTGGACAGATGGAGAAATACGTCTGCAAACCAAGGAGTGAAAGAAACTGGCCAAGCGAGTAAGACAGGAAGCCAACTCCTGCATGTCAGGGTCAGGGTGGAGCCCACAACCCATTTGCTGCTGGGCACAAGGGCAGTTCTGGAGACCCAGGATTTTTCAGTGTTAACAAGGAAACAGTAAGTTGACAACGGGTTGCAATGAGGATGTTTCCAGAGCATTTGACTCACGGTAAAAGCTGGTGGTGGTTATGGTGGTGACGGTCATCACGGCTACAGTGGTGCCAGTGGGGACTGTAGGCATTGTGGTGGGGCTCGTGGCAGCAGTGGGGGTGGGGCAGGTGGTAACAGCTTCTGGAACTCTCCCATCAGCCGACAAGGGTAAGGCCAGCCCTCCTGCAGAGGCCAGCCCACAGGCTGGTGGAAAGTGTGCAGGAAAGGGAAGAAGTCGTGCTCACCCGGAAGCCGTATAGACCACACCCCCACGCCACCGCACCACTGTGATGGAGCAAAACAGCAAGGACAAAATATATTTATTTCAATACTGTTTGAATGTTTTTAACTGTATTTGCAGATCAGCTTTCTACCCCTTTCTCTCTAGTCTCCATCTCTAGAAAGTTGGGGAGGAGGAGGGAATCTTGTTCCCAACTGCGGAAGCAGAAAACCCACTCCGATCCCAGTGCTGGTGAGGATGCAGAGAAGCTGGGTGTCCAATGTATAATGTGCAGCCACTCTGGAAAACAGCTGGACCATTGCTTATAAAACCAAATGTGCACTTACCATATAGCCCAACACTCACAGTCTCGGGCATTTATACACATACACACGCACACACGTACACAAAAGTTCATAGCAGTTTCATTCATAACAGCAAAACAATGAAATGCCTTTCAGTGGGTGAATGGTGAATCAAACCCTGGGTCACCCATGCAGTGAAACAGCACTCAGCAATAAAAAGGAGCAGACTTGTTTGCACAACCGCCTAGACAGATCTCAAGGGGTTAGTGGGAAAGTCAGTCTCCCTAGGTTACAAACGGCAAGATTCCACTTATACAACATGGTCAAAATGACAAAAGTGCAAAGACAAAGAACAGATTACTGGTTGCCAGGACACAGGGGTGGGCAGCGTGCGTGGGGGGTGCATTTAAGAGGATCCGCCAGGGAGGTCCTTTGTGTTGGCTTTGAATACTGATTTTGGTGGAAGTTTCGCGAATCTATGCACGGGATAAAAATGCACAGAACTGTACACAAGGACAAACACAAATGAGGGGATGAAAATGTACTGAATTCCTAGAGTCGATGCAACGTGGTCTGGACTCTCTGCCTCCCGTTTACTAATGAATGCCACTCAGCAGGAGTGCTGGGTTCTCCCTGTAATGCAGATAGACTGGGAAGAAAAAGAGAGAAAAACTAGGCTTAATTTCAAGTCCCAATGGAAATATTTTTTGAAGTGAAAAGGGTATGCATTTAATCGGATGCTAAGAGGCTATTACACACAGAGGGAAAAAGGTTTACCTTAAAGAGGCTACATAGAGATAACACCACAAAAGGCACTGAAACAGAAAAAACATAGCGATTTCGTTGGAGAGCCATGTAAGTGCCTCTGTTGAGTTGACTCTTTGGCTTCGGTTCCAGATCAGAGCCAAAATCATCCAACGCTTCTTGTTCTTAAGTGCAATCTTCCACAGCACCACCCCGATGGGCTGATCAGCACCAGCACCAGGCTCCCACCATGCTCAGCTCTGATCCTCACCCCAGACACAGGGAGAAAGGCAGGAGGGCTAAATTCAGTAGCTCGCTGAGGAAATCCAATGACACCAAACACAGGATGACAAACTTGGGGCGGGGGGGCGGGGGCAGCCTGCACAGCCAGCACAAACCCCCCAGGAGGAAGCTATAAGGCCAAAGATCCAAAGGGGTCTTTGTCCCCAGCTACAATTTGGTGTCATGTAGCAGCCACTGTCCTTTTGAATTAAATATTAATAAGAACAGCTTTGGTTCCTGTAGCTGGCAGGTACTTTTTTCCAGGACAGCAGCAATAATCCCAACTACCTTTGCATTTTCACTGTCTAATCTGTCCAATCTGTAGAAAATAAGCCACACACACACACACGAAAGAACGAAAATGAGCCACAAAAATATTGGGGACGTAGGGACTCACCTTCCATCTTTCCATTTCCCAAAATGAAGTGATCTGCTGTCTTCCCTCAAGTGTTGCCCACCCCACTCTCAAAGCAAAACTCGCACTGAAGTGAAACAGGCAGGGAAGGTTTTATTCAGGGCTATTGCAACAGGGGAGAGAGGCCAGAACTCAGTCTGAGCTCCACTCAGCTGGAACAAAGGGCAGGGGGAGTTTCAGGAGTTGGAGCAAGGGGGATGTCTCGTTTGTCCGATCCCCAACTGCCTTGACCCAAAAGGAAAGCAAACTTTTCGTCTTCAGGACAGGAGGTAGTTCTACAGGTGGAACAAAGCACCCACAGAAGTCAGGCTCAGCACTCCCCTGGAAACCAAAGATGGGGCGCCATCCCCCCAGATGGTTACACTTCAAAGAGGTGGCTCCAGGTCCCTGAGAAAGACAGGCCTGAATTGTCAAACTGGCAAGAGGCTTCGAAAAGATTTACATCTCAAGTGGGCAGAGAAATAGTTCACAAGTGTCTAAGTAAATGCTCTATGAAAAGGAAGGCGGGGCCAGCGACCAGGGAGGTGAGAGGGAAGCCTTCATTCCGAGGCGTCCACTCCCCATGAGCTGCAGTTGCCATGGGGCAGCCCTCCCCTCTCTCATTTGTGCAGAAATGCGTGCTTCCCGCTGCAGGATGTGAGAGCATCCCCAGGGCAGAAAGCCAGGGCGCAGCTGACATTTCGGGGGGGGGCCAGAACCCTGTGACCACGGCCACTGGCCCTGGCCGTGGCTGGACCCCGAGGCCTGGCCTGGGGGGAGGAGAGGTCGCCCACAGAGGGTGTCTGACTCAGCCGGGCTTGATAACTTGGCAATCGTTCACACTGCACGGACACAGGAAATCCGGCGCTAAAGCTGAATGTGGCAAAGCAAACAGGAGGCTGGGGAAATGTGGGGAGCTGCAGGGACGGTGGGCGGCACAGGAGGGAGAGGTGCTGAGCCTTCTCCCTGAGCCCCACGGATACAAGACTGCCACTGGTACCCCCCAGAGAGCCTGTCGTCGCCCCACCATGCAGAGGGAGGACCCCGCGGGACAGGCCAGGGGCCCTCACGCTCTCGTCTGTGTGCATAGGTAGCCTGTAGATCAAAGACATGTTGGGAAAATAGAAATTAGATTTGCCTAGAAGGTGGTATAGTGTGGGGAGAGAGAATGAACACACACACACACACACACACACACACCACGTAAGGGAAGGTCTTTGCTCGTCAGCTAACACAAACTGGGCCAAGGACTAATATTTTGCCGGGGACGCTGTATTAAATATGAGAACGCTATTAACACTATCCATATGAGAGGTCACAATGCTTTGCAAGTCAGATGAACAATGGCCTCTCGGTGTGCGATCGGAGAACAGGAAATTGCCACAACAAGCATTTTTTTCCCGTTAATTCTTCTACATGAAATAATTGATAACATGTCAAGCTCTCCCTTTAAAACATTCATCTTAAGCATGTGCTTCTTGGTAAGATATTCGAGGCCTGCAGCAAAGCAATTATTTATTTTAACATTTGCATTTAAACCAAATGGTATTAAAATTCATCACGGCTCCATCCCTGATCAGACAAAACCGGGGGCAACTCTGTCTCAGCCTGAGTTTCTGAAGCAATCGATCCTCCAAATAACAAGACACTCTGTGGCCAACACAAATTATAGCTGACTTTATTGTATTTGCCATTTAGATATGATTGTAACACCATTAACAAAAAAAATGTCCCGCAGTATGACATTCTGTCAACAGTGAAGTCAGCCTCAGGCAATAGTGGGCCAAGAAAATCCCCTTTGCTTTAAGGACACCGAGTCCATTTTGTTAGGTTACGGATTTGGGGGGCGGGGCAGGGGGGAGGGGGGGTCCTAAATAAAGCAGCCATTCCTACAGGCCTGCTCACACACACAGTGTGCAGAGGGCCTCAGCTGCAAGAGGTCTTCACTCCCTTCCAGCAAAGGGAAGAAAGTGTTTCTAGAGTCCACCTGAGCCCAGGAGCACTTTATATTCAAGGGAAGACTCCCTGGGTGAACTTTAATTAGTGGTGAAAAATGATCCCGGCTAAGTCAAAGAGGATGACAATTCGTTCTTGCGGGACTCGAATCAATACCCCAGGATCTCCCGAAGAGCCAGTAATTCGCATACACTGTTCAATTGCTTCTGTTCCATTTCAACCCCAGAACAGTCTTTGGGAGGAGGGGAGGACAACCACAGCTCCTGCAGAAAGCAAATGACGTGGCGGCCGGTGTGTCACTTTGTCGGATGATGGCCCGGCCCTGCAGCGCTCCCCCCCAGCCCCCCATCCCGGGCCCCGCTTCCGTGGGAGACACTAGGGCCACATGCTCGCAGCAGGACTTAGCCACCGCCTTCCAACCACACACTGGCTCCAGCAGCTTTTGTTTTTTCCTCCAGCACACTGGCACTGACCAGGGAGAACAAGATAAAGGTATTCCATTAAGACCACTAATGTTTTTCCCCGGTAGGCCACAGTTATAACACCCAAAATGAGGATATCCACGCGGGCAGAACAAGCCCTGAGACCAGCCTCACGTCCGTGCGATCCCAAGGCGCCGCCTGGTTGGGGCACCTGCCTCCTGGAAGGTCCCTTTGACCCAGTGCCCACTTAAAACTCCTCGGCCCCAAAGGCAGCGGAATGGTCGTCAGACCTGCTCAGTGTGGAAAGGAGGAATCCGCCCAGCTCAGTGATGATGGGGGCCAAATGGGCTCCTTTCCCTCCCGCCCAAGCTGGAGAATCAAGCTCTCATTTCTCGGACCCTACTCACTCAGAATTTGTGTCCGTTGACCTTGGTCTGGGCTGTAAAATACTAGGATTAATTTTTAAATTAAATATAAAACTTAGGGGGCACCTGGGTGGCTCAGTCGGTTAAGCATCCAACTCTTGATCTCAGCTCAGGTCTTGATCTCAGGGTTATGAGTTCAAGCCCTGAGTTGGGCTCCATGCTGGGTATGAAGCCTATTTAAAAAATAAATAAATAGGGGCGCCTGGGTGGCTCAGACAGTTAACTATCTGCCTTCGGCTCAGGCCGTGATCTTGGGGTCCTGGGATCGAGCCCCACATTGGGCTCCCTGCTTCTCCCTCTCCCTCTGCTTCTCCCCATGCTTGTACTCTCTCTCTCTCTGTCAAATAAAAAATCTTAGAAAATAAAAATAAATTAATAAAATCATAAATAATATGTATGTAACTTAGCTTTGCATTTTCTGGAAGTTTTAAGGATCATATAAATAAATGTAAAAGAATTGTTTGCTAAGAAATAGCATGAAGAAGGGGCACCTGGGTGGCTCAGTCGTTAAGCGTCTGCCTTCGGCTCAGGTCATGATCTCAGGGTCCTGGGATCGAGCCCCGCATCGGGCTCCCTGCTCTGCGGGAAGCCTACTTCTCCCTCTCCCGCTCCCCCTGCTTGTGTTCCCTCTCTCGCTGTGTCTCTCTCTGTCAAATAAATAAATAAAATCTTTAAAAAAAAAAAAAGAAATAGCATGAACAAGATTACAGTATGCACATTTAACCTAATTAAACAGAACAATTATTTTTGAATACAGAGAAGGGCCAGTTAATATACAATAGGCCAAAGTCAAATACGAATCATCTTTGATGATTCATTCATTTGTTAAAACAGAGCCTTGGAGTTTGCATGATGAACAGACGATATTTTGCGCGTCTCACTAGTGTTTTGTATGAACTTGAAGGTGGTACGATAACAGCTGTTTAAATGAATGCTGTAACTCAGACTGCAGGACGCCTTCTGGCCTTACCCCAATCAGTCGAAATAATAAGTCTCAGCCATATTTACATATTCATCTACCTAAAAGATGATGTTCCTCCGGGAACTTAGAACTTCGCTGGGACATGCATGCACTTAGGAAAATTTGAGAACAGTAGCAAAGCCTGTTAGTAGTTCAGGGACCCAAAGCTACTACAGAGTGGTATGTGTCTGTGCAGCAAATGATAGGTCAGAGGGTCCACTGTACAGGGAGAAACCTTTGCACAGCGAAGAGTTTGAGAAAAATGGGAGGGCTCTGATGTGAGGGAGAGGAGGTTGCACCAACAGGGGCAAAGACCACAGGGTGTCTCTGGGGCTATGATGGAAGGTAGAAATTGGCTGGATCAGAGCGCTCACGCAACAGTACCTTCACCCCAGACAGTTTTTGCGGTGCCTTTTCACAAAAGACATGAACACAAGGAAAATCCTTAAAATCGGGTAAAATGACAAAATCGACTCAGTGAAAATGGAAGAGTAAAATAATTTTATGGCTTAGGAAATCTATTATTTTTTAAAGATTTTATTTATTTATTTGACAGATAGAGACACAGAGAGGGAACACAAGCAGGGGGAATGGGAGAGGGAGAAGCAGGCTTCCCGCGGAGCAGGGAGCCCGACGCGGGGCTCGATCCCAGGACCCTGGGATCCTGACCTGAGCCAAAGGCAGATGCTTAAGGACTGAGCCACCCAGGCGCCCCAGCCTAGGAAATCTATTAAAGAGAAATGCAAACCTTAGCTCTGAGTCTTCTGACAAGATAAAAATACTATAAATATAAAGAAATAAGGAGGGCATGGAGGCCCGAAGCCATGCTGAGATGCTCTGGCCTCTCTCCGTCCTCCCAGTGACTGTCGTCAGAAGACCAGCTGGCCCTGGGCTGGCCCTGACCGTCCCCATGCGGACAGCATTGCTGGCTCGTCCTTCCTTCCCCTGAGTCATCCAGGCTGGGGGCCCAGGGTGACCTGGTCTCAGTGCTGCTCAGGGTCCCGCTGACCCTTGGCTGTCCCAGCCACACAGCTGGGGGGTCACTCACATGATTCTGGCCGGACGCAGCAGCTGGGAGGGAGGCGGGAGGCCAGTCTTCGGCAGAAGAGACTCCCATCCACCGGCCCTCAATATCTCTCAGGATTTCCGGATCAGTGATGATTACATGAAAACCACCCCTTCAGGGGGCTGCGGGGGAGAAGGGTGTCGGGGTAAGAAGCAAGACAAAGAGACAGGATCGGCCTTGAACTGCTTCCAATCTGGCTGAGGTCTTGAGACCACCCAGCTCAGGAAGGACCCGCTGCCTCCCACATGGGCGGGAGCGGTCTCTTCTGCTCTACCCTCCCCCTGCCCCCTCTGCTGCTGGTGGGCAGGGGGGCTCCCCACCTACCTCTGAGTCTTTGGCTCTGGGCAGCAACTCCTCCTAAAACCTCCTGTCCCACTGGAATTGCATCCGTCCCTGTATTTTACTTGTATTCATCCTCTATGGGCGCTCTGCCTGCACTTTGCATCGCGAACCGCCCCGGCCTTCCCGGTCGTCTCCCCAGCGCTTTCACTACCACGGCTCCAACCTCTCCGCACCGCCCTGTTTCATAACACTTCTCCGAGCTCTGGCTTTCTCCGAGGGGGCCAGAGAGCGGTAAAACCATTCAGACAAAGCGGTGAAACCGTTTGGAGGAGCTTAGAGCAGCGAGGGGCCCCTCAGGTTCCAGAGGCGCCTGCCTGCCTTTCTGGGCCCTGCTCTTCTGTGTCTTGCCCGGCGGCCCTGCCCCTCCCCGCGCCCGGCGTGTCTGTTCGGGCCGCTGTAACGGGCGGTTTATAAACCACAGACATCTATTTCTCCCCTCTGGAGGCTGGAAGTCCAAGATCGAGGCACCAGCAAGGTGGACGGCGGCTTCTGGCTGTGTCCTCACCGGCAGAAGAGGCAGAGAGCGCTCTGGGGTCTCTTTTATAAGGGCGCTGATCCCACTGAGGGGGCCTCCACTCCCATGACCTAATCACCCTCCAAAAGCCCCAACTCCGCACCATCACCTTGGGGATGAGGTTTCAACATACAAATTAGGGAGGAGGGGACACAAACATTGTCTAGAGCACCCACCTTACCCCTCTGTAGGGTGTTCAGTGCCCTCATGGGGCCTCCCTGCCCCACTTTCCTCCAGCAGAAGCTGCTCGTGGGAAAACACCCGATTCCATCATTTTCTTCTCAACCCTTCTCCCTGGGGACACACGGTGGCTCCTCAGCTCTGCAGGGACAGGATCCAGGCATCCAGCCCGGGAGAAGGAGAGTGGCCCAGCTTCTCCCACATCCCCTCCCCACCCCGACCTCTCACCTGCACCCCCCCCACCCCACCCAGGACAAGATAAGTGGAAAGCAGGGCAGTGGGACGTCTTTAGCCCAAAGCGTCTGCGTACCAGCCAGAGAGGGAGGGGATTGGGTCTCGTGTAACAGAAGAAGCTGATCAGAGCCAGCAAGCGCGGTGTAGGAGAATCACCAATTGCCAAATGGCCCTCTAAAACTGCGTAGACCCGCAGCGGATTCAACATCAATGTACGGCCTGGCAGGAAGTGCAGCACAGCCCCTGTCCTCCGCAGGACCGGGACCCAGCAAGCGGCTTCCATGAGGACCAGGGGAGTGACGGCTGCTCTGGGCCGCGCGCTGGCTGGGTCTGCAGGCTCCGGACGCTCACTCGCTGGGGGCCTTCCATCGCGAGGGGCGGTGGCAGGTAAGACGACCGGCCCCAGCCCTACCAGGGGCATCCCTGCGACCTTGAGCACTCGTGCTGAGGGGGAAACCCCCCAATCCGTCGGGTGCACGTCCTGCCAGCACACCCAGCCCCGGGGGGTGGGGGGAGAGGGGGACCCTGTTGACAGCTCTTCTGCCTCATTCATGCTCTGAACTGCCCTCATCTCAGGGAGGGGACCCCAGCCTCTCGCTCCAGAAAACGCTCACCGGGAATTTTACTCTCACTCTAGCCGTCTCGGAAATTAAACTTGTGTTTGACAGGCCCTCATGTGTGGCATATCGGTATGGTCCCCAGAATACCGACCCCCAGCATTTGAGTCACATACAATACATGCGTGTGAGCCCCTCACTCTGCCCAGTCGCCCTCCTTCCTCTGGGTTTTACTTGAATTTGGCAGGCCTGGTAACACCACGTGTGCCCAGACGGGTACCACCATCCCCCAAGTTCTATGTGCCCTGCCCAGGGTTGGGTGCAGGTGTGAAGGTCCTGGCTCTTTCCCATAGACAGTCATGGAGCAGAGGGAGAGCCCCTGTATGGGGAAGGGGCTCACCCACCCCAGGCTGGAAACCCCCCCTTCAGGTGCTAGCTCTGCAGGGGGCTAGCTGAGGACACATATCTGAGCCTGGGATGGAGACCACACAGTCACTACTTTGTTGATGCCAAAAAAAAAAAAAAATAGCTATTTATGTTACAGGGGTTGCTTGAGAATTGCTGCAATATAGAATTTGCTGCTGTTGGTCCTCAAAAACTCATGGAGGCAATTTATCAATCAAAATCATTTGCCCGTGAGCATTGCTTTCATTTGTCATGGTGTGGGCAGCTTTTGAGTTTCTGAGATTTCTCCCACTTACACACATTTATGATTCTGTAACTCTGGTCCTGGGTGTGGAATGCTTTCCCTCCTGACCACCTCCGAGTCTTCGGCTGAGCTTTGGGCAAAGGGGAGTGAAAACACACACACTCGGGCTTAACCAGACACTAGCTCCTGGTGACACCAAGCACTTCCTGAGAAACAGACGCCAACGCATTGTCTGGACCTGGCATCCCGTGGACGAGTTGCTGTGATTGATCGCTGCCTCGCGTGGTGCCAACTAGGAGCCCCCAGCCATTGACCGAGGGCAGACGGCCAGACGACAGGAGGATGCGGTTCACTACGCCCAGAATGCCGGCTCCTGGGAACAGGTGAAGAGTCAACATAAGCCGGCACACAGACGGTGACTGTTGACAGGGAGGCACAGCCCACGGGCACAGGGGACCAGTCTCCTCACGGATCAGGGAGCTGAGACCCAGAGGGTGAAACCCCTGGCCGGTGACACCCGGTGGAGCCAGGCGCTGGGTGTGTTCCCAGGCTGCTTTGTGTTTCCAGTTGTCAGCGTCGGTGAACATAGGCTCTAACCTCAGGCCACTGGAGAAAGGCAGGTACCCACCCAGGGATGCCACCAGGGACTCTGTTCCCCTGAAGCCTTGGAGCATAAAGGACCCTCTGGTAAACCTTCAGCTGCCCTGCGTCTCAGTGTGTGTCAGAAACAAGTCTCCCCATGGGCCCCAAAGCACTAGAACCAGAATCACTAATCCCGCATTGAGAAGACATCTCAGACGCCAGAAAACCACCATGAAACTTGGAGGTCCACATGGGGTTTCCTAGGGTAATTTAAGAGCCAGCTACTTGAGGAAGGGGGAGTGGACAGCTCCCTGCCTTGCAAGGCTTCTCTAGATAGCGCTGCCCTTTTATTCAGCTACTGTCTAAGAGGCAGGGCAAGGCCAAGGGCACAGTAAGAGGAAGACCACCTGCTCCCATATCACCCAATGGCAAGCACGTATGAGGGGCTCAGAAACTTATACTTGTTTCTTTCACGGGGCTAGTGAGTAGTCAGGGTTCTCCAGAAAAACAGAACCAATAGAAGAGAGAGAGACAGAGACAGGGAGAGAGACAGAGACAGAGAGAGGGAGAGACACACAGAGAGAGGGAGAGAGACAGAGACAGAGAGAGGGAGAGACACACAGAGAGAGGGAGAGAGGGAGAGAGCGGGAGAGAGAGAGGGAGAGAGAGACAGAGACAGAGAGGGAGAGAGAGACGGGGGAGAGAGAGAGACAGAGGCAGAGACAGAGAGAGGGAGAGGGAGAGAGAGACAGAGAGAGGGAGAGAGCAGAGAGAGGGAGAGAGACAGAGACAGAGAGAAGGAGAGAGAGAAGATGGGAGGTGTATTCTGGGAATTAGATCGTGCAGTCAGGGAAGCTGAGAAGTCCCCAGTCTGCCACCTGCGAGCCAAGAACTGGGAAAGCCAGTATGAGTCTGAAGACCCAACATCTAGGAGCTCCCAGGTCCGAGGGCAGGAGATGGCTATCCTAGCTCAAGAACAGAGAAAGACTTTACTCTTCCTTTGCCATTTTGCCCCATGTGGGCCCTCGGTGGATCACACAGCGGTGAGGATGGATCTCGTAACTCAGTCTACTGAATCCAGTGCTAATCTCTTCTGGAAATGCCCTCACAGACACACCCAGAAATTACATGTTACCAGCTACCTGGGCATCCTTTGACCAAGTCAGGTCAACACATAAAATTAACCATCACAATGTGTCAATTAACCTTATTGTAACAGTCATTTCACAGCATATACGTGTATCAAACCATCACATTGTGCACCTTAAACTTGCACAATGTTGTATGTCAATTACATCTCCAAAAAGTCACGGGGAGGGGAATTAAACACCACAGCTCCTATTCCATTTCCACTTTTCTTAGGAGTCAGAAAAACTCAATCCTGGCCCCAGGCGTGATAATGCCTAACTGTGTGGCCTCGGGAAAGTCACTTCACCTCTCTGAAAAGTTCAAGGGTTGGGCTCGGTTAGGAGTCACAGGTGAATGTCCTCAGGGGCTGGATAAGAGTAGCACTGTGTGAAGAAAGCGAAGTGTAAGATAAAAGGAATGGTGGGGCCTGGGGTAAACAGGAGAGCCTACAGGAGCATCTAAAAATATTCCAAAGAAATGTTAGTGCAACCCACAAAAAACACTCCTACCGGCTACAAATCAGCACCCCCAGAACTGCATGGTCTGTGAAGGTTGCCATCCATAAAATTTCTCAGTTCTAAGATCTGTATGAGGTGGGGCAGATTATTCGCCAAAGACATGTTTCAATCAGGATATATTTAGTCGTCTGAAATACAAATCCACACAGCTATCTCCAGGAAAGGGGGGTTTATGATGGAGTACTAGGTTTCAGGAATCACAAGAGAAGCTGAATAGGGCCAGGATCACCTCCAGAGACCCCAGGGAAAGGATCCCGTGAACCTTCAGCTTCATGCCTCACCACTGATGGGACGAGCTACCCTTCAACTGTTGGCTTCTTCTCTATCCCTCTATCCTCGGCTCAGTCTCTAAGTGCCCACCTTCAGATTCCAAAGGGAGGATTCTTCGGACCTCTCCTAGACCGGGTGCCTGGCCTTGGCCAAGCAGCCATGACCAAGGAGGACTAGGTCACATGGTTCAGTCACAGCTCTGCAAGCACTGCTCTTTATGAGACCGTGGGTGGGAGTAAGCAACAGAGCATCCCAATACAAGGTCAAAAGGGAAAGTATTGATTTTCCCAATTATGTTTTCTCCTGAGCGTTTCGGATAGTCCCTCTCTGATGGCACCATCCTCCTGCTAGTTCATGGATAAAATCTCTCCTGCTGCCTTCTTGGTAGCTTTGCTTCCTCCCAGCATCATAAGGAGCTCCCTGCCCTGTGCACTCCCTGACACCTGTCGGCTGGGTGGGAAGGGAGCCCAGAAGCTGAGCGTGTGGCTAGGACATCCTCCTGTGACCAGGAGGGAAGGGATGCAGAGCAGCTTTGCCTCCACGTCATTCATTCTCAGCACATATGAGATGTCATAGGGCTTTATGAATGCTAGATCAGTTTTACTGGCCATATGATTTGATTGATCTTGTTAGTCTTGACAAGAAATCAATTGGAAAAAAATATATGTACCTTCCCGGAATGGGCTCTCCATCTTAAGGTAAAAGAACAATCTAACAAGCGTGGAGGAAGATCCAGGGAGCAGCCTTGATAAATATGACCAAGACCAAGGCCCTGGGAAGACGCCAGTCTCTGGTCTCTCTCCAAAGCCAGGAGGAAATGAGAAGAGAGACACATGAAAGGGATCTGGTAAGTTCAGGCATGTCACCTCCAGATGGGTCTCAGAGCTTCAGAAAAGCCCCCCGGCTGTGTGCCCACACATGCCCCAGGCTCCCACTGCGACATCACAGGGGAAGAGCCCTTATGGAGACTACTAACATGCTGGAAGGGGAAGACTGTCTTGGGTCCAAATCAGCCTGACTCTGCCATTGTCTAGCTGGGCAACTTTTCCTACTCTGCCCCTCAATGTGCTTATCTATTAAACAGGGGTGACAGGACCGTCCGCACAAGCCTACTGTGAAGAAGGGCGTGAGGCTGGTGTGAGCAGAGCACGCACCGAGCACCCACACTGGGGGCCCAAGGTACGCCCCTTACTTCCTGTGACCTCTGGTTCTAAAGGCAAATCCGGTGCTGGGTCAACAAAGGGCAGAATGACTCGGGCTACGGAAGCCAACAGACCCGGGTTCAAATATTGATTCCAACAACATACCCAGCTGTGACGTCTTTGTTTCTTTGTCTATGGAAGGACCCAGCATCAGAATCCCTTGTAGTGCTGTATGAAAGAGTAGCATGCACAGGGTGGCTTAAACATCAGAAACTGGCTTCTTCGAGAAAATGGCAAATAGCCAATGAGGCTGGTGCTGTGGGAGGGCGCGGAGGGCCCAGGGCCCTGGAACGGGAGGCTTTGGCCGCAGCACCCAGGGTCATGGCCTTGGCCGTGGTTGTGGGCCAGGCCACAGAGCGCACCGAGGCAAGGCTGAGGACAAGGAGGGGATCCCCGTCACCAAGCTGGGCCGCCTGGTCAAGGACGTGAAGATCAAGTCCCTGGAGGAGATCGATCTCTTCTCCCTGCCCACCAGGGAATCTGAGATCACTGATTCTTTCCTGGGGGCATCCCTCAGGGATGAGGTTTCGAAGACTCTGCCAGTTCAAAAGCAGACCCCTGCTGGCCATCGGACCAGGCTCAAGGCACTCGTTGCCGTCGGAGACGACAACAGACACGTCGGTCTGGGTGGTGCTCCAAGGGGGCAGCCACTGCCTTCGGTGGGGCCATGATCCTGGCCACACTTTCCGGCATCCTGTGCGGCGAGGCTACTTCGGGAGCAAGAGCGACAAGCCCCGCACTGTCCCATGCAAGGTGACCGGCCACTGCGTCTCCGTGCCGGAGCATCCCGTCCCCGCCCCCCGAGGCCCTGGCACGCGGGTGAGGGCAGTCTGACCGCTGCTGCCCCTCGGCCAGGGACTGTACTGTCCCGCTGGGCGACTTTGCCAAGGCCACTCTGATGCCGTTCCCAAGACCCACAGCTGTCTCGCCGCTGGAGATATCTCTGGAAATAGACCGTGTCCACCACGTCACCCTATCAGGAATTCACTGACAGCTTGTAAAGACCCACACCCGAGGCCCCGTGCGGAGGACTGGGCTCCAGCTGTGGCCGCCACTTAGTCTTATACAAGAAAAATAAAGGGAATTCAAGCCAGTTTAAAAAAAAAAAAATCAGAAATTGGCTTTCCCACAGTTCTGAAGCCTGGAAGTCCAAGATCAAAGAGCCGGCCAGTTTGGTTTCTAGGGAGAGCTGTCCTCCTGGTTTTCAGACAGTGACCCCCTTGCTCTGTCCTCATGGGGGATGGAGAGCCAGCGAGCTCCTGCCCCTTCTCATAAGCCCACTAATCCTATCAGATCAGGGCACCACCTTTTTTTTATCTGATTTATCCTTAATTGCTTCTGTAAAAGCCCTATCTCCAAATAGTCAACACGTGGGGGCTTTAGGGCTTCAACATATGAATTTGGGAAGATCACAATTCAGTACACAGCAAGTGCTTATTAAAAACACAGATTGCTGGGCCCCATCCTGGGCCTGCTGAATCGGAGCCTCTAGAGATGGGACCTGGGAAGGTGAATTCTTAACAAGCCTCCTCCGCCTGAGTCCCTTCCTGCGTGTTGCAGGTGGGCTGCCCCGTCCCCCTCGTGACGTCCCCTCATGCCCTTTGTGAGCACTGAATTACCGAAGGGGCCCTTGGAAGACCCCAACGCACCAGCAGCAAGTGTGTGTTGGTGCAGCTGCTCGGCCTCCTCTTCCAACCTGGGCCTCCTCAGGCTGCTGCCGGGGAGCCCCTGTGGGCTTCAGAATAAGTCACAGGGAGCTTTCAGAGACCCCCTAGTTTCAGAGGAGACATATGGGAAGAAATCGAAAAGCTCCGGGACAGTAGAAGGCAGGGCCAGCCTGCAGACCCCCATCACCCCCACGACTGCCAAGACTCTGCCGTACTTACTCAGTTTTTTCTCACTTTGAATCATTTCGGTCAGACTTCAGGAATTCACCCACCATAGGTCCTTTGTGCAGTTGAGGAAACAGACTAAGAGATCCAGGAATTCTGTTTTAAAATCAATTTGGGTCTCTAGCAGCAAAATTCAGACTGAACAAGTGAGAGAGTGGTATTTCCAGAATGGAAATACATAGAAAATTCCAAGGTTTAGTCAATTACACACTTTGTGAACTGAGCGATCAGAGGTGGGGACTCGAAACGTGACCGTTGAGTGGTTTCTTACAAAACCGAAGGTACTCGTCACGCAGTCCAGGAATCGTGCTCCGCATCACTTTTGGTCACCAGCTGCTGCTGAGCAGACGTGCTGCTACGTGTTCCTGCAGGCTCAGCTCATACCCTGGGGAGATGGGGCCCCTCCAGTGGCCTGAGAATCAGGAGAGCCCAACCCTCCAGAAAAGAATGGGACCAAGGCCACATCACTGCCCTTTTCAGAACAGCGTCCGCACCCGAAACACAAAGAAGCCGGGCCGGCTGCTCTCTACACCTCCCTCCACCTCTTGCATCCGCCGTCCTCAGCTCCTGGCCAGGTTCGGCAGTGTGCACAGACCTCCAGCCTGGAGCAGATCCCGCCCGGCGTACACACACACGCACACATGCACGCTCACACACACGCATGCTCACACACCAACTCTTACACAAACTCACGAACAGCACACACACACACACGTCCCTCTGGGAGTTAAACTTGCTGAAGGTGAACACCAAGTGCTCTGGGAGAAGCAAGATCTTTAAAGAGAAACTCCAAGAAACGCCTAGAAAGGGTTTTCCACTCCCCACCCCCCCACAAACACCCCCACACAAAATGGTGTTTGGACATTAGAGAAAGGGGTAACATAAGCTGAATTTATAGCGAAAATACAGTCAGACTGGCTCTCCCATGGCAGCCACCCTCCTGCCCCCACGCTTTGCAGCCAGCAAGGGAAGCCCCCACACCCGCCTCCTCCTTTGTCCCCAGAGACCCCTGCGTGGGGAGGGCTTCTCGGCTTGTGCTGGCGTCCATTGCCGACTGACTCACAGATGGGGAGCTGCCCCCCACTAGCATGGCCGGCCTCCGCCCTTCCCAGGCCCCAGGGAGCAGGCCCACACTCAGCTATGGCCTGTTCAGGGGGCAGCCCCGGCTGAGTTTACCAGACCGTACGGTGGATGTAATTTTCAGTCACTGTGCTCCGTCACAAAGATATTTTTCACTAAGTGACAATATATTTCAGTCAAGGGGTGGTCACCGATTTAGTGTATTAGTGCTACGGATCTAAATCATTTGCCGTGTGTCTGGGCGGGGCGGTGATATGTCAGGCTCAGTAGGTACTCTGGTTCAGTGGGTGAAATATGTGAGTCAGCTTGATGAATCTGCTTTAGCAGGTGATCTACTTCTATTTCCAGCCAGTAATTATGTTTTAATGCGTGATATATCCTTTTCTGGTTGAGGTGTATTAAATCCCCAATAACTGTGTATTTATTTCGCCACGTTATGTATGCACACAGCCATTAATATACATTTCAATGTTTAATGCATCCACTCTGCCAGGCCATAGATCCCTGACTCTTTCCGAAGTTTAGAACTCAAAAGGCACCTCATAAAACGCCACTTCATTAAGAATCAACGGGGATAACCCAACCAGAAAAATTTTTTATTGATGAAGGTTGAACAGAGAGATACCAAGTTCACTTATCACTTCTCACGGGGGAACAAGACAATGAGATCTTTATTGGAAAATTCTGTGTGTCAGGAACGCACTTCATCTTGTCAGGGGCAGCGCGGCCAGGAAAATATACAGCTGGACGTGAGTGATCGCCGCGAGAAGAAGCCCTACCCGAATGCCGTCTCAGCAGTTTCCAGGGCCTTTGTGGCAAATGGCTTTGATGTTTTCTTTCCTGAGTGGCTTCTCTTCGTCAGGAAGTCTTTCAACGCAACCCCTCTGGAAGCCCTTGAGAGCTCGGAGGGCCGGACCCCCAGCACACACCGCTCCCCAGTCACTGGCCCGCTCCCCGGAAGCCAGGGTGAGCCCTGGCAGCTGGGGCCACTCTGCCACCAGGACCAGTCCTGGCCGGCCTCCCAGCATCGGGGGCAGCCGGTCCCCTCCCTGAAGGGGGACGGGGTGGCCATCTCCACACCCCCCACAAGGTGCACACACCATCAGCGCCTCTCAGGAGGCTCCCTCCAGGAAGTTCTCCAGCAATCCCACTTCCTTGACCTTCATAGTCTACAAAGAACGCTATGAATACTCTGCTGGGGGCAGGATTTAGGTCAAGGTCAAGCAAACTCCTGGTGGGTGAGGCAGATTTAAGCACCCCAATTCCCCTTCCTGAGCGTTTTCCCAGGATGCTATGTAGTTTTAGAATCATAATCTTTAATAGCTGAGCAGTATCTCAACCATGGTAAATCAGATGAGATAGATTTCGCTGGAATTACAATCAGTTTCAAACTCTCTCGATGAGGTTTACTTTGTGCTGCGGGTCTGGAGTCTGCAGGCGGCTGTCCCCAACGGATGGCCCACTCATGCCCAGTGTGGCCCCCAGGGGGTGACGTCAGGGTCGCTGCAGAGCGGGACAAGCACATGGAGAACCAGCAGCTTTTACCTGCTCCAAGTGACACACGCCCCTTCTGCTCCCAGACCAGTGGCAGGAGTCAGTCACGCCGTGGGGCTGGTGAACATCTTCCACGTGTCCAGGAAGGGAGGAAGCACAGGAAGTACCGTGAGCCCCGACGGTTAGGGAAGCTACGTTGAATTTACCGAAAGTGAATTGTTCACTCTCATTGCTGACCTTTATTTCCAAGAGCCAGACTTCTATGAATCAAACTCCCCAGTCCCTGTAGGGGCTCTCAGTTACTGAAATCGTTGATCTCAAACACGGATGATCATCAGAGCCACGGGGGGTGAAACACAGCAGGTCTTGGGTGGAACCTAGGACTCAGCATTTTTGAAGGTTCGGGTGATTCTGTTAACCAGCCAGGTTGGGGTCTGTGACTTAAGTCACAGGTGATTTTCAAGGCAATGGTGACTGATGGCCCCGATTTCCAATGATCTGTGACAGGGGTTCCAAGCTCAGGGCTGTGGGTCCTTGCTGAGAGCTGGGGAATAATTACAAGGGACCCACACATCTGTACTAACCAAGCACTGGCTGAACACTGAATAACTAGTACTGACTGTGCACCCAATTTGGGGGGGAAAGGTGATGCTGTTGTGATTCATAAAATAGAGATGCACTCGATACATTCCCAAAGACTGTATATTTCTGGTTTTATGAGTTGTCTCAAGATAGAGTACGTCAGTCAGGGCCCCAGAAGGAAATGAATGGTACATTCAAAGGGTGTGACTGGAGAGTTTAATGAAAAGACCGTTAATTCACGGAAATCGAGAGTGTAGACTGGAGTCATTTCTTCACTAAACGTTTCATAGAATTCAACAGTGGTGCCATTTGGGTCTGGGGCTGTCTTTGCTGGAAAGTTCTAATGTTAAGTTTCACTGGAACTCATTATGTTTCATGTATATATGTTCAGGTGTGTTGGCATGAAGTTTCTCTCACCATTAAGCAGAACATCAGCTGTAGATAGTTTGGCTGTTCTCTTGATCGGGTTGTGAAAGTACTTTTATTAATACTCACTGGAAGTTCTTGTCAGAAACAGACACTGGATTTTGTCAGATGCTCTCTCTGCATCTGCTGAGATCATCATATGGTTTTTCTTCTGTAATTTAACACAGTGGATTATGCCAATTTTTGAATGTCAAATCAACCTCACATTCCTGGGATAAGTCCTTCTTGGCCATGATACACACACACACACGTACACATTACATACATATATACACACATACATATGTGCGCATATGCACGTATATATTATATATACACATTATATACATATATGTGTGCATATTTTTGTAAAGAGTTATTTATTTATTTGAGACAGAGAGAGAGAGCGCAGGCAGGAGCAGAGGGATAGAATCTTCAAGCAGACTCCCTGCCGAGTACAGAGACCGACACAGGGCTCAATCCCGCAACTCACGAGATCATGACCTGAGCAAAACCAAGAGTTGGACACTTAACCAATTGAGCCACGTAGGTGCTCCAATTTGTATGTATTCTTTTAAGTAGGCTCCATGGCCAGCATGGGCCCAACTCAGGGCCTAAACTCACGACCCTGAGATTAAGACCTGAGCTGAGATCAAGAGTTGAACGCCTAACCCACTGAGCCGCCCAGGCTCTCCTATATTTATATATTTTTAGATTCAAGTTGCTAAAATTTTGTTGAGAATATGTGCATCTAAGTTCATGGTGGATAGTGATCTGTGGTTTTATCTTCTTGTATTGTCTTTTTTTCTGACGCAGGTATCAATGTAACGCTGGCCTCAGAGAACAAATTGGAAAGTATTCTCTCCTCTTTAGTTTTCTGGAAGTTTGCATAGAATTGATATTATGTCTTCCTTAAATTTTGGTAGAATTCACCAGTAAAGCTGTAGTTTTCTTTATGAAAAGGTTTTTCCTTATAAATTCATTTTTTTCCTAGATGTAAGAAGACTAAGCATATCTGTTCCTCCCTGCATGGGTTTGACTGGTTGTCTTTCAAGGGATTTGCTTGTTTTATCTAAGTTGTAGAATATTTTGGCATAAATTATTCATAATATACTCTTATCCCTTTAATGTGTGCTGAATCTGTTGGCCATTTCGGACTTGCTCCTGATGTTGGTACTCACGGCCTCAGCTCCTCAGTTCCCACCCAGTCTTGCTAGAGATTTATCAGATTGGTTGATCTCCAAGAACCAACTTTAGGTGTCATTGATTTTTTTCTGTTGTTTATCTTCAGTCCAGTTCATTGATTTCTGTTCTTATCTTTATTGTCCTCTTTCTTCCGCTTAATTTGAGTTTCGTTGGTTCCTTGTTTACTCGTTCTCATGCTAGGGAAAACCACTGAGGAAAATGTGATTCTGCATTATGCTGTTTGCCCCTTGCACAGGGCTCATTCATGACACCGCAACGTGTGAGGCAGCAGGACAGAATCAACTCCCCCCAAGGGGACAAAGTCTCCTTTAAGGTCAAATGGAATATGTCGTGTGTCTGGTCACTACCACACACAGCCTCCATCTTCAGAGAACTTGTCTTCATTGCTCACCTGTAACCTTAAATCGAGATTAACTCTAGATACCCTTAAATGTCTGCTATAGGAAGTCGGATGTTAGAATATGTTTGTTATAGAAAGCCCTGCTTATTCTCTTAAAGTTATGAACAATGTTTGCCATAGATAATTGAATCCACTTACCAACTTGTTATAATTAACCCAGTAACTTTGACCTGACCTCTTAGGAGTAAAACCACCTCTATATAAGCTGAATAAATCCTCTTGCTAGCTTACAAAAATATCTCAGGTTACAGATCTAGATCTTTCTTCTTGCCAACCAAATCTAACTAAAGTTAAAATGGAAGTTTAAGGGGGTGCCTGGATGGCTCAGTCAGATGAGCGTCTGACTCTTGGTTTCGGCTCAGGTCATGATCTCAGGGTTATGGGATCAAGCCCTGCGGTGGGCCCTGTGCTCAGCGGGGAGTCTGCTTGAGATTCTCTCTCTCCTTCTGCCCCTCCCCCACTCTTGCACTCTCTTACTTGTTCTCGCTCTCTTTTAAGCTTTTATTTATTTGAGAGAGAGAGAGAGTGAGCACGAGCAGGGGGAGAGGCAGAGGGAGAGAGAAAGGGAGAAGCAGGCTCCCCGCTGAGCAGGGAGCCCCGGAAGGGGCTTGATCCCAGGGTCCTGGGATCGAGCCCCACGTCCGGCTCCCTGCTCAGTGGAGAGCCTGCTTCTCCCTCTCTCTCTGCCTGCCTCTCTGCTTACTTGTGCTTTCTCTCTCTGTGTCAAATAAATAAATAAAATCTTTAAAAAAAAAAAAAAGAAGACTTGCCCTCATCTCTGCTCTGTGGGCAAATGTGAGCTTCAAGAAGGCACAGCACCTCAACCTTCTCCAACACCATTGTCTCAACAATGTCATCATGATGTGTTCATGATATCACAGTCGTCCTTCTTTCCTTTTCCTCCTTCCTTCCTCTGGGCCTTTGTCCTCCACCTACCACCAGCCACCACCCCATCTTCACCACCAAGATCATCCACATCTTTCCGGCAAAGCTGACAGACCTATAATCTAAAGGAAGATGCATATGTATTTCTTTATGCCTTTCAGTTCATAGGGAACATCTTAAACTCAAAGTCACTGAGCATTTATAATGAGCCAGGCACTGTTGGACACGTAAACCCTAGAAAGTGTGGACGGGTCGATTAATTTTTAAAAACAGTCCAGATAACACTGCCAGATGGTTTCCAAAATGAAGAAAGCCAATCTGCAAACCTCTTCCTAAAGCCAGGTGGCCCCCTCCCTTGTGCACCAGCCGCCCGCACCCCTGCGGCAGAGTTGTCCAGGACAGCCAGCCTCGCAGCCCCCACACGGGCCCCCTGCAGGAGGGGGCACCTGTTACAATGGCAATAATCCAACGTATTCTACTTTCTGCCCCCAGAAGGGAGGCCATGAACTGGGCTTGACCGAGCAGGTTTTTTTATTTAGGAAAGTACACATAGAGTGACCCGAATTGTGCTGAGGGACAGGCGTTGAGCAGGGAGCCTTGGGCTCTGAGAGAAACCAGGGTCCAGGGAGTGTGCGGCCCCCGAGGAACCAGCCCGGCCGACGTCCCAATCTTGGACTTCAGCCTGCAGAGCTGCCAGACCATAAACCACCCAGTCTGCAGCAGATTTTTATGGCAACCCTAGCAAACTAATACACTGGCATATAGTAGGTCCTCAATAAAATCTGAAGACTAAATAAATAACAGTAGCTACTTGGAAAACCCCCAAAATGAACAGAAGCCCGCAGACTTCGGTCATCCTTTCTCCTTCTTCCAGGAACAAGTCAGAGCTGACCAGTGTTCTTAAGCAAGGTGCACCCAAAGGCCAAGGATACTGCTGGAAGGCAGGCCCCACAACACCAGCTCATCCCCTGATGACTGTCCCTTTGGAAGGAAGCCCCACGTGTTCTTTCTGCTATGCCCAGATTAGAGAGAAAAGCAACCTGTAACTGGATTTCTCAGGGATGGACAATTTCTGCCCTGAGAAAAGTAGCAGATGAGGCGGAAAGACATGACAACAACACAGAAAATGGAGAAAACCCCTATTTGCTATTGCTGGCAGGTGGCTGGGCTTCTGTCTGCCCACAGCCTGTGAAGAAGCCCTCTGTGCTCGCTCCCTGTGTCTCCGTGTGCGCCCCCACCCCCCGGGGCACGGTGCTGCTCAGATAACTATGGGTCCCCGCCTGGAGGCTGGCCCGAGAAGCAGAGCGAGCCAGAAACTGTGTGAGCCTTGCCCTTGACAGAGCATCAAGGGCGTTCCAAACCCCTTAACCAGGTTCTACAATCTCGTTCTCATTGTGATTAAAGGAAGCCAACGTGTGATCCAGTCCAGAGAGTAGAGGCAGCCCCAAATACAGCACACCCTGGGGCCAACGGCACTGGACCGATGCACACCCTATAATCAATGGCTTTACAGAACTGCGTGAGAGTCCGCGGACACCGTGCAGAGTCCTGTGACACACACCAAGGGGCTGGTGGCATTGAGGGAGACAGAAATCTGTTCAAAAGAGATGGAATCCCAGTTGTATCTCCGAATCGGCAGAGGGGGAGATCTGGGATGCCCAGCCATCAGTGGATGCCTCATCTCCAGCCCCCACGCCATTCACGCACTGTGCTCACGATTATGGTCTTTCTTATATAAAAATACGCTCAGGTTCCTCCCCTGTGACAAATGCTCCCATGGCCTCCCCTGGCTACAGAGCAGAATCCCCACACCTGAGCTCAGCACTCCACGTGTCCAGCCTGGTCTCCCCACTCCCCCTCGGGCCGAGCCATTCCCAGCCCCACCTCCCTTTGCATCATCCCTGTGACTTTGCCTCTTCACACAAGGCCATCTGGGAGCCTCCTACATCCTTAAAAGTCCCTAAAGTTTCAAGTCAATGTGATCCCCCCCGAGTGACCCTTCCATGCCCGAGGACGTTCCTCCCGCCCCCCTGTGTTCTTCGGAGCACACACCTCTGCACCATCAGCTGATCACAGGTCTGTCTCCCTCATGAAATCTGAAGCTGCCTTGTCGGGACAGCTCCTGGGCAGCCAACTCCGAGAAGGTGGTTAGCACACGGGGGTGTCTTGGGATTCACCTGCGGGGAAGGGCAGGGAGGGAAGGGGGCATTAAGCCAGGGGAGAAGTTGGGCTGGGGTGCAATCTGAACAGAGACCTCAGCCGACCCTGGGCTGGGACTAGTCACTGGAGGGGGAGCGAGGGGGAGAAACGGGGACCAGCAAATGGGCGTGGCCTGGGGGGCTCCCACAGCACATGCATTCCTGTGGGGGCTTCAGCCAAGAGCTGCCTGTCAGGGTGAGTCCTTCATTCCGGGGGGGCTAGTTAGGTAGCACAGCCCCGAATGCACATTCCGACATCCACCTGTTACCAGCCATAAGACCATTAAAAATGGCCTCTCACAAATACAGGTGCGCTGCCTTGAATTAAATACCCTACAAGTAAGGGATCTCCTCATCTCTCACTGTCTTTAGGAAAACAGAACTTTCCTCTGCCATTCCCCTGTGGCTGGCAATGAGCTCTGCAGACCTCTTATCTCCAAATGCCGAGCACAAGGAACAACAGGGTTTCCTCGGCCGCCCTCCACCCCTGGCTCTGGAGCCTGCTGGGCAGCGAAGAACATTCCAATTTCTCCAGATCTCCAAGGGTAAGACCGCGCCACCCAGGCACACAAATCAAGCAGTACTGCATGGAATTCCGAAGCCAGGGCTCTGTGCTAAGATGGGTGCATGACAGACAAGTCCCAAGAACATAGGCCACCAGCTCCGCTGGTCTTCGTATTGAAAGCCTGATGCAGGCTGTATGTTCTTTGAGACAGCTTCAGTTAGTCTGCTGGTCAAGCTCAGACTCCGGCGAAGGCGACATGATAGAGACACGAGGGACGGGAGGGCACACTTGGTCACCAGACCCTGCAGAGTGTAAATGTGCAGACACTGAGCGTGCAAAGCCATAAAGTGAGGTAAGCAGCTGATGGATGGGGCTGCTGATGGCTGGGGGGGATCCTGGCCACCGTCAGTATTCAACGCTCTGTCTGTCCGTCCGTCCGCTGTTCCACCTGCCACGCTTGGTGTCCAGCACAGTGTGCCTGTCATGTGGCCCGAAAGCAGTCTCCTTGGAGCCCCCAGCCACTGCCTCTCCCAGCTCTGTTCTTGTGGGACACGGGGGGGGTTGTGTGTGCGCGCAGGTGAGCCCGGAGCTGTACAGAGAAAAGAGAAACACAGCCAAGAGGACGCACAACCACGAGGAGCCACAGTTCAACTTGCCAGGCAATCCTACACCCATCAGACTCTTCCTCCGCGGCTTGGAAGAGCCGGGCTGCCACGAGAGGCTCCCAGTGTCCCACCTGCCTCCTCTCCTCCTGGGAACCCTCAGCGAGGGGAGGTTTTGGCGGCAGCAGCAAAGACCTCCATCACCACATGCCCAGAAGTGTGAACGGTCACTCCTGCAGCCCCGACACACACACCAGACTTCCCCGCGGTGTCGCCTCTCCATCCCCATCCCAACACTCACCAACAACCAGAGGCTTTGGGGCCATATTGTTAAACTTTTTGGGGGGGGGTTTTAAAACACCCGTTAAAACCTACAAAGCACAGAAGACTTTCATATGATCCTTGTCATTACAAACCAACTCAGCAAATTCTCAGGGTTCAGGGTGTCTCAATAAATAAGACTGTGCCGTAATAACGTTTCTAGATGACTCGTTAGGTCTGCTTATTCATTCGCCAACACCGTATGTGAGCCGTGGTAACCTAAACGGTTTCTTCAGTTGACACCGAGGCTTCACACCTTCATCAGCCGTGAGCCCTGATCACACTTCCTCCTCATCACTGGGAACCATCCCCGCGCACACTAACTACAGGGCTGAGCTGGTTTCTTCCTTCTCTACTGTCGAGGGTCATCGTCCACAGCTGGAGGGCGGCCTTCGCCTCCCCTCTGATGTGCTAGGAGGCTGACGGGCTGGGCCGTCTGACAGGTGTGCATGAGAAACTAGGGTCTGAGAGGGAGCTCCAGGACCTCCAGCGGCCTGCCAGCCCTCCTGGGTTCAGGGCCCACCTCCCAGGCGTATCCCACCCAGCTGGGGCCCCAGGTCTAAGAGCAGCAGAGAGGGGCAGGGGCCCTGGATCCTTTGCTCTTGCCTCTGGGTCTTGTTTCCAAAGAGCTGAGAGGGTCTTCCAGGCACATTTGCTCTGAAGGAAAACCGCTTGCTCTGCCACCTTAAATCCCATTTGGTTCCTTACCACTCCATGCAATGATAAGACTTTAAAGTAAAGGCAACTTCGGACTGCAACTCAGAAGCGACCTCCGCTGGTAGTGGGTGCAGCGCTGTCCAGCTGCACCTGCCCTGCTCCTCGGCGCCCGCCCGGAGCCTGGACGCGCAACGGCCGAGCAGGCGGATGGCGGTGTGGGGCGCCCTCTGGCGTCCTCCTCTGGGATAGGCAGCCTGCAAATTGCTTCAAGAGCCAGACCCACGGTGATCACTCACTGGCCACGAACCCTGCAACGACAGGTGCCACTCGCCTCCCGGAACCAGAACTGAAGGAGTGGGAGAACAAAGGGAGGAACGAGAGCGAAGGGCCCATGCCCAGCGTTGGCCCATCCCAGCCCCTTCGCATCCCTGCCATCTTTTCCTCTCCCTGCAACCGTAACAGCTCCATATACATCCCCTGATTGGGAGACCAAGACACCGAGGGTCAGAGAGTTGAAAAAACACACTGAGGTTCACACAATTAATAAATAGGACCGAGGATTAAAACCCTGGCCTCCAGATTCTCAGGTCAGGGCTTATAAACACGATTATGAACTAATGAATGGAGAAGAACAGATGGGAGGCATTAGGGGTTGAACCAAAAGGAGATTCAGGGTTTGGACAGCATGCATGCACTGGACTTTGCAGGGTGCTCACTAGTAAAAGGAAAGGAACACACCACCTCATAAGCACTGCCCAAATATTAGATGATGTCGTGTACAAGGAAGGCATTCCATTCAGTGGAGTTACTGTTCATATGTGTGTCTTCACTTGTGAAATAGATGGTTTGTTGTGAAATTACTACCAAAGATTAACCTACCCAATGAATCAGTAATTCATACAATTCTACAATCCCTTATACACACACAACCACACACATCTCCTCCAAGAAATGACCCAAACCACTAGTGAATATGGTTGCCACATTTAGCAAATATAAACATAGGGCATCCAGGTAAATTTGAATTTCAGAGAAACAATGAATAATTTTTTAGCATAGGTATATCCCCATGTAATGTTTGGAATGTGCCATAAATATTGCATGGGACGTAATTATGCTAAAAAATACTATGTATTATTTATCAGAAATTTCCACTTAACTGGATGCGTCCTGTATTTTATCCAGCAGCCCTATTTGAAAGTTGGCGGGAGACATCTTCAGGGCCCACAGAAGCAGCTATGGTGGGCGGGGTACGTGAGGAAGAGAGCTGGCGCTCCCAGAACGTGGGAGGTATGCAGAGAGAGAGGTAAGGGGAAACATCAAGGAACACAAACCTCGGGGCCAGCCCAGTTCACGAGTGAGACAGCTACACAGACAAATGAGGTTATGCATTATGCCAGGAAAATTAGTACTATGGCGTCCGTTCTGAGCAATAGTCTTTCGTATCTGACTACTGTATATTCAGTGGAGGTGGGGAGAAATGACTTTTCTATTAATAAATATTTCACACCTCTTCATATTCAAAATAAGACATTCATTAAGTGCCCTGAATGTAATATAATATTTTACCCTATTTGGAATTGATGGTAATGAATCTTTTATGGATCTACTTCTGCATAAATGGGGCTAAAAATGTACACTTTGTTCGTTATGTCAGACATGGGGAAACTGGTACTGTGTTTCTGCGTTATTCAAATATTGTCTAAATACGTATTACAGATCAGTGCCTCGGGCAGCTTCCTGGCAAACCCACCCCTTAATCCAGATGTGAACGGTATCTCGTTCAGAGAGTGTCACTTATGTCTTTGCTGGGGCAAGATGTTGAAGAACATAAATATGGCGGATGGCTGGCGCTGGCTTCCGGGGTCTTCACGGACTTGTCTCCACCCAGTCCCCTTCCCATCACCACCCCTAACTTAAAAATAAGTGAGCTTCCAACTTTCATGCATGGAAGGATATAAGCCTATCTCCCACTCATCCACAAAATCATCAAAACACCAACGAGAGGCCAGTCCCCCACCAATCTTGGTGAAGAGGACCAGAATCATTTCATTTGAACAGTGGGGGAAAAAAACCACAACAGAAACAAACAAAAAAAATGCTTATGCGTAGGGCTTTTCGGGTACAAAAAATAAAATGGACCTTGTTTATTAAGTACATGCCAGCCAGCAAGTGCCTAGTCCACGCCTCAGTTTCCAAGTCTAAACACAGGGCATGACAGTAGTAACTTGCAGAGTTTGGGGGGAGAGCTAGAGGAACTGATTCACAGAAAGTGTTCAGAACATGCCTGGCATTGTACACATTTAAACCAGCCACGGTCATTAACAACAGTTCACGCATGCTAGAGGGCGTCCAGGGGAGGGTATCTGATCTAAGGGTAAGCAAAGTTCTGGTGTCTCCCTCTCTCGCAAGCTGACTAGGCAAAGGCCGAGGACCCTCCACCTCCGAGATCACCGGGCAGTTTGGGGAGAAAGGTCACGGGACGTTTCTGCGAAGTGGCCGAGCATCTGAAACGGCGCAGATCACGGGCTGCTGTGGCCAAAGTCAGCATGGCACCATTTTGGTTTGGTCTGGCAGGTGCCGGCCTTTTTGAAGATTTCAAACACGAATACTGTATTCGTTTGCGAGGGTTGTTAACAAAGTACCTCAAACTGAGCAGCTTAAAGACAGCAATTCACCACCGCACACTTTCGGCGGCTGGAAGTCCGAGATCCAGGTGTGGACAGGGCTTCTGAGGGCTGCGGGGGGAGAGGCAGCTGATCCACAGCGTTCCTGGCGGTGTGGAAGCATCACCCGCCTCCACCCACTTGTAATGAGGATGAAGTGGATGTGTGTGTGGACCCGGCGCATCGTAAATGCCGTATCAACGTTACCCCTGGTTATTACTGCCACTGTCATGGGCTTTTACAAAGTTGAGCACAGACCATTGCAAACCTCAAGGCATTTAATGCAGCGGGGGACTCAGGCACAAACTCACGGCCAGGTCGGTCAGGTTAAATCCTCAGGTGGCCGGAGGCCGTGCACAGAGACGCATCATGGTCAGCAGCTGATGTAGGATCTGCGCTGACGGGGAAGGTGTCTGAGGTCTGGAAGCTAGAGGCCACGGTCAGTTACCAATGTTTAACGGCACGCTTGAACAAACTGAGATTAAGAGGGACATTTTTCTGGGAAGAAATCAGAGAGGGAGACAAACCATGAGAGACTCTTGACTCTGGGAAACAAACTGAGGGTTATGGAAAGGGAGGAGGGTGGGGGGATGAGGTAACTGGGTGATGGGCTTTAAGGAGGGCATGTGATGCCCTGGGTGTTATACGCAATGAGCACTGGGTGTTATACGCAACTAATGAATCATTGAACATTACATCAAAAACTAATGATGTACCATATGTTGGTTAATTGAATTTAAATTAAAAAATTTTAAAAAATAACATAAAATAAAATAAAATAAAAAGAGGGACATTTTTATGAGCCTGGACTTTAGGTACAAAAAACTCAGTCGCTAGCAGCCCACAATCCAAAACGGTCCTGATCTGCAAAGGACGGTGCATCCAAGGCCCACTGCTCGCTTTATCCAGTTCCTAGAACTGCCCCCCGTGTCCAGGCTGCGAGTCCTTCGCCACCTGCACAAGCCGACGGCAGCCCCGGCGGTCACCAGCCGCCATCCAAGAGACCGGCGCATCCAGGAGCATCCGGTCGGTGCAGAGTCACGGCCCCCTGGTGCCCCGTCAGCACCTACCACAGGGTGGGATGGGCGGGATGGGTGAGGGCCACGGGGGACGGGGACCCAGCTCGCTCGCTGCAATTGCCTTTCTCTGCATGCTCTCTAAGACATTTCAATGACTACTTAGGTTCAGAAAGTAAGCCAGCCAATTCCCGTAGTGCCGGAGATGCGTGCATCCGAGCCTGCTGATTTACATTTGCCTCAGACGGACCGCGAATTCCCTTATCTGCCTTTGCAGGGTCTTCATTACTTCCTAGTTGTCGGGATTTATTTGCTTCATTTTTCTTGTTAGGAAACATTTAAAAAATTAATCTCCAGTCTTGGGCTTCTGTTAATTTAAAAGCTCCTCATTTATTAATGGCATCATTTGTCACTCAATCGTCCCCCACAACAGCCACAGCCCCCCCCCCCACAGCAGCACGCATGAGCGCACCCACGTCCTGTGGATTCAAAGTCCTTCCTCTGCTGTCTCCCCTTTCTGGTAAAAACTCGATTTTCCATCCACGCAGTGAGCGCTGTCTCTGTCGTATCTAGGTGACTGGACGGAGTCGCTCGATGAACGTTAGCATCAAAAACTGATGGAGTGGGTGATCCCCAGGCTGCCCTGGGGTGCTCACGGTGCCCGTGACCCACTCCCACCGCTCCATCACCAATGCCACCCAGCCCCCATCAACGCAGCTTACCAAGTGCAGTAAGCGGTGCAGGTCCCAGGCACTAGTGAAGCCCCTGCCTCAGCCCCTTCCCCAGCTCTGCCCACAGTGAGCTCCCAGCCAGGTGGTGCCAAGAAATGCTCCATACTTCGGCATCAGAAACCCACCAATGTTAGTGAAAAATTAATTAGAAGGTACTTAATATGAGAACAATCATTGGTTTTATTAGCCAACAGCAATAAAGAGAATCCCCTAAAATCAGAATGGCAAACAGATTTCCTCTCTAGTGCCAACTCTGAACGACTGCATTCATGGACTCTTCCAGAAGATTCTGAGGCTGCATTTGGGGTCGGGAGGAAAGAGCATGGCAGCAGTTACCCAGAACCTCCCCGGCTGGAGAGAGGGGGCTGGCAGTTCAGGTGTGTGCGCTCTGCAGAGAACAGAGCGAATAGGACACAGACACGTATGAGATACTATTTTAAGAAGTTGGCTCACAGTTGTAGGACCCGGAAAGTGTGAAGCTGGGAGGGTTAGCCAGCAGTCTGAAAACTCAGGTAAAAGTTGGCATTGCAGTTCTGAATCTGAAATATGTAGGGTGGGATGCAGGCTGGAAGCTTGGGCAGGAGCTGCTACTGCAGTCTTGAGGCAGGATTTCTTCTTAAGGAACCCTCAGTCTTTGCTCTTAATTAAAGCCATCAGCTGATGAGGGGCACCTGGTGGCCCCGTCGGTTTCAGCCCTTGTCATGATCTCGGGGTCGTGGGAACTGGGCAGGGAGTCTGCTTGGGAGTCTCTTCCTCTTCCTCTGCCCCTCCCCACACACCACTCTCACACGCGTGCTTAAAAAAAAAAAAAGCCGCCAAGTGATTAGAGGAACCCCACCCACGTTTTGGAGGGTAATCTCCTTTACTTAGATTGTGCAGATCTATACAGAGACCTGGCGGTTGCTGGAGGGGAGAGGTGGGGAATGGGCGAGAAGAGGGGAAGGTACAGGCTCCCCATTACAGAACGAAGGAGTCCTGGGAGTAAGACTCAGCGTAGGGAATAGGGTATCGTGATGACGTCGTATGGCGACAGACGGGAGCTACGCATGTGGTGAGACAGCCTGATGTTTAGAGACATCGAATCGTTATGTTGTACACCTGAAACTCATGTCACATTGTGTGTCAACGATACTCAAATGTTAACATTTTAAAAAAACAAACAAGTAACTATAAAAACCAAAGCCAACTGCTACTGTGCATGCCAATCACACCTACTGAATACCTTCAAGGTAACATCTAGACTCGTGCTTGACCAAACAACTGGGTGCCATCGCCTAGACAAGCGGACACATAACATCACCCTGACTCGTCCCAGTTTTAGAAAGTGGCCCCTCCTCCAGCCTATGCCCATCCACACCATCTGCACCCTTGAAACAAGGCACCGGCCATGCATTCAACGGGTTCTCCACAGGATCAAGCTGACACTTGATCACAGAATTCAGAAGCCAGGAGGACCTCTGCGATCCGAATATAAAGTTCCCTGAGCGCCCAAGAAGCATCTAGTGAGCATCTGGTTTGCTCTTCTGCTTCCGGCAGGATTCCCGTGCGCCATTTCTGAAGTCCTAGAGTCTCCTCCCTGGTGCCTGAGAGAGGGACAGGAGAGAGGGGTTTAAAGAAAAGTGGAATTAATATCCAATATGCACTAATAGTTTAATAAGCTGAAATAAATTGATTTTCCATTAAAAGCCAGGAGCCAACAGTCAGACTAAACAGGCCTTCTCTTGCTTATGGCCTGTACTCATAGTAACGTATGGATGCAGTAAGACTTAATTGGTTTTGTTGAGACTGCACAGAAGAAAAAAATCACAGAACCCAATTGCTACCACTAATTAGAATTTCAGAAAGCGCCATTGCGGAAACAGATCACCCACTTCCTCAGTCATTTTCCAATCTTCTTGATCCAATTTATGCACCCGCCCTCCCCAGTTCCTCCCCAGCGCACCCCTCCATCAGGTCCGCACAATGAGGTCACCCTGGTGGGTAGCCGCAGACTCTCAGCCCTGGTTGACTAACACGGGGCAGCCGGTCGGTGAGCATCTCCCTTTGCTCAGCTTTGCGGCTCCAACTCACAAAAGCTGCCTTGAGTCTCTAACTCCAGGGGCGCCTGGGTGGCTCAGTCGTTAAGCGTCTGCCTTCCGCTCAGGTCATGATCCCAGGGTCCTGGGATCGAGCCCCGCATCGGGCTCCCTGCTCGGCGGGAAGCCTGCTTCGTCTCCCTCTGCTGCTCCCCCTGCTTGTGCGCAATCTCTCTCTCAAGTAAATAGACTCTCTTTCCCCACAGGGGCCTCCCCAGCCACAGAGACCACACATCCACATGCTGTGCTGACCCCCTGCAGCCTGACCTGTGGCATCACTCGGGACGTCGAGTGGATGTCTTGTCTCTGGATCAGAATTGCAAATGTTTAGAATGGTGGCCTTGTGTCCCATTCTTCTGGCCGACGAACGCTCCAAGAATGATGCTCCTTTACACAGACATCGGCCAAATTTAAGCACCATCATGACAGCGGTGACTTTGCAAAGGGCATGCATCATCCTCACTGATTCTCTAACATCCCTGCAAGGTAAGCTCCCAGATTCTCGTGCTGTCAAGATGGAGACTGAGTACCAGGCCTTTGGTTACACAGATCACAATCGTCCACACGGGGCTCATCCTTTGGCTTCAATGTGCAAAATCCGAACTCTCTTCCACGTGAAGCCGGGAGGATCGGATTCCCTTCCAGCTCTGAGTGGGCAGGGGAGGGGTCAGCATGAAACCCCCACGCGGCAGAACCACAAGTAACCAGAAGTGGGCCGAGTGCGCCCCTGGCTTCCTCGGCCTTCCAGTTCAGGCACCTCACGCCCTCCTGCCCCACTCTCCCTACCCTCCTGGAGAGAGGACATTTGTCATTTCTCACTTCAGTCTACAGTCTCAAGCTAACTGCTTCTACAGAACATTTGCATTTTAAGTGAGTTGTTTCTAACTGTAAAATGTAAAACTTTGATCTGTTAGACATTCATTCAGAAGTAGGTAGTGTGGACACCGTAAGCACACCCACAGTGTGTGGCAATTAGACTCAATAAAGGTGGGGAAAACAAACAAAAAATAACGAGTCTACTTGGGGGGTGCCAGTGTGGGAGGCGTCAGAATGGTGGGGCACCTCCTCCAGCTCCTTCTTGCCCCCCAGTCCTCTCCTGGTGCACAGGGCCCCCTACATTCCTCCATCACTCTTCCCCAGGCTGGAGAGCACCTCAGGCTCTCTGCTCCTCTGGCCGAGCACCGTGGAGTCAGGCCAAAGGAAGCACCCGCCCCGTCCCTCCCCACCCTGCCCCAGTTCAGCCTTCTTCCCATCGGCTCCCATGAGAACTTCTCAACCATTAAACCATCAGCCTTTCTGAGTTTAACCAGGGATCCAGCTTTGCTAGAATCATCAAAGCATGTGAGATTCAGGCTCTCTCTTCCTTCCTCCTCCACTCTACTCTTCTAGGCCCGTTTCCCAAACTTGACTCTGCACACAAATCACCTGGGAGCCTATTAAATGCAGAGTCAGATTCAGTAGTTCTGGGGCAAGGCCTGAGCGGTCACATGGCTCACAAATTCCTGGAAGACATCGATCCTCCAGTCCAAGGAGCGCCCTACGAGTGGCAAGGCTCCAGTCTTCTCTGGACAATCATGTGGACGGCCAACTCTTTTATTCTAGGCCTCACAACCAAGAGCTTTTGGAAAATTGGATCTTCTGATTTCCTTCTCATTTTTCAAGATCTCGATGCTGCTGGAGAATTTAAAAGCTGAAGCTCATATAGGAATGATATTCCCCCAGTTAGTGCACAGCTGGGTCAGTCGGAACAGGTGCTGTCCACCGGCACCGCAGAGGTTGGCGAGGGGCCCTGAACACCAGCCTCCAGTGTGGACTTGCGCAGTAATGGGCTGACCCGTGTCCTCCAAGAAGCTAGGTCGAAGTCCCAACTGCTGGTCCCTAAGAATGGGACCTCATTTGGAAATAGGGTCTTTGCTGATGAAATTCAGATGTCAGTCAAGGTCACACTGGAGGAGGGTGAGCCCCTAACCCAGTACAACAGGTGTTCTTACAAGAAGAGGAGAGACACATGCAGACAGACACACAGAGGGAAGACGGCAGGACTGCAGGGACCCAGACGCCAGCCCGGGGACCCCAAGGAGCGCCAGCCCGCCCCAGAAGCTGGCAGAGGGCACGCAGCCTAGCCAACACCTGATTTCAGACCTCCAGCCTCCAGAGCTGGGAGAGAACCCGCTCCTGCTGCTCAAAGCCCCCAGATGTGGCAGTTTATTACAGCACGCCTGACAAACTAATACTAATTAATAAAATACTAACTCTAGGGAACAAACTGAGGGTTTCAGAGGGGCGGGGGTGGGGTGGACTAGGGGTTCACAGGGAGTTAAAAGCCAGCCGTGAGTGCCATCCAGGTAAGTGTTCTATTTCCTTAAGATCAAAGAAAAGAGCTCTGGAAAGTGTCAGTGCTCCTGGAGGCTGACTGGATGGACTCCTGGGGAACAGAGCTGAATGTCAGTGCCCCTGAGACCACAGTGCAGGGCAGCCCTGAAGCCCACGGGCTGGGAAGGAGGCTCAGCACTGTTGTCCTTGGAGTCCTCAGCCCACCCTTTTTACAAAGAAATCTATAAAAATTGATCCTTCAACTCAGCTGTGGCCAGTGACCGCTCATGACTGCCCAACACCCACTCCCCTGTTCCTTAATAATAAACCACGGAGGGGCGCCTGGGTGGCTCAGTCGTTAAGCGTCTGCCTTCGGCTCAGGTCAGGATCCCAGGGTCCTGGGATCGAGCCCCGCATCGGGCTCCCTGCTCGGCGGGAAGCCTGCTTCTCCCTCTCCCACTCCCTCTGCTTGTGTTCCCTCTCTCGCTGTGTCTCTCTGTCAAATAAATAAAATCTTTTAAAAAAATAAATAAATAAATTAATAATAATAATAATAATAATAAACCACGGATTCTTAGCGAGGCCCATGGCCATCCAGCTAAATAACTACATTTATCACCACCCCTTGCTGTCAGTTGCTGCCATGTGACCAAGTTCTAGAAAGTGTGGGATGATGTTTCCATGAGGTATCCTAAAAAGGGAGAAGCCATGCTCTGTCACTTCCTTCACCAGGTGGCCGGAATGCAGGTGTGTCAGCTGGAGCTCCAGCCACCACTTTGGGCTAGGAGAACAGGGGCCTCAATCTAGGGCTGGAAGGTTGGAACACTGCAGGGAGCATGGGTCCCTGAGGTCTTCACGGAAACCGTGATGGTGGCCATGGACAGCTACATAAAAACAAACAAAGAGAAGTATGTATTAAACTACCATTGGGACGCCTGGGTGGCTCAGTCGGTTAAGCGTCTGCCTTCGGCTCAGGTCATGATCCCAGGGTCCTGGGATCGAGTCCCACATCGGGCTCCCTGCTCTGCGGGGAGCCTGCTTCTCCCTCTGCCTCTGTCTCTCTCTCTCTCATGAATAAATAAATAAAATCTTAAAAAAAAAAATAAACTACCATCAATGCAGTCTTCTGTCATGTGCAGTCAAAATAAGTAGATTCTTTTATTTGCAAATAAAAATTCCACTCTTACATCAGTCCAATAAATATGTGGAGGGAAAAAAAATTTAGGCCAATTAACTAACCTCCTCTATCCCTGGAAAGCTTGTTTGTAAATAATTAGATTCATGAAATGGGAATATTCTCTGACTTGCCTGACAGGAATCATTACTCACCCTGAAGGAGAAGTTACAGAGCTTCAAGATTAAGAACCACTTAAATTACTTCTTTTTGGTTTTTTTCTGCACTAATCCTTAGATTCGTCTTATGCTTCAATCCAACAGTAAACGTGGGCCCCTGTCTTCAGCTGACCTGGGTTCTCTCTGCTCCTGGTTCACAGTCACTGGGAAACATTTTTATTTCTAAAATTGTTCGAAGAATTTGACGCTACAAAAAATACAGTTTAGTGCTGGAACTCGGCGTTTATCCATTGTCCCTCGTGACGAAGGGGACGGCTAGGCCAGCTACTCCCTCCCCCACAATCTTTCTCTCGTTCCTCCAGTTCCCTTGTCCCTGCACAAAGGGTTCCGACGGTCCCTGCATTCAGCCCCTGTCCTTCGTGTGCTGTTCCCGGGGAGGAGCTCATGTGCTTTTCACTGCTGCAGACACACGGCAGATGAACCAACACAGGGTTATTAAGCAACACGTTTAGGATTAGATTGGTGACAAATGAAGGTTAAAAAAGGAGCAAGGGTCTGAGGAAGCCCGAAGTAAACTGGGCATTTCAACTGCCTTCCTCAAAGGCAGCAGAATGAGCCACTTACCCAGGAGACACCCCCTACCCAGAGGGCAGGGGGAAGCATCTTCCTGACACACTTCATAACCCAGGCTGACACTGAAGCCTCACCTCCAGGCCACAGCCAGATATTTCTGGCAACAATAGAGATATACAGAGATGGAAATTTTTATTACCAGAATTGCAGGGAGCTTCTCCCCACAAGAGAAAGATAGTGTGGGCATGGATGGGACTGCCCCTGCAGGGTGTCTGCATCAGGGGGCCACTGTTGAAGACAAATGAGCACGGAGCGCCCGGGAGGTGAGGCGGAAGAGGGGGCATGGAGACACAGAGGAGAGAACGTGGAGGGGTGCTTGTGGAAATCATTGCACGGGACGCGCGCGACCCCACACCAAGCACATCTGCGTGTGTCCTGCCGGGTCGGGACAGGAAAGCTAAGGCCCACTTCCCAGACGGCCTTGCAGCGGGGTTCTGGGTGGAACCAGGGTCTGTTGGGGCAGAAGTCAGATGGGGAGGGCCCCACACGGGGAAATCCGGTCTCCGGCACTGCGGCGGGGGGTGGCGGGGGCAGCCCTGGGTTCTGTTTCAGCAGCTGCAGCAGCAGAGAGCTATGTGGGGGTGGGGGGCCGGGGGTGGTGGATCTGCATTTCTCATTGGATCCCAGACATTTCTCCTGGTAATTGTGCTCCTGGCTCGGACACACATGTGGTATCCCTGGCGCCCCAAGATTATAAAGCCACCTAACACCTGCTCCTTTAAAAAGCTGATTGGAAGCCCCGAAACATGGGAACGTGGTGATCAGAGTGTGGTATCTTCCATGCAAAGCCCTGCCCATTCTTCAGGAATTCCGTGCTAAACCTTTCAGCAGTTGGATTTTATTTATGAAAGCACCAACAGCTTTCTGCTCTTGCAAGACTCGGGACAGGTGTTTCTTAAAGTCCCCTTCCCACCTAACTCCGTTGCGTTACCGCACTGTGTTTTTAGTGTATTCTTTCTGTAGCCAACACGCTCGCCAGTGGAGGGTTAGGATAATCAGTTCTGAAGGACAACCTCAACGCAAGGCGGCCCGACTCCAACATTTATTAATAGGAGGCTCTTTGGGGATAAAAAGACAACCTTGCAAAAGTAAAAGGTACATAAATGTTGTTTGAATTGATCAATGCTTATGCAAACTCTTGCCTGAAATCTGTGGACACGGTTGTTGAAATCCTGTCCTCGCTTCACGTTATGAAGATAAGTCTCCCTTTGTCAATGACAGCTACAGTCCATAACCCCTGGATGCACTGCCAATAAAATGTCTGCACACGCATTCTCACAGATTGTTAAATTCTGTACTTTCTGACTTGTCCAATACAACCACAGGTTCAAGCTGGATCATCGATTTGTCCTTGGCCAAAAGGAAAATGAAATTGAGTGGAAAAATTGAGTGGGTCCATCGCTGGGAGTGGCCTTGTGCCCGACGCCGTCTCTGTCCCACGGTTCAAAGCCATCAGGGGCGCCTGGGTGGCTCAGGCAGTTAATCGTCTGCCTTCAGCTCAGGTCATGATCTCCAGGTCCTGGGATCGAGCCCCATGTCCGGCTTCCGGTTCAGCAGGAAGCCTGCTTCTCCCTCTCCCTCTGCCTCTCCCCACTACCCGTGCTCTCTCTGTCTCTCTCCCTCTCGAATGAAAAAAAAAAAAAGCCATCAGCTGGTCCATAAGCTGCACGGTCTGCCCTCCCCTTCAATCTCCACCCTGGCTGAGAATTATGATTCTAACAGACTCTTAACTCTAGAGAAGATACTGGTGGTGACCAGAGAGGAGGTGGGCGGGGGGACGGGGGAAACGGGATGGGGACTGAGAGTGCACTTGCTGTGAGAGCACCAGGTGTTGTATGGATGTGTTGAATCACTATATTGTACACCTGAAACTAATGTAACACTGCCTGTTAACTAATTGGAATTAAGACAAAAACTTTAAAAAAAAAAAGATTGTGATTCTAGGGGCGCCTGGGTGGCTCAGTCAGTAAAGCGTCTGCCTTCGGCTCAGGTCATGATCTCAGGGTCCTGGGATCGAGCCCCACATCAGGTGATTATCATTTTCACCTGACAAAGAAGAAAGCTGTAACATGCCTCATGGCCCACTCAGCACCAAGAGCGAATCATGACAGAAGACAAATCATTGCTTAGGGCTGACATGTGTGTACCCAGGTTTGAGCCCAGCTAGGGGCAAAATGAAAGCCAGGATGTGTGTGGGAAGTCAAGAGACCACTTTCTACCAGGTATATTTACACGTAGGGGCTGCTCACAGGCAGGAGCTTTAGTTTAAAACTCAAACTAAGCCCCCAGGCTCCACCATGACCAACGTCCAGAGCACGACTGGCCACTTGCCCTCGGCAGGGCAGCTCAGAGGCCCATCCCAACAGAGGGTGCCAGCACCTGCAGGCCTGTGCTGTTGGCCTCCTCCCTCGGGGCGCCCCCACCGGACCCCTCCCGTGCAGCCCGCAGAGCCGGGAGGGCTTCCCCAGCTGCAGCCCAGCACGCCCACCCTGCACTCCCCTCGCCGCCCACCCCGCGGCTCATCCGCTGGTGCTCAGGGACTCGCCCACCTCATTCCAGAAATGCGTGAAAACAGACACTCTGGGGGACAAACTTTATGGGGCAGGGCAGGAGCAGCGGATAAATGCTTCATCCTTACCAGCCCAGGGGGTGATTCTGAGACAGGGCCAAGTAGATTCCTGGCAATTCTTGGAATTTTGACCTAACAGTTCAGTCAATAGTGTTTGTGGGGCTTGGGGGGTCCCCACGACCACCCTGTTTTGACAATTCACTGGAAAGACTCCCAGAACTCCCTGAAATCTGTTGTGTTCACGGCTAGGGCTCACGACAGCGAACAGACACAGCTTAACGGCAGCCAAGGGACGAGGCGCCCAGGCAGGGCCGAGCTTGTCCCCTCCCAGGGCTGCTGTGGACGGCGCCACCTCCTGGCGGCATCCACGTGTGGCGACGCACACAGAGTTTGCCCACCAGGGAAGCTCACCCAAACCCCAGTGCCCCAAATCCTCGGGCTCAGGGACTCGTAGCCATGACCTTCAATCAGGCACTGACCTTCAGTGTCCAGCCACTCTGGACCCAAGGCCCCCACCCCAAATCCCACCGTCAGCACAGACCATCTGGGGTGGCCCAAGGCCCCAGGGCATCAAAGACATTCCACGAGGCGGGACGTTCCAGCAGCCTGGAGATCAGGGCGGAGGCGGACGACAGCAACACGGTAACTGACATGGGGCGCTAAACGCGGTGGTGCAGTGGGCACAGCGGAGCGCGGCCCCTGAACCTGAGGACACCTGCACGGTGTCCAGAGCACGAGGAAAAGCACGAGGCTCGCAGGCAGCCCCACGGCTGCTCTGATTTATTATTCAAGTGTAAAGTGTAATGGACCCACTGAAGAAATTAAAATGTGTTTTTCAGCACCTGCTTCTCTTCTCCTCTGCTTTACCAGAAGACTCATGAATCAGTAAGTACCACGGCCCAGACACCCATTCATCCACGAGCTGTTTGCCTCCTGCCTGCTCTGAGGGGATGCAGCACTTTTAATAGTGGGTACCATTAAGAACCGAAGGGGGGCGCCTGGGTGGCTCAGATGGTTAAGCGTCTGCCTTCGGCTCGGGTCATGATCCCAGAGTCCTGGGATCGAGTCCCGCATCGGGCTCCCTGCTCCTTGGGAGCCTGCTTCTCCCTCTGCCTTTCTCTCTCGCTCTGTCTCTCATGAATAAATAAATAGAATCTTTAAAAAAAAAAAAAAAAAAAAAAGAACTGAAGGGAATCAGTCCTAACTGGAAGCAGGGTCCTACAGGACTGGCCGGGGGAATGGATCTGGCTCTCCCCGTTGGCCCTCAGCTGGAGACGGGGGCGGGGGGCGCAGCTGGCCATTATTGATCAAGTCTGGTTGTTTGGGGCTGATGGCTGTGGTTGTGGGATGGAGTTCTGTTGTCACACGCACTCTGGCTGTTGTCTGTTCATATACGTAGTCTCTGAACTGGAAAAATGAAATGTTGAAAAATGTCCTCATGGGGCGCCTGGGTGGCTCAGTTGGTTAAGCGACTGCCTTCGGCTCAGGTCATGATCCTGGAGTCCCTGGATCGAGTCCCGCATCGGGCTCCCTGCTTAGCAGGGGGTCTGCTTCTCCCTCTGACCCTCTTCCCTCTCGTGCTCTCTGTCTCTCATTCTCTCTCTCTCAAATAAATAAATAAAATCTTTAAAAAAAAAAAAAAAGAAAAATGTCCTCATGAAAAGGGGAGTGTGGACGCTGACAGGTGCAGGGGAAGGCCATGAGGGGACTGGCATTCTGTGGCCATGAGCCTGGGACCACCGAGAGCACATCCTTCCCTGGCACCTGCCGGCGAGCCCGGCCACACCCGCATCTCCGGCCTCTGGCCTCGGACCTCTGGCCCCGGACTGAGGGACGCGGCATTTCCGTGATGCTGCCCTAGGACACTAATCCAGGTCTGTCACAGTCTTAGGGGAGAGTCACGGGGCCCTCATCATGTCCATTTCAACAGGACCCGAGTGAACTGCTTCCCCAGGACATGCCACATGCTAGGAGCGGAGGGGGGACCAGAACCATCTCGCGAGGCCACAGTTGGGAACCCAAATTCTTTTCAGGAAAGGTGCGTTGTATAGTAGAAATGCCTCAGATATTTCATTTAAATAATGTAGAATCAAGTAACAGCAACATCGGAGCATGGACCCAGGACTGACACGGTCAGTTTCCGTGTTCTGAGTAACGAAGAATGGGGACCAACCATCCGCACATTTTTCAACATTTCATTTTTCCAATTCACAGACTACATATATGAACAGACAACAGCCAGACCGTATGTGACAACAGAACTCTGACCCACAGCACGCAGCCATCAGCCCCAAACGGCCAGATCCGATCGATAACGGCAAGCTGCCTTGGCTCCCCCGACCCCCCGCCTCCAGCTGAGGGCCAACGGGAAAGCCAGATCCACTCCCCCGACCAGTCCTGTAGGACCCTGCTTCCAGTTAGCCATCCCAGGGTCCCCACGCCCACGGCCCCCAGCGGGGCGCCCCTGACCCCCTTTGCCACTGTGAGGCTGTCCCACCCCGTGCCTGCCTCTGTGTCCCCACCGAGCACACACGATGGCAGCAGACCCCCAACAGCCATGACCGTTCTCATTTGTTCTTCATTTATTTCCACACCACAAAGCTTTGCCTTCTTTACCACAAATTATTTCTCCCAGATCTAAAAGGAAAGCGGTTGCCATTTTAAATTTTCCTCTACATTCTCCAGAAGAGATGTTGCCGTGACATAAAAAGGCCAGAGGGCGGGCGGCCAAGAATCCAAGTTCTAGCTGGCTAGCGGAGAGAGAAGACAGAACACACTGAGAACTGACCCCAGCCTCCCCAGTTACAAATCAAGAAGACCTCTGAATGTAAATGATGGTCACAAACTCTTTGCCCTAACCACAAATACGATGCCCACTAAAACTACCAAAATCAACAGAAATTATTTTCCTCTTTAAGAATGCTCCCCAGAGCACACAACTTAATGTAGAGAAAACTGGGGGTTCTTACTCGGGAACAAAAGATGAGTCAGCAGAGCATCACGTCATTCTTATTCTTACCCTGCTCATGAAAGGGGGTTGTTTTCACTAAAAAATAGAAATCAGATGTCAGAGTGATTACCACGCGGTTAATACTGCAGGAATCACTGGCACCTCTAAATCCCTTCCCTTTGGGGCATTTTATTTATATTTGAGATAGAATTCTAATAAATGAAAATTACGTCCTTAAGGAACAAATGTCTGCCTGAATGCAGTCTGAAGAGAGTAAGACAGAACGTCTACGTTGTCTTAGAGAAGTGTGAGCGTAAGAAATGATCAACTACAAAAAGAAACATGAGACAGCCCATTTTGTTCATCTCTCTGCAAAGTATCGAAATACCCTCTGCCACTTAATGTTCCTTACTTACCACCAGTGACCATCAGAACCACAATCACGATGTCTCTTCACAGCAAAATAAAAGTAATATTCCAAAGGGAAAAAACTCCTCTTTAGAACCCTCAACTTCTCTCTCACTCGACGGTCTACCAAGGGCAGGAACACGGGCAGCCCCCCATCAGCAGCCCCCTCGGAGGGCAGCTCTTCCAAGGGGACCCCTCAGAGATGGGTCTCCCAAACTGTGGCCTCAGGAGCCCGGGCCCGAGAGCCATCACCGGCCTGGTGGGAGGTGGCCGACATGGAGGCCTTCGTACTAGTCCACGGGGCTCCTGCGCAGGAGGACACCATGCTTCCCCGCTCATTAGAAGCTCTCGTCCACTCGATGAAGAGACATGTTGCACTTGCACACGAGGCTTCTCAAGCAGGTTTGGCCCCGGGACCTGTTTCTCCTACCTCTGCTGGAGCAAGCACACTCAGAGGCCACCCCTTAGTATTACACCACGGCTCACGGTGAGCAGGACTGCCCGTAACTCGCTGGTCTCCTCCACAGGGGGCTCACAGGTGTGACTCCCGTGTACCCAGCGAGCCTCCGACCACCCCACGCGCCATCAGTCACTTAGCACAGCTCCTCAAGAGGACGAGGTCATCGGGAGGGGAGGCAGCGGCGAATGGGCTGGTCTGACGGGCTGTACTTCGTCATCCCACAGACCCATCTCTGACCCTGGGGTGAGAACACCAAGCCCACTCCCTGCTCTGCTCAAACTGGCCACGAGCACCGCCTCCGTCTGGGCAGGGACTGAGTAGACTGAATTCCAGTACTCCCAGCCCCAGGCTTTCCAGAGCAACCCATCATAAAGGTGGAGTTTAAGATTTAAGAAGAAAACCATAAGCTCAAAACTGTGTGTCCTTTTGTGTGAATGTATCAATGGCTTTTTTTTGACAAGCAAAGAACAAAACCCTGAAAAACAAAGCCCCATCAATATTGTTACTGGCCATGAGATCAGGCACCCACTCTCAGTGCGTCATGAGTAGAAGGACTTCCTGGGGCGCCGGCACCGCAAACCCCTCACACACGTCACCGTGCATGGTCTGGTGACCACAATACGCTACCGAGCACGCTCCCACCTGGAAACCATGCTGTTTACAAAGTCTCCATGCAAGTGCTATCGGCCCTTTAAAAGCTACTCAATTGTCGAAATAAGTCAGTCAGAGAAAGACAAATACCACGTAATTTCGCTCATATGTGGAATTTAAGAAACAAATGAGCAAACGGAAAAAAAAGAGAGACAAACCAAGAAACAGACCCTCAACTACAAAGAACACACTGGGGGTTGGCAGAGGGGGGGCGGGGGATGGGGGAGACAGATGAAGGGATTACAGAGCACACACACATGGTGAACACTGAGTCGTTGAATCACTATACTGTACACGTGAACCTAACAGAACACTGCATGTTAACTACACTGGAATTAAAATAAAGACTTAATTAAAAAGGGGCTCCTGGCTGGCTCAGTCAGAAGAGCATGCGACTCTTGATCTTGTGGTTGTGAATTCAAGCCCCTCATTGTGTGCAGAAATTACGTTAAAAAAAAAAAACCTTAATTTAATTAAACTTTCTAAGAAGTTACTCAACAGTCAATCAACCAGGACATAAGCTGCGTATTTCTAGAAAGTTTATAATGCTATCGACCTTTGCCGTTAGGGGACATTTAACTTGTGTGCCCTATCGCAGTAACATTCTTACACTCTCCCGCAGAGAGCTGCAATTCTATCATGTAATAATGTTTCGATTACCTATAAAGTTTAATTTACTGTGGACATAAGACCTAATGAATAAATGTTAGAACATACTGATTCAGTTCAAGGAAACCACTGCAAGTCAGAAACCCAAGTTCATAGACGAGCCCAACTGAGACGAGACACGTCGGCGGAACAGCTTCAGTCGGTGGTTGGCACCGTTACACCTCACAATTTATCTCTCTAAGTAGCTCATTTCTAACTATTATTATGAGTCCTTTCTCTGCACTATGCTGTTATCCAAAATGCTCTGACAGCTCTCAAATATCACCGGTAATGGACAAATCACAGTAGCTTTTTCTGCAAAAAGAGCACCACGCTAAGGATACAAAAAGACCTTGTTATTTCTAAATACAGCCAGAGAAATTATCTTTCCATTTTAAGACTGAAAACTGCGTCCACCAGCTACGTATTTTAGTATCCCTAAACTTCAAAATGTTTGCTCCCTACCTTCACCTAAAGATCACAGGATCTGGCCATTCTGATTTCTGACTCCCTCCTGGCACTCCTCCTCAACTCTGCCCGTTGTTTTACAGAGTAAGACATAAAGCTTTCAGCTTCTCCTTCCTGTCAGTGCCTCCCAGGCCATCTGGTCTCGTGCGGACTTCTCTGGAGCTGCCCATTCTCGAGCTCCAGAGCAGCATTCCTGTCCAGCTCGCGTCACCTGCCCTGTTCCAGGTCTGCCCCGTGACTCGAGAAAAGCTACAGCTCTTGGTAGAAACTCCCAGGCGTGTCTGTGCAAACCTGAGAATCCCTCTGTACTTCTTAAGGGCTTTATTCTTAAGAGAAAGGCCAAAACTCTCACCCCAGCCCCGCCTCGGACACCCTTACCTCCTCGCTGCCCTCCATACCAGGCCATTAGCGCTGCCTTGAAAACTGCCGTGGTAACCTCCTCCTGGACGCCTGCTCCCCGCGCATCCTTCACTGGCCTCCACGCACTCCCAGGATCTCAGCTGAACACCGCTCGCTCGGGAGCCTCCACCCAGGCCCCCCCGACTCCCGTGCTGGCTCAGGCCCTGTGTGTCCCCAGACCTGGCACCTCGCCCCCAGGGCCCCGCCATGGTCAGTCACAGTGTGGGCCTCTAATTAATGTGCACCTCTTCCCCAGGAGAGGACACCCGTGTCCGTTGGCACCGCACCCCTGGCTGGCACACCGTAGCTCACAGGCGCTTACAGAAGCGACCTGGGACTCACGGGACCAAGGACCAGCCAGGCGTGGCACCGGGGTGAGAAGTCGGAATCTCACACAACCTGTTCTGTGCCCCACACCCCCAGCTCCACTACACTGTCGTGAGCCAACGACACAGAGCGCCCCTCGCTGAAGCCCTCTATCATCCAGGCACCGGTGCCAAGCACAAACCAGAAGTGGGAAGAAAGACTACTCGAGGCCAAAGTGGGTCTGGTGGGAAACTTCAGAATTTGTAGAAGTGCACATGCGGCCAAGGGTGAATTAAATGGAGCTCTGATCAATTATTACAGCTGATCTGACTCCTTAATATTGAAAATACAGCCAGAGCACATCATTTATATTTTGACATCATAAACCCTTAGGTTTGTGATTATTAGTTTTTTAATAATTTAAAGTTATATTCCTTTTTATCAATTACAAAGTTCTGAAATTTTTAGCAGCAAGTCCTACTAAATTAATATACATTTATTGCACACACACACATGATTAGAAATCATCCATAGCAGCCCAAGCTAAAAACAAAACGGTGAAACCTGAGAAGTCAACCAGGGAATAAACCGCTGACTTCTGAGACATAATACAGGGTAGAAAGAACTAACATCTCAATATTAGAAACCTCCTTCCATGATACCAATATCAAGCTGTAGTTTCTTTTCTCCTTTTTAAAAAGATTTATTTCCATCTGACCACGTGAAATTGATGTAATTGCCAATTAGAGACCCACACAATTATTTTGCCAATCAATTTATATTTCTACTTAACAAGCCTGACAGCAACTTCTAAAAGAAACATTATGAAATATTCTTCAATTAAGTAAAGAATTATTTAACAGATAAATATTCTTAATGGGGCTCTCTTGTGGTTTTAAATAAGCTGAGCACTTGATTAACCTCACAGGCTTGTTTGGCACAACCGTAATTTTTACAAATGGGATAGAACGGAGGGATCATAAAGAAGGAATTAATCACAGAACAATCGGTGCTTCAGTCACGAGAGCTCTTTATTCATATTAGTTAACTTGGAGAATGAACTGGCTATTACTACCATAAAGTACACTCAGGTCTTCAAGATCACCATGCCCACGCTCAGACACATGCTACGGCATCGCACATCTGCCTTCCAGGTACACAGAACGCCTACCGGGGTCACTGTTTAGAGCTAGATTTTATATCCTTAGCAGTCTTAAGGTAATGACAGTTAACGTCCCAGACACTGGAAAACCAGCTCTCTTACAAGGTTCCCCAAACACGTAACACTTCTCGGTATAGAGCACATGCAGCCTGGAGAAACCAGCGAGGGAGTCTCCATGTGAACAGGAATTCGGTTCAGTATTTGCTGGGCGTTGGGAGGTCCTGGGGGTACAAAGATCATTCCCCATTTTTAAGGACCTCAGTCTGGGGAGGGGCATAGGGCATCAGTGGTGCATGGGTAAGGAGAAGCTGGCTCGATGGGGGCTTCATCCAAAGCGGGTGCTGGAGCACTCCAGGGAAACGGAACCCTTCTGGGGGCCGGTCACTCCAGGATGCTGGCACCGTCCTGCCACCGAGATCACCCAGTGATATAAAGCCCATCTGTGGAACATGCCTCACCCAAACCGAGGACATCTTCGTGCTGATTGCAGAAGGAGGGCTCACAGCACAGAGCTCGGTGGGAAGACAACGGCTGGGCCCACAGCAAAGGGTGACTTTTACATGAATAAAAGCGATTCAGTTGTATCAGCAATGTAATACTAAGAAAAGGCCAGGTGATGTTTAGATCCTACAATTCTATACAGAGAGCTTTTTAAAATATTTTCTTACTGAAAGTTCTAAAGGCCATTTAGTTCACAAACCTAAAATTCTTTTCTCCCACCGAAACTATTTTTTAATGCAATTGTGATGAGGAGGGCTCTCAGGACACAATAATTGCTTTATAATGTAATAACAATGGCAAAGATTTATTGAATACTTACTGTGGGCCCATTACGGCTCTAAACGCTCAAACAATTCTTTTTATCTTACTTGTGAAATACAACAAAGTCAATGCATGTAACAAAACATACGTTGACAAAGCATTATGAACAAAAATGAAAATAATTCAACATCAAAATGTCCTATGTGGGTGGCTTCCTAGAACACATTACTTACCAAAGGATCTGGATTAGAGGGGGAATACTTTATAGCTCCTCATGGCCATTTCCAAACTCTTTTTATTCCAGTATCTAAGGGAATTCATTCGAGACACTCATGCCATCAGGTCTGACCACCCACTTTCCCACCTGACTGCCGTTTTTCTCCTACTCTTACTAGGACGGTTATGGCACCCTTCAGAACAGATGGAGTTATGACTTCTCTGCTTCCTAGCTATGCTCGTGAGCAGGCACTGAATTTCTTTCAGCCATGGTTTCCTATCTGGAAAATGGGGATCACGGTAATTCTGATTTCCTAGGGCTGTTAAGATTAAATAAGGTCCTGCGTAGCCTGCACTTAGCAAAGTCGCACCGCACACAGCGCTCCTGCGACCATGCGTGGGATGCATGGGTGTGCATGTCTGAAGGCATACAGATCGGCCCGGAACTCGGTGCGATAGTGGCCGGAGAAACCATGAGAAACCGAAACAGTCTAGTGATCCTGAGAACCAAGTGGTCTGAGACTCTCCAGTGGGGAGACCGAGGGTCTGGGGTCACTGACAATCAGAAATAAGCAGGGACTGCCTTCGGCATGGGGAACTTGGATTTCCCCATGCTCAGCAGAGAATTTACATTATTATTCTCATACTTGCTTCTAAACTTAAACAATGAAACTAAATCTTTCTTGATGAAGGCAAATTTTCAGAGAATAAAACCTACGTCATGACTTAAAACAAACACCGTAACAGTTTAAAAAGTAATGTCAGTATTACACGAAGAATGGAGCAACCCTAGATCCCTTAATTTAGCAAAGTACCTTTCAAGCCAGCGATCTACGCAGCAAATGTCGGAGCAGTTACTGAAAGCTTAGCAAGGATTCTGAATTCCTAGGAAGGGCTGCTGGAAATCCATAGAAGCATCCCCCCACCCCCACCCCACGGCACTTCCCAGACTCTTCCTGGACACTTTCACGGCACTTCCCGGACTCCCCAGGGGGACGGAGCGGTCACTGAGGACAGGCAGTCCTCGTCCCTCTGGGAAATCTCCTTCCACAAGCTTGGTACCAATCACCAAATCCTCCAGTGACAGGAAACAAATTTCAACCTTCTTCAAAAGAAGTAATGGGCACAGAGGAGAAAACCAAAAGACCAGCACAGCACAGCAGGAAATCTTTATAAAGAGTCTAAGTGCTTTTATTACGAGGGTGCAAGGCAGCATTTCATCCAACACTCACCAACAGCAAACCGGCATCTTCCATAGAACACTTCCAGAAAGTTCAAACAGGAAAATGAAAAGATACATTATCTGTAATGATTCTCATACAACAGTGTTTAGTGTTGAAACTTCATGTCACTCCAAGAAAGTGTAATCATTTTCTAGCAAACGTGGCAAAAAAAGTTTGCTGTTTTATTTTGTTTGCCTACAGACATATCAGAACATGCCTCACAATTAAAACGTTTTTTTTACGGCACTCCATGACACCAATATCTATTCGTGCTTAGGATCAGCCAGTTGTACCAAATACCAGAAAATACAAAATGATAGGAAATATAAACATCAATTTGTATTTCAAGTTTATAACATTTTATTTACAAAAATAGGCCGGGAGGAAAAGGGTTTGCAGCCCCATATTCTTTCCTGGGGGGACTATTTTGCGTCATCTTCTCCGTTTTTTCCCTAACAATTTTTAAAGTCACAGGTGAATTCCTCCAGAATTCAATTCGCCAACTAGAAGCTGGGGAGGTGAGGAGGAGGGGGGCGGGCGGGGGAGGCAGGGGGCGGGGAGGGAAGGGCCGTCGGACAGCGGGCACACGGATGGCGTGCACTGAACTGCCTCATGCACTCGGCGACGCAAGCACGCTTCTCGACATCGACACCAAACGCCACTATTTACAGGAGCTGCGGTCTCGTGCGGGCCCTGACGGTGCCTGCTCACCGGCGCGACGTGACCGGGTGACCGTGTCGAGGCGGACGCTAAGACATGACTCCGAAGACGGGGTTGTGGCGGCAGATGCTGGGGCCATACTCCTCGTAGTCCTTCTTGGTGTGGCAAACCTGGAAGAACTCGGGCTGGGGGGCAGCGGTTAGAGGGCATCGAGAGACCTTCCCAAAAGGAGGTCAGAGTCCTACACCGTGATGCAAGCCAGAGACTCTCCTGACCCGGCACCCCACTCCTTAGCCAGACCCCTGCGGGAAGGTCTGCGCCCCTTCAAGGCCTGAGCTACGAACCAGGACTTCATTTCATTTCTTTAAAATGTACTCAGCTCCCACTTAGGACCCGCTACGTGCTCACCCTAAATTAGCAATTCACTAGCTACTCACAAATTTGAGGAGAAAAAGGAATAATTACTTGAAAAAGTCACTGGAATTAATGATTAATGCAAGATGTCTGAGGTTGTGTCTGGATTTCACTTATCCATATTACCTGTAACCCCTAATTAGCAAGGATTAGCCGTGCAGCTGAAATTACCTCTAAGACATTTTTTCTATCTCCCGGAACTAAAAGAGCCACACACGATTCGAACACACACTATTTAACCTTCACGGGACAACATTTATTCAAACTCAACAAAGAGCGCGGGAATGAAAATACAGAGCAGTCTAGAAAAGGACTTACAGTTGAAGCAAGCATGGAGCCTCCAAACCACACCGCGTAGCGCTGCATATGATGTGTTATCACCTGGACCTCCACAGGCTTCGGCTGGAAAGGAGAGTAACGTACGTCACTCGCCAGGCCAGACGACAGGTCGCCTGATAACCTGTCTGCAGACAAGAGCACAGCTCTGCTCTGAGTGGCGACCGACGTGGGCCTCCTCCCAGCTGATGGCGCGAGGCCCGTCCCTTGTGCTCAAGTCCCTCTGGGGTGGCATGAGCCACGTGTGACTCTGAAAGGAAGCGTCTGAGCCACTCCCATGGCCAAAGCCACCCAGCGCCGGCCCCTGTCCAGCTGGTGCAGGGATCAAAGCACACCAGTCAAGGAGCGTGTATCGTTCACAACGCTAAAGGCATTTTTAACAGTAAAAAATCCAAGCAACTAACCCAACTGATTTTTTTTTTTTTTTACTAAACCAATTAGATGTTTTAGCATCATAGAGCTAACTCCAAACACTACGTGTCCCAAATCTACTGTGAAAATGACCCTTTGCCAAGAGTGTGATCCGCTAGGTTAAAGGGTGCATGTTTGCTCCCACTTACCCCACACCAGAGCCCAGTCCTGCTTGGAAGCCCAGGGAACATCACCCGCTCATGAAGAACGATCACCTCAGAGGGACACACACTGAAACTCCCTGCTACTATTGGTTATTGTCGTTTAATGAGAACGTTTCCAAAGGACGTGAAGCCCCTCACGGCACACGGACCGCCTCTCCCTAGATGCTGGTCATCACAGAACAGGCCCCGTCTCTCGCAAGGCAGAGAAACCAGCAGGTGCGAGTCGGCGTGGGCGCCAGGCGGCTGCCGCCAGCCCAGTGGCCCTCGGCCTTAGTGACACTTGGAAGGAGTCAGACAGCAAATCTCCGAACATAATCTCACGGTGCAGCTGAGACAGTGCCTCGAACCTGTTCCGACTTCAGGCCCCCACCGCTCGCTCATGGGTCGGGGGGAGACCAGCCGTGGGAGGGGGCCAGAGCGGCCAGGCTAGCGCGCCCGTCCCGCCCGCCCCCTACCTTGATCCGGCCTCCGCTGAGCTCCTCACTGAGTCTCAGTCGGGCATCCACCACTCGTTTCAGATCCCTCTGCAGCCGACGTCCAAAGTCCCTGAACATCGTCGAACCTCCTGAAAGAACGACATTCTAAAAGACACAAAGCAGAGGGGTTTCCTTTGATGAAATCACCCACCCACGCCCTCCTGGTAACCCACCCCCTGCTCCTATGAGCAACAACCTGCGACCCACGTGGGAAGATAAAGCTGAAGCAAAGTCACTGCTGTCAAAGAGCGTCCACCGTGTCTTGTTCCTGCACCACAAATTCGGCCTCTCGGTACTTTTCCTCAACAATAACCAAGTGAAAGCAGAAATTCTGCTCCACGTGCTCCTTCAGCAATGAGAGAACTTCACAAGGACCAGGAGGCCCAAACACACTATGAACCAACAAACTGACTTGCTAGAATAATCTAAGGCCAAAGGAACAGTGGATCTTTAGTTATTTTGCCTTAATAATTACGGGGGGGGGGGGAAGTATCCAATTAATACTTGAACATTTTTAGAAGGGTGAGGCCAGGGAGGGAGGGTGCCTTTGGGGGCCACTGGGAGCTGCCCACTGGCGTCCACCACTCACATTCTGCTCGGTGGCCAACAGAAGCCTGCGTGGGGGGAGGGGGCTTTACTAAATCTCATCAGATTTTGATGAGAGACAAATGTGTTCTTTCAGGCTACAGGATATTATTTAGGACAATGAAAGCGAAAGTAGGCATGTCCTGACAATTTTTTACAGAAAACATCACTTGAGGAAACTGTACAGAAGGCTCCTTCCCGGAGCCAGAAAGCCCTACTTCATCAACACCGGACCTACCCCTGCTCTGATACCGGCAGGGACTGCAGGACTCCTCCGGTAAGCTCCGTCCCGACAGTCAATCCCTCCCCACATGAACAGAAGGGCGAAGCACACCTCCTTGTCCCAGTTGGCCCAGATCACAGGTGACATGACATGGCATTAGAGTACCCCTTTCCTGACCCCTGCCGCTCTTGCGAACAGCCAGCCCAGCACCCACTTAGACTCGGGACGAGACAGGTGAGATCAGAGATGGGACGAGACAGGAGCAGGGGCCAGGAGAGGCCACTGGTGATCCTGTCTCCTACCTGGACCCACGCCAACTCCACCCCTGAGGGTCTGCACAGAGAAATATCACCTTCATGACCTATCAGCAGACTGCCCATCAACCAGAACGCGCCCTCCAGTCACTGGGCTGAAGAGAACTGCCGGAGGCTGAGGCTTTCAGGGGGCCTTAGCTGGGGATGGGCCAGGGGAAGCCATCAGCAAGCGGCCACCAAACTGAACTCACATCTTCTATCACCTTCAAAAGTCTCACGTACAAGCTACTTTTAAGAAATGATCTGCGGGCGCCTGGGTGGCTCAGTGGGTGAAGCGTCGGACTCCTGATTTCAGCTCAGGTCATGATCTCACGGTCATGAGATCGAGCCCCTCACCGAGCTCCACACTCAGCCGGGGGTCTGATTGAGATTTTCTCTCTCCCTCCCCCTCTGCTCCTCCCTGCTGCCGCTCACTCATGTGCACGCTCTCTCTCTCAAATAAATAAATCTTTAAAAAGAGAGAGAGAGAGGATCTGGGCTTGGCCTTTAAGGCCAGGAATGAGGGGGGATTCTGACTTTAGACATCCATGGCCCTCCCTAGTGGGAGAAGCACTATGGGAGCCCAGAGCCCTGACCTACACCACGGTGCTGCCCTTGTCCCCCCTTCTTCCAACCTTCTACTGAAAGGAAAACACCACCACACACTGCAGACACCCTAGGCAGGGAAGCCCTCCTCAGAGAGCATCTAGGAATAAACACATCAGATGAAGCACCGCGGAAGGGCCCTGGCCACCAGAACGGTGCACGGCCAGTCCCCACCTGTGCACTTCAATGCACACAAACCTGACTGCTCTTAGCAAAGTGTGGGCTCAGTCCCCAGGAAGCCCAGCCTCTTCCATTCCTTAAGGGGCCATCTTCTGATCCCCCCCACACACAGACACACACAGTCAGGCACCCGTCTGTTCTTGACAAGCTGCAAACCCAGATCTTTCAAGCAACATCCCATCCCAGGATCAGTGTCATGAATAATCACTGTTGCGCTCTGTCTCCTTGGGGAGAACTCTCTCAGAAACAACAGGAGAGGGTCTGGTTCCTGTCAGAGTCAAGGGGGCATCCCCCACAGCCAGAGCAACAGACACACAGAACTGGGGGTCACCCTGGGCACTGACGGTCGTGCATGACACCACCAAGAGGTAAGACCTGCAGGACCAAGTGCCCGATGGACCAGATAAAGTAAAACCCATCTCCTTTCAGAGAGGTGTTGTCACCTGGGGACACAAACTATGTATCTGTTTGCTGTTAAGAATCACAACTTAAGGGGCGCCGGGGTGGCTCAGTCGTTAAGCGTCTGCCTTCGGCTCAGGTCAGGATCCCAGGGTCCTGGGATCGAGCCCTGCATTGGGCTCCCTGCTCAGCGGGAAGCCTGCTTCTCCCTCTCCCACTCCCCCTGCTTGTGTTCCCTTTCTCGCTGTGTCTCTCTCTGTCAAATAAATAAATAAAATCTTTAAAAAAAAAAAAAAAAGAATCACAACTTAAAAGCATTCTTGACATTTTGGTCATCGTATGCCAGAGCAAGCCTCAACTGGCAACTGGTCCTGCTTTCTAAATGCTGGTCAGACCGGCTGACTATTTTCTGGAAGGAAAGACCTCAGCTTCTATCACAGAAGAATTCAGCAGGAGCTTGGTGGGGGGGGGGTGCCCAAGGACAGCACCTGCCTGGAATCTGACATCTCTAAGTGTGCTTTTACTGACATGCCTTGTTTTCAGTTTTTTGCTATTGTTTTTCACTTACTTTGATTTCTTAAATCCCACCACAGACAACTCCTCTAAAACCTTTCCAGGCTAAGATGACCACAGCCTTGCTCTGTGGCATGAACTCAAAACAACCCCGTGTCGGGCGGGGCCCCGCGGGTTCCTGAGGAAGCCCGGGTCTGTCTGGGAGCTCCCGATGGCCCATCTCAGTGTAGGGAAGAGGGCCACAGTGGCTCCTTGAAAGTCACAGGAAGACTCTGTGAGTTATCCTGCCCTCAAATGACTGTCAAAAGATATGGAACTGCTTTTAACTGAATACCCAATACTACGAACCAAGAATTTTCTGCTGCCCAATCTCCAAACTGGGTGGTGGTTATTTTGAAGGACAATGTGAAGAGCATGCAGCTCATTCATGCTTCTAAGTGATCTCAGTGTTATTACTACATCAAAACAGGCCATCAGAGAGCTACCTGGGTGCTCGGTGTCCTCTTGGTATCCACCCAAAGGACCATTAATCTAGACTCCCTGCCCTCAGCACAGGCCACCAGACAGAGCAGTGAATTTCTCACTAGTAGAGATGGGTGGAGAAGGTAGTAGAGATGGGTGGAGAAGGTACTCTCAGTGAAGGTCTGAGGAAGCAGCTTCTAGGAGCACGTGGGTGGCTCAGTCGGTTAAGCATCTGCCTTCGGCTCAGGTCACGATCCCAGGGTCCTGGGATCAAGCCCCGTGTCAGGCTCCCTGATCTGCGAGAAGCCTGCTTCTCCCTTTCCCACTCCCCGTTTATGTTCCCTCTCTCGCTGTGTCTCTCTGTCAAATAAGTAAATTAAATCTTTAAAAAAAAAAAAAAAAGAAGCAGCAGCTTCTCTCAGGTCTCAGTGTCAGGAAAAGCTGGGCTCTCGGGAAAACCCCCTGGTTTTGATCACATGTCTCAGAGGCCCTGTGACTTCTGTCACAGATTAAACCGTCCCTCTCTCCTCTGGTTCTAGGCCCTTCCGGAATGGCTGGATAGAACCGTGCTGTGCTCCACTCTGTGCTCGTCTTGCCCTATGTCACTCTGCTACCCCTGTTCTCCCACGCCCAGACTGCTCTTACATGGGATGTATTTTCCCGACTGCCTCAAACTCCATGCACTAAAGGATGGGCAGGTAGGAAGGGGCAAGTTTCTAGGGGCAGACAAATAGGAAAGTTGAACACATTAGAACTGGCTTCAGACAAAATAGGGCAGGGGGTTAAATGAGACTGGAGTTTATGCAAGAATGCTTAGTCTTCATTTTGAATTCCTTCTTTCCATCCATCCTTCCCTACACAACAAACCTCGACAGCCTGGAGTCTGCCGTGATCACCACTGAACCTCCTAGGCTCCTCCACGCACACCTGTTGTCACAGGTGCCAACAAAAGAACTCTGGAGCCCCAAAGAGCAGAGACTGTACCTGGGTGCTGCAAGTTCATTCACAGACTGGAAGAAAATGTCCGAATCCCAGGAATCTAGAGATCCCCAAAGGGGCCCGAGAGATCTCAAAAAAGTTAGAAAATGTAAAAAATGAAACTTTAAAGCACAACTTTCTATCACTGTGGAGATTTACATTTTAAAAAGTTAGTATCGGGCGCCTGGGTGGCTCAGTTGGTTAAGCGACTGCCTTCAGCTCAGGTCATGATCCTGGAGTCCCTGGATCGAGTCCCGCATCAGGCTCCCTGCTCGGCAGGGAGTCTGCTTTGTCCTCTGACCCTATCCCCTCTCATGTGTTCTCTCTCTCTCATTCTCTCTGTCACAAATAAATAAATAAAATCTATTAAAAAAAATAAAAAATAAAAAGTTAGTATCGTGAATCTCCTAAAAGCATTTTAAAGTTGTTCATTTCAGATTTTTCTCTAAAAAGGAACTGTTTGTTTCTTGCATGAGAAAGAAATGGCTTTGTGACTGTTCTTTTTTTTTTTTTTTTTTAATTCATTCGAGATACAAAGATACAGAGGGAGAGAATATGAGCAGGGGGGAGAAGCAGGGAGGGGGAGAAGCAGGCCCCCCGCTGAGCAGGGAGCCCGATGCGGGGCTCGATCCCAGGACCCTGGGATCATGACCTGAGCCGAAGGCAGACGCTTAACCAACTGAGCCACCCAGGCACCCCTCTGTGACTGAATCTTGATTATCACTTGAGAGGTGCCCAGGAAGGTCAGTGCAAGCCCAAGCTCTGGATGCTCTTGAACTGGCAGTGATTTGGCTCTGGAAGCAGGGTCCCTGCATCGTTGGCGGAACTACCCCCAGGTGCCCACTCATCACCATTAACGAGAGCTACATACATGCATCCACCCAACAGGTCCCTGAAAAAGAGAGGAGTCATCTGGGGAGCAGGCGTCCATCTCAGGAGAATCTATAAGGCAAGGTCACACCCAGTGACAGGTAAAAGACAAACAACCCTCTTTTCCACTGCTTTGCTTGTTATCCAGAATTATTTCGTCCTCATTGTGAAATGAATATGAGCTCAAAATCACAGGCTGGAGCTCCATCCACACCGTTATTGTACTCTGTCTAAGTCAGCACAGTTAATGTGGTCAAAGACCGTGAACTCGGATGCTGCGCAACACAAGGAAACCTGAAGAAAATACCAGCATGAATACTGGCAAGATTCAAGATAGCTCTACCCATCAAGAAGATTCTGGAGAGGTCAGAAAGTTTAGAAAACAACATCATAAGCTCAGAAGATACTAAACAAATGACAGGAATGTGGAACAGGACAGATAGCAGAAAGCAGAACTGAAGAGACTAAATTAGGGGTGGTCTGAATCCAGGTTGTAATAAGATTTACTTACATAGAATATTCTGTGTGCAAATGTATATTTAAACTTCACTGTATGACTAGAGATGAAGAAAAGCGAATCCCTGAACTAAGTCAATTAAGACACTCAGAGGGACGGGGCGCCTGGGTGGCTCAGTCGTTAAGCGGCTGCCTTGGGCTCAGGTCATGGTCCCAGGGTCCTGGGATCGAGCCCCGCGTCGGGCTCCCTGCTCAGCGGGAAGCCTGCTTCTCCCTCTCCCACTCCCCCTGTTTGCGTTCCCTCTCTCGCTGTGTATCTCTCTGTCAAATAAATAAATAAAATCTTAAAAAAAAAAAAAGACACTCAGAGGGACAAGTGGTGAGATAAAACACCAATGGGTCCCCCTTGTGGACAAGATGGCTCTCATTGACCAGATCAACTAAGCATCAGTTTATGAGAACTTACTGGCTATACTGATTTCACTCTAAATCCTTTCCCATTTCTGCCCTGGAATAGATCATCTGTATCTGGCAGATTATAAGGCTTCTTCTGTTGATTTTGTTGTGGCAGAAAATAGATCAAATACAAAATACTACTTAGTAAAACACAGCTGGGTTGACATTAAGTCCCTGAAGTGATGCCTGAACTTAACAGTGATCCTGTCTTCTTGACTAAGACATACGCAGGGATCTTGTGCACAGGGCTCTTAGTAACTTTAAATCACTCACATCAATCAAACTAGGTACTTAAAGATATTTTAAGAAACAGAAATTATCAACAGAAAATTTCAATTAGGCCAGTTTACCCAACAGAACTCAGAGCTGGGTTTGAGAGACAGAGAATTTGCAACATAAGTCATCATCATAAAATACTTTAAACACTGAGTAGATTACATCTAAAATGGCCATTTATTTTTCAATTCCTATTTACATTTCAAACAAGATAAGCACAGTAACCTAGCTTTTTTAAAAAAATCACCGTTAACGGCTATTTTAATACATTTAATCCTACTTTTTTGGAAAAGGCAAATATTAAAATTTGATGTAATGGATTTCTTTTTACTTTTTATTTGAAAAGAAAAAACTTTCCATTTGGAAATAAGTAATTTCAAGGTAGCAAAAGTGGTACACACCCTTTATTTAGATTTACCTGCTGTGAATACTTAACCACATCTGTTCCATCGTTGGCACTCTCTCCACACACACACACACACTCCTTTACTCATTTGAGAGTAAATTATATGCATCACAGTCCTTTATTCCTAAATACTTTAGTGTGTATCTATTAAAAACAGGGCCATTCTCTTACGTTACCACAGCACAACTGTCAACTTTGTAAACTTACACGAACACAAAACTTTTATCCAATCTATTATCCCCATTCCAGGTTTGGCACTTGACCTATTAATGTCTTTATAGCATTTTTATCCCTCCAGTCCAGCAGCCAGTCTAGGGTTGCTGCAATTATTTGTCCTATCTCTGTAATGGATTTTTTCATTAAGAAATAATTCACCAGAGTATGAACATGAATGTTCATTATGATACTTTAGAAGCATTGCAAGATCTTGAGTTGCCTTCAGAGAAATAATATATAAAATCCAATTTCTCATTCATGCAATAAAAATGCCACTGCAGGAGCACCTGGGGGGCTCAGTCGGTTAAGCATCTGCCTTCGGCTCAGGTCATGATTCCAGGGTCCTGGGATCGAGCCCCGCCATCGGGCTCCCTGCTCGGCAGGAAGCCTGCTTCTCCCTCTCCCAGCCCCCCCGCTTGTGTTCCCTCTCTCACTGTGTCTCTCTCTGTCAAAATAAATAAATAAAATCTTTAAAAAAAAAAAAAATGCCACTGCATATATATGTAGCCAACTGATTTTAGACAAAGTTGCCTAGGCACTTCAATAGGGAAGGAACAGTCTTTCTCAAAAAATGACACTAAAATAACTGATATCCATGGAAGGATGTGGACACTCACTACCATCCTTCATATACACAGTGTAACTCAAAATGGATCAGACTTAAATGTAAAGCTAGAACTATAGAATCTCTAGAAGAAAATTTTTTTAATCTTCATGACTTTGATGTTGGCAAAAAATTTCTTTGATGACACATAAAAAAAGTATTAACCATAAAAGATAAAAATGGATAAACTGGACTTCATAAAGTGAAAAACTTCTGTTCTTCAAAAGATACCACTAAGAGGGGCGCCTGGCTGGCTCAGTAAGTGGAGCATGTGACTCCTGATCTCGGGTCATGAGATCGAGCCCCACGTTGGGGGCAGACATTACTTAAAAATAAACAAACAAAGATACCACTAAGAAAATGAAAAGACGAGCCACGGACTAGGAAAAAAATATTTGCCACACATATATCTAACAACGGACTTGTATCCAGAATGAAAAACACAACTCTTACAACTCAATAAAACAAATCAATTAAAAAAATAGGCAAAAAGTTTAGACATTTCACAAAAGAAGGTACACAAATGATCAACATGAAAAGACAGTCAACAGCCTCTGTAATCAGGATCATACTAATTAAATCCATTACAGAGCAAGTTCAGGTTAAGACAGGAACAGACGGCACAACCACTCTGGGCAAAGTCTGCTGGTCTTCATAAAGTTAAACCACACTTATCACGTAACAAAGCAACTGCACTCCCAGGTATTTGCCCAAGGGAAATAAAACACATATCCACACAGACTTGTACCCAGATGCTCAGCACAGGTTTTCTGTGGTAGCCAAAACCTAGAAACAAGCCAAATTCTGCATCAGTGGGGGGAAAGATCCCTGTGGGGTATCATACAGCAGTGCTAACTGGCACAAAAGCGAGTACGCTGCAGCTCCGAAGCACAAACAGAGCACAGGAACAGAGGGTGCACGTACGCCTCCGCGTGCGTGCAGCCCCAGAAAGTCAAGCCTGACGTGCAGTGACGGAGAGCAGGTCCGTGCTCTCCAGCAGCCGGGGCCAAGGGACAGGGATGGCCGGGGAGGACGGGGACCGTGTATGGGCGATGGTCACGTTCTCTGTCTTAACTGTGGTGCCAATTCTGTGGCTATGTAGACTTGTCCAATCTCCTTGAAACTGGGTTTGTTTTATTGTAAGTGGAATTTTTACAAACAGGGCAATCCAACAGAAAGCTATGATGAATGGAGGACTTGCTGAAGATGCAGGCCCCGCACCGAGCCACACGCGGGGGAGGCCGGAGGGACCTGCGGTCTCTAGACCTTCCCTGCCTTACCACCCTCTGCCCATGTGAGGAAGGAAGCACAGGCCCAGATCTAAGCGTATCAAACCCTGGACTCCCTCCCAGGGGCTGCTATGCACAGAGCGCTCCAGGCCTCACCCCAGTTCCAAGCCTCACTGGGAGCTGAGAAATTCTAATGTGGCCCAGTAATCTCAACGGACTTACGGAGGACCAACCCTTGATCTCAACCCACTCGCCCACAAGGAACTGCCCACCCTCTGAACACAGAGCCGTCGTCCCGGATCCCCGCTCCGATGCCTCCCCACCAGCAAGCAGCTTCCTTCACACAGACACGTGACACAGCAGCCCCGGGGGGAGGTCTGTGGTGCCCGGACCGTGTCACGAGTCTAGCTCTCGTGTTCGGCTCCCGCCTGGGCTTCTGAGCACCACAGCTACTGGGGACACGTCCATGTGTGTGCTCCACACCCGTGACCCAATGGGTGGGTCCCGGAGCCCGGCAACAACGTGGAGTCAGTAACCTCTCTGCGCACTCCTAGATGCCCGGCGGGGCCTACCACCCTCCCACAGCACCCCTCACGCTGACCCTGCTGCAACTCCTTCCCCAGCCCCGCGGCCCCGCAGAGGCTCAGGGGATGGGGAGCCTGCCATGTGCGATGGAGGGGGATACAGTTTGAAAAGGAAGATACGCCTACTGTTTATACTGCATACAGCAGAAAGCCAGGCTCCAGGAAATCCTATTGCCTGAAAGGAATACGAGGCCAGAGCAAGAAAAGAACTAGAACACAGCATTCTAAAAGATGAGCAAACACGGACTGCAGGGATGCTGTTTTCCTGGCGAGGCATTCCAAGCTCTTCCCGTCTGAGCCCCAACCTCTGCTCTACTCCACCAGCGCCAGGAATGACGGGCCAAGGGCGGCTCACGCTCCTCTGCCGGTTTTGAGACCAAAGGTCAAACATTTTCACCTCCCTGGACTTGAACTTCCTCATCACGTAGCCCACGAGGTTTTTAAGGAAACTGAAGTAGGTGAGGTGTGCACAGCAGCCGGCCCGGGGCTGGCATCCAGAGCACGAGTGTGCTCCCAACGCTGGTGGGACCATCACCACCCTCTGCCACACTCAGGACCGAGCAGGGCACGCCCACCCTCACCCCCGCTCTCCGGCTACACTCTGCACCCCATCACTCGGCACAGGCGTAGCAACACAGCGGGTCCTCAACAAATGTTTGTGGGTGAGTGGAGGGGCCCAACAGTAAAGGATGTTGTTGGCTTTACTGAACTCTGGAATAAAGGGAGGAAGGGAAGGAAAAGGACTCCAGCAAGTAATTCAGGAACCACGAGTAAGAGTATGTAATCATCTCTACTAAATTCTTGAACCTCGGTCATCTCACGCTTCTCCCTAGGGCACAGGTTCTCAACCAGGGACGAGTTTGCCCCCAGGGGGCATTCAGGATTGTGTGGAGATGTGTGGATAGTCAGGAACCGGGAGGTGGGACGCTCCTGGCACCCAGCGGGTACACGCCGCGCGTGCTGCTGAAGCTCTCACCGTGCACAGGGCAGCCCCCACGGAAGAGGATCATCCGGCCCAAATGTCCACAGCACCAAGGCTAAGAAACTCTACTCTGATGTTAAGCAATAAAACCAAAGAGACCCGCGCAGCAGCAAGGCGAGGGGCCCCAGGGAAGGGGTGCCCCACTCTGCAGCTAAGCCCAGCTGTACAACAATCCCCAAATCAGCAGCTGCTGCAAAGAGAGAGCAGAGGAAACTAGGAAAATCCCTGGGAACTTGAAAAACAGAAAAGTCGATCATCTGGAGCCCACCATGGGTCCTGAAGATCCGTCGACCGGGCCTGGATGTGAGGGCATCTAGAACATCGCCAGCCGCCATTTACGGAATGTGGTAATGCTGCTTACTACGTGCCTGGCGCTGGTGAAAGCACTTCCAAGTACCAACTCACGGATCTTCCCAACAGCGGCACGAAGTGGGGACCATATGCCCCATCTGCCGATGAGGATACTGAGGTCCAGTGAGGTCAAGCAGCTGCCGAGGTCACAGAGCTGAACAAGCCGTGGGGAGGGCTCAGACCCCACCTCACACACGCACCCTGCACTGCAACCACTGGGCACACGGCGTCCCTCCCGTCACAGGGAGTTCCGACCCAGCCGTGCGGGACGGACAGCGGGTGGGACAGCTGTCCCCTGCAGAGCTGAACCCCCCCACCGCGCACGCAGTCTGGCCACCAGCACCACCGCTCACCCCTTTCCACACGACTGCCCTCGGGGCTCCCCACCAAATCTGCCTTCTCAAGCCATTTCCTTCCATCTGCCCCCACAGAGCAGCTCCACTGAGACCTCTCAATAACCGGGTGACCCCTCTCTGGACATGCTGCGGACCTTGATAACAAGCCGCTTCCAGTGTGCCCCCCCCCCGCCCCCCGCACACACATGCAGCACAATCCCAGGGCGGGTGCAGCGGTGCTCAGGCTAAACAACTCCAAAGGGTGAACGGAGTCCTGCCCTGGGGGCCAACCAAGGCCAAATGACGTCCCTTCTCCTAACAGAGCAAAAAACCCACAGTGGCTATAAAAGCGTTACACCCAAAGCAGCAGGAATTAGAGGATGCACTAATTCAAGTCCCTCGGGCGGAGAAGGATGAACAATTCTTAAATCACCCACCAGGCTGGACATTACAAACAGGAGATCAAAAATTCTATTTTTCCTTAACTAACCAAGGAAAAAATTTCTCAACATTCAACTATAAAAATACATCTTTCCCCTCACCCCAAGCAGAACCTGAGTGGCAAAGTTACACAGAGACAGGAAGTCGGACCTCACCTCACCACCCAGCCTCTAGGCCCCTGCACCTGAGTCAGCGCGCTGCTCCTGCCCACGAAGATGCCAGAAATAAGTTACTCAGGAGCCACAACGAGGCCGGTCCTCAGCCCCTCGGCCACATCATCGGCAGTGTACCATCCGCCCCGCTGAGAGCCGGCCTGTCGCTCCTGACTCGGGTCCGCGGGATTCCTGACGACGGGACAGACGTGAGACGTGCAGGGAGCAGCGGGGCGCGGCAAGGAGACCGCGCACGATCTGCCTGGACACTTGCCGGCGTTCCTGACCAGCCGCCGGTGGCCTGCGTGCAAACGGGGCTGGTTTCCTACCTAGCGTCTCAAGAGCAGCAAAATGGTAACTGAACTGGCTAGTTTTAACCCAACTGAGTGTTCAGAGGGCTGTCCTAACAGTTCACGTCTGGCTTTTAAGCAGCATCTGTTTGGTTTAGTGCTTGTTTCCCTTTCAGAGCTGGGGGGCGGGGGGGAGCAGAAGCAGAAACAGAGGAATCGGTGAAATGACCAATAAACATATTCTCTCCATCTCACTGCAAAAAGAGGCAATAAGGTTCACAGCCATGGCTCTGTGCTCAGAAGCACGAGCATTTACCCAGCAGTGTTCTTGCTCCATTCCCACACGGAAGAGTAAGGAAACGTTCTTCGAAGGGAGTCTGTCCACAGGTCACCACAAATAATAAAATTTTAATATTATAAAATCAAATCCTTTACTGACAGAAAAGAAACAGACCCATGAAGGAGATTACCACAGCCCGCGGGTCTTGAGAGAAAGCTCACAGCAGAAACCTAGCACAGAAAAAGCACCTTAACAGCCCTATTTCTCTAACAGCATTTTCAAAGTTAGAGAAACAGTGTTTCCCACTACTTTCCCTGTCTGTAAAGCACAGGTCACCATGACCTCTTAAAATAAGATTTTGAACTCAATGTTTATTTTGACAGCTGAACAAATACTTACTGAGCCTAGTCTTCAAAACACTTTTTTCACTAAGATTCTAGATTTGGTCTTAATTAAGTCCAATTTCCTTGGGAGCACATACAAAGGCCCTTCTTTGTTTTTGTTTTTGTTTTTAGATCTTATTTATTTCTTTGCAACAGAGAGAGGACACGCGCAGGGAGAGGGAGAAGCAGACTCCCCACTGAGCGTGGAGCCCAACGTAGGGTAGGGCTCGATCCCAGGACCTTGAGATCACGACCCTGAGCCCCCCTGGCGCCCCTACAAAGGCCCTTCTGATCTCACTCCGGGCTACCTGCCCTGCCTCCTCGTGGCCACGCCCACCTGGCCCCTGCAGCACCGTGTCCTCCCTGCCTCCACATGCTGGCATCTGTGCCCGGACAGCAATGCTCACCATCCTTCAGGACTCACGACACCTCCTCCCCTGCCGAGGTATAAGCAGCAAAGGCACCCGTCTCTGAGCTCACAAAGCTCTCCGTGCTCTTGTGCATTATCCAGCAACATTTACTGAGAGCCTGCCGTGTGCCAGAAACTGCTGGTCAGTGTTGAACCTAACAGGTCAAAATGGGGAAGGCAGCAGAGATACGTGCTGTGCAGGACACACTAAGGCAAGGAAGGGTGAAATAGGGTGTAAGGGGCAGGGCAGAGAGGCTATTTTCAGCAGGCTGGTCAGGAAGCCTCATGAGAAGATGACATTCGAGCAAGAAGTGGAAGGTACCAAGGAAGTGCGTCAGGTGGATACCTGGAAGAATCTCCCACAATGGCAGGGATTTTTTTCCCCTGTTTTGGTCACAGCTGACCCCGGAGGGCCCAGAATAATGAGCAGCACACAGCAGGTTCCCCACAAGCACTGCTCAATGAATAAATGAACTGAAGGACTGTGCATGAGGCCCGTGCAGGAGCCAGGCACACCCCTGCCTAAGGGTCTTCACTCAGAGCCTTCCCTCACCTCAGCCACCCCTTCTCCCACCCAGCTAACGGTTCTACTTCTGTTCAACAAAAGCCAGTGTTCACTGTGATTCATTCTAAAGGCAGTTTAATTTAGAAAACAGACCAAGTGATTCCCCACCACAGAGAACGAGAGCAGTCAGCTTCCTGGGTCAGAGTCCCAGCAGTCAGGACCATCTACACAGACGCCTTCCCAATCGGTGCCCGACAATTCCTCCTGCAGGCCCACCGGGATTTTGGCCGGAAATCCACGAGTGATCAAAGACCTGTTGACCCAGACGAGCGCTGCAGCCAGGAAGCAGCTGCTGCGCCCCCGCCCACAACCAGCGGCTCAGACGGCATCATAATGACATGCTGCCGTGAGGGTCAGACGATGTCCTGGGAAGACAGAGATCTTGACCTAAGCTACAAAATATCAAAACCCTAATGTAAGAAAAGAGTTGGATACTGAAACAGACACAGGACAGAGCATTAGATCCCATTAAAAATAATGTTTTTGAAGAATGCTGCTTACTTAAGAAAACATTCACAACATAATGCTAAGTTAATATACAGGATACGAAATATACATGTAGCACGACAGATCTACCTATTCATGTTTCAAAAACATGAAAAAGAAAGGTAGTCAAAGTAATGATAAGCAAAGATTACAGAGGAGTGACTTCGGTTTTATTAAAGATTTTGGTATTTCTCAAATTTTCTAAATGCATTTTAAGTGGTAAATAATCTTCTTTGCTCATCTATGGAGTCTAAGCTTTCTAGACTCAATTTTATTTTAGGATGCGGTGCCCTGACTTGCTAAATGGCCACGAATCCTCACTGCACAGCACTCCTCTCACTCTGTGTTCGGTCTGTTGATTCAGGTCACTGTGGTGGCTGGATTTCTCAGTGGCCCTGGGCAATTACAGTTAATACCTTACTTGGCTGCACAAATGCTTGTTTCATGATGGCAAATAAAAGTCTCAATTATAAAACCCCTCCACAAACAGAAAGGTCCTGTCTTTATGATAGGGAAGACAAGGGCAGCACTTACCATTATGTGGCACCTCTTGGCCACCTGAAGCCTAAGTCAGAAAGACTTGAAATAACGTATCACCAGTAAGTTCATTCCATTAACACCTAATATGGTATTAAAAATGGCAAAAATTCCCATTCCTGTAATGCTAAGCAGATTCTGGGCTAGAGACTCTATTCTTATTTTTAACCAGTTTGACAGACATACACTGCCACCTACCCACCATCCTGTGTAACTTTAACCCGCTTCCTGGGTTCCTGCAGCACACAGTACAGTGCTCAAGGGGAGTTTCCCCCTGCCGCTCACTGCAGGTCAGGCAGTGAGCCTGACCTTCCCATCAGAACCTCCTGGGAACCCCCACTGCACTTTTTTTTTTTTAAGATTTTATTTATTTATTTGACAGAGACACAGCGAGAGCAGGAACACAAGCAGGGGGAGTGGGAGAGGGAGAAGCAGGCTTCCCACAGAGCAGGGAGCTGGATGCAGGGCTCCATCCCAGGACCCTGGGACCATGACCTGAGCCAAAGGCAGACGCTTAACGACTGAGCCACCCAGGCGCCACCCCCCGCACTGTATTTTTTTTTTTTTAAGATTTTATTTATTTATTTGAGAGAGAGAATGAGAGAGAGAGAGCACAAGAGGGAGGAGCGGAAGAGGGAAAAGCAAACTCCCCGCTGAGCAGGGAGCCCGATGCGGGACTCGATCCCAGGACTCCAGGATCATGACCTGAGCCGAAGGCAGTCGCTTAACCAACTGAGCCACCCAGGCACCCCCCCTCATTGTATCCTCGAAAGGCTGTCCCTCTTGAGGGACAAGAGCTTCTTGACTCTCGGGCGGATCCCAGAGACCACAATCCCAGCCAAGTTTGAACAAGCCTATCTCTAAAATGTGGGCCGCAGGACACAGCCCCGTGTCCCAGAGAAAATCCAAGTGAACCTCCAGGGCTGGCTGTAAACAGCTGCCTGATTTGGGGGATGAGACAACTAATGACAAATGTCTGCACACCCCCCTCTCCCTCGTGACTCCTCTTTCTCCTGCAACTGCTGTAATCGTGTCCCTGCCCAACTCCTCCCAGGCTGCTCACCTCTTCCCCAAAAACCCGACGGCCACTTCTCCACCCTCATCCTGCGTGACCTCTCAGCATCACCTGACAAGGCTGGTGACAGTCATCTTCCCTTGGCTTCCAGAGTTTTCTTTCTTCTTTCTTCAACTACTCCCTCTTAGCTTCTGCGATGGTTAATTTTATGTGTCAGCCTGGGCTGGCTATCATACCCAGTGATTTAATCAACATTAACCTAGACGTCATTATGAGGGTATCTGGTAGATGCAGTTAATGTACGAGTACCCTCAATAATGTGGATGGACCTCATTCACACAGGTGAAGGCCTGTCTGAAGAGCAAAAACCTAGATTCCCACAGTAGAAGGAATCCTGCCTTAAGGCTGCGGGGTCAACCCTTGTCTGGGTTTCCAGCCTGCCGGCCTGCCCTAAACATTTTGGACTTGCCAGACTGAAGGCAGTCCAATTCTTTAAAATAAATATATAGAGAGCTAGAGCAAGATCAGATAGATAGATAGATACGATAGATAGATAGATAGATAGACAGACACACAGACAGGTAGAAGATAGATACAGATTGGGGAGGGGGGTAATATCCTATTGATTGTTCTGCAGGAGACCCTGACTGATGGCCTCCTTGGCCTCAACCCTTACACTGATAAGGGAAATCTGTGTCCTGAGATGGCCCACCGAGCCAGCAAGGGAGTCTCAGCCTGTCTCGGGGCTCTTCCAGGTTCTTCTCCCTGCTCTGCTTCCCGCTCGTGCCAATCCGGGTTCCTCTCCCTGCCCCCCTTCACGCACGCTCCAAAAGTGCCAAGTATGCGGAAGTAGAAGTGTATAAATTACCCCCTTTGTTTGTGCTCAGGGCTCAGATCTTTGGAGACCACTCTTCTCTGAGCCTGCCGGCGTTAAATAAACCTCCTATCCTCCAAGATATCTGAGTGCCGCTTGGTTCTTCCGTCGGGCAATCCAGTCCAGGTTCCGTAACATTTGGTTCCCTGGTCAGGAAACCCAATCGCGCTGGTCCATTGTTGCCACCGCTTTGGGGGCAACAGCGGGGCGGTGACAGAACGAGATATAATGGAGAAGTCACGCCCTGCCTAATTTTCGGCAGTCTCCCGCCCCGGTCGCCTCAGGCCAGCCCTGCTCCGCTGTTCTTGCAGGACTCGAGGAGACTTGGCAGGTGAGGACCTGGTCCCAACGTCGGATTCCGGTAAGGCCTGGGGGCCCCAGGACCCAGACAGGCCCACCCCCATTGGGGTGGAAGGGGAGCCTGATCACCTCCCAGAGACCTCTTAGAGGTCTCACAGGTAGGGATTCCCAGAGAGGGAATGTAATAACTTCCGGAGTGTGAACGTGTGAGGGACTGTGCAGTCCAAACTGGCTTGCTCAAGCAGACTGATTCTGTGACTCCACAGGCGGGCACCCTTAAGGTCCCCAGAAGCCTACGGAGTCTGCATGGGTCCATCTGCGATTCCATGGTCAACGGCATACTGTCTAGGGAGGCATCGGAACAGCTTCCGATCATAAGTCACAACGCTGAGATCACTACGGCTAAGCCTCATCTAAGCTCCTTCGGGACACGGCCAGATGGGCATCTGATTGGTCTCCTCATCTCAGGAGGCACCCCCCCATTTTCTGTCTCTGCGCCACTGCACACGGGGACATCACCATGGGGTCAGGGCAAAGTAAACCTACGGTTCTAGAGACCATGATCAAACATTTCAAGAAGGGGTTTTCGGGAGACTATGGAGTCAGGATGAACCCCGGCAAGTTGAGAACCCTATGTGAATGGGAATGGCCCACGTTTAATGTCGGGTGGCCTTCAGAAGGGACATTGGATGTCCCAACGATTCGGCAAGTATGGCGAGTCTTAACAGGGGAACCAGGACACCCCGACCAGTTTCTGTAAATTGACTCCTGGCTAGGAGTTGCTCAGACCCTTCCCGCCTGGGTGCGATTCGCTTACAATAGGCAGGGATAGGTCAGGGTCTTAATCGCCTCATCCAAGCGACCTAAAGAAAATCAGCAAAAGCCCCAATCTCCACAAATCCTAGCCAGAGATCCCAAGGACGAACCAACCCTGCCCCCACCATACGTAACCCCAAGGCCGTCTACACCCGGCCCTTCAGCTCCAGATACTCCACCGCCATCAGTTTCACCGGCACCCCCAGGCCCAGAGGATCCACCAGCTGCACCCCAGGCCAGACGCAAGCACCCTCCAAATGCTGGTACGAGAGACACGAGAACCCGAGAGGCACAATGAAGACGGGACGGTCCAACCCGGTCGTTCCATGATGTATTATCAGCCCGTCTCCACCTCCGACCTTCTCAACTGGAAACATAACAACCCCATCCTATTCTGAGAAACCACAGGCTATGGCAGACCTCATAGATTACCTCTTCCAGACTCATCAGCCAACCTGGGAAGACTGCCAACAGTTACTCCACACCCTGTTTAACACAGAGGAAAGGAGGAGAATAATGAAAGGTGCACGGCAGTACCTGGTAGAACACGCACCAGCGGGAGTCATCGACCCTGCTGCCTGGGCTAATACAGCCTCACCCAAAGAGCGCCCAGCATGGGACTTCACCACAACCGAGGGACAGGCCCACCTGTCCAGGTACCAGGAGGCCCTCCTCCGGGGAATCCGGGTGGGAGCTAAGAAACCCATGAACACTTGGGGCACCTGGGTGGCTCAGTTGGTTGAGCGACTGCCTTCAGCTCAGGTCATGATTCTGGAGTCCCGGGATCGAGTCCCGCATCGGGCTCCCTGCTCAGCAGGGAGTCTGCTTCTCCCTGTGACCCTCCCCCCCTCTCATGTGCTCTCTCTCTCTCTCTCTCTCTCTCTCATTCTCTTTTTCTCAAATAAATAAATAAAATCTTTGGAAAAAAAAGAAACCCATGAACATTATTAAGGTATCCTTGGTCACTCAACAACCAGGGGAATCCCCCAGGGACTACTACAAAAAACTATGTGAAGCCTACAGGATATACACTCCATTTGACCCCAAGGCACAGGAAAGCCAACAGATAGTAAACACCTCCTTCGTGGCTCAGACCGCCCCAGACATCAGAAAAAAACTTCAGAAACTAGAGGGTTTTGCCGGGATGAATATCACCCAGCTAATAAAGATTGCCAATAAGGTCTACATGAATAGGGAGGTCGCAGCCGAACGGGAAGCTGACAAAAATATGAAAAAGAAAGCCTCCTCGCCGCCACCCCGAAAGAAAAGGATAACACAAAGGCGGGGAGACCCAGACCACCGAAAGGGGGGAAACCCAGAACCCCCTTGGCAAGGGATCAATGTGCCTACTGTAAGGAGAAAGGATATTGGAAAAACAAATGTCCCAACTGGGGAAAGGTTCAGAAGCCCAGCCGCTACAAGGAAGAACCCCAAGAGGAGGACCTCATAGGCCTTGCGGGAATGGACTCAGACTGAGGGGGACCGGGCTCTTTCTCCTCGGCCCCCATGAACCCACGGTCAGAATGAAGGTGGGGGGCCAACCAGTGACTTTTATGGTTGATACTGGGGCCAAGCACTCTGATGTCACCTCCCCAGTGGCCCCTTTAAGCAAAAGGACTGCGACCATCCTCGGGGCCACCAGGACGCGGGCGATACAACAGCCCTTTTGCCAGGCTCACCAGTATGAACTCGGGGGCCACAAGGTCCAAAATGAATTCCTTATCTGCCTGATTGCCCCATCCCTCTCCCAGGCCAAGACATACTCTCCAAGCTTAGGGCTCAGATAACCTTTGAGCCCACCGGACACACTAGCCTCCGATTGAACCCAAGGCAAGAGGAGACGGGGCCTCTGGTACTAGCAATTATCACCCCGAGGGAAGAAGAATGGAGGCTATTCTGTGCCCAGGCCCAACCGAGCAGCCCACCGGAGTTCAGACTCGCCCTTCCTTCAGTATGGGCTGAAAACAACCCACATGGACTAGCCCGGAATCGGGCCCCCATCATTGTTGAACTGATCCCAGGAGCCCAACCTCAGAGGCAAAGTCAATACCCCCTTCCACAAGAAGCTAAGATCGGCATCCAAGAACATCTGGCCAAACTCAAAGAAGGAGGTATCCTAGTCGAGTGCCAGTCGGCCAGGAATACCCCACTCCTGCCAGTCAAGAAGCCAGGAGGGGGATACCGATCAGTTCAGGATTTGCGGGCCATCAATAAGGTGACCATCTCTCTGCACCCAGTGGTCCCGAATCCATATACCCTCCTCAGCCAAATCCCAGGGTCGGCCAGATGGTTCACTTGCCTAGATTTGAAGGATGCCTTCTTCTGCCTCCGCTTAGCTCCCCAGAGCCAGTCACTGTTTGCCATTGAATGGACTGAACCTGATACAGGGTGCCAGATGCAACTGACTTGGACGCACCTCCCACAGGGGTTTAAAAACTCACCAACCTTCTTTGGGGAAGCACTGGCCGCGGACCTCGCCAGCTTCCCAAGAGAGACCACACGATGCACCCTCCTCCAGTATGTGGATGACCTCCTCCTCGCCAGTGACACATAAGAAGTCTGCACAAAAGGCACAAAGGCCCTCCTACAGCTCCTGTCAGACTCGGGATACCGAGCCTCATGGAAGAAGGCACAAATGTGCCAACAACAGGTCCGATACCTCGGTTTCCTCCTTGCCCTAGGGAAGAGAGAACTAGGGCTGGGGAGAAAGAAAGTCATCATCTCCCTGCGACAGCCCTAGACAAAAAGGGGTCTATGAGAATTCCTGGGGTCTGCAGGATTCTGCCACATCTGGATCCCTGGGTTCTCGGCAATAGCAAGACCCCTCTATGATCTCTTAGGGGGACCAGATCGAGAACCCCCTGCCTGGACTGAGGAAGCAGAAGCCGCTTTCACAGAGATAAAGACAACCCTGGGGCAGGCTCCAGCCCTGGGCCTACCAGATGTAGAAAAACCCTTCAATCTCTTTGTGCATGAAAAGGAAAAAATAGGGGCACCTGGGTGGCTCAGTCATTAAGCATCTGCCTTCGGCTCAGGTCATGATCCCAGGGTCCTGGGATGGAGTCCCGCATCGGGCTCCCTGCTCGGCAGGAAGCCTGCTTCTCCCTCTCCCACTCCCCCTGCTTGTGTTCCCTCTCTCACTGTGTCTCTCTCTGTCAGATAAATAAAATCTTAAAAAAAAAAGAACAAAAGAAAAGGGAAAAACAGCACTCGGGGTACTCACCCAGGCTGTTGGACCCTGGCAACGGCCAGTTGCTTACCTGTCAAAGAAGCTGGACGCCGTGGCAGCAGGATGGCCACCGTGCCTCGGGGCACTGGCAGCCACAGTCCTACTCATCAAGGAGGCGGACAAACTTACCTGGGGCAAGGACTTAACATCAAGGTCCCTCATACAGTTGTGTCCCTCATGAATGCACAGGGACACCGCTTCCTTCCCAACTCTCAGCTAGCACAATACCAAGGGCTCCTCTGCGAAAACCCACGGGTCACCCTCGAAACAGTAAGGACATTAAATCCAGCAACCTTTCTCCCCACAGAAGAGGGGAAACCAGACAATGACTGCTCTGCATTGACTGATGAAGTCTGCACGAGCCGTCCAGATCTGCGGGATCAAGCCGTAAAGAATCCAGAGCTCACGCTGTTCAGCGATGGCAGCAGTTACCTACAGGAGGGTGCCCGGAAAGCAGGTTATACAGTAACCACAACCACTGAAGTCCTAGAAGCTAAGGCATTACCAGCTGGATGGTCAGCTCAACGGGCTGAATTATATGTCTTAGTCTGAGCCCTCACCCTCGGTGAAGGCAAGCGAGTCAGTATGTATGCTGACTCTCAGTACGTCTTCACTACTGTACATATACATGGAGCCATCTACAAGGAAAGGGGCCTCCTAAGTGCACCAGGAAAAACTATCAAGAACAAGGAGATACTGAGACTCCTCGAAGCTGTCTGGCTTCCAAAGGAAGTAGCAATCCTGCACTGTAAGGGAGACCAGAAAGGAGATGACCCCATAGCATGGGGAAATCGTCTGGCAGATGAGGCAGCCAAGACTGCAGCCAGTGAGGACATGGACAGAGCCCCTACCCTCACCATGGCCCTGACACCCCCAGAAGAAGTCCCTCCACCCAGTTACACTAAAAAGGAAAAGGAATGGGCTATGGCTGAGGGGGCCACCCTGACTGAAAAGGGATGGTGGATGATGCCAGAGGGGCGCATCTTTGTTCCAACAGCAACTGGAGGGCATCTGGTCAAGGAACACCACCGACTCACTCATCTGGGAAAAACTGCATCAGAGGCCCTTCTCAAGAAGCACTACATCAGTCAGCTGCCAGCACTATGCCGAGCACCGAGTGAACAATGCCTAACATGTGCTAAAAATAATGCTCGGTCTGCACCACGGCCCCCGCCAGGTGTCCAGAGGATGGGAGCAACCCCCTTTGAAGATCTAGAGGTAGACTCCACAGATGTGCAGCCGAGCAGGGGGTTCAGATATCTCCTAGTAACAGTATGCACAGACTCTGGGTGGGTCGAAGCCTTTCCGACTAGGACAGAGCAAAGCCGGGAAGTAGCTAAAGTCCTCTTGCGGGAGATCGTGCCCTGGTTTGGCCTGCCGTTAACAATCCACGGTGACAATGGACCCACATTTGTGACAGACATTGTACAGGTCTTGACCAAATCTCTCAACATCACCTGGGGACTCCACACTGCTTACCGGCCCCAAAGTTCAGGGAAAGTAGAGTGAATGAACTGTACCCTCAAGGGAATCTTAGCAAAGTTTTGTCAGGAGACTAACCTCCCATGGCCGGATCTGCTACCCCTAGCTCTCCGGCGTGCTCACTGCACGCCCGGGACATCAGGTTTCTCCCCATTCGAATTAATATATGGACGGCCTCCCCCGTGCTTGGGAAGCCTTCTAGGAAACTTGCATCAGGTTGGAGATAAAGGGATAAAGGAGCAGCTTCAGGCCCTGGGGGCCACCCTAAATAAATTACAAAAGTACACCATCAGGAGGGCCCCAATCTCCTTAGGGTCTCAGGTACACTCCTTCAAGACAGGGGACTCAGTTTGGGTCAAAGATTGGAAGAAAGACCCCCTCAAACTGCAGTGGACAGGGCCCCTCACTGTTGTTCTAACCGCCCCTACTGCCCTCAAGGTCTCAGGTGTCACCCTGTGGGTCCACCACTCCAGAGTGAAGAAAGTTCATCATTCGGACGAAGAGCCGCACCAGTGGAAAGTCCAGCCAGACGTCACGAACCCACTCCAGCTTCACCTTTGACAACTGATGGACACCTGCTCACTGTGGTCCCTCTCACTGGCGTGATTTCCCTCATCTTGGGAGTTGGACTCTACACTGTTGCCCCTCCTGACTGGACTTTCCCCCAGAGACTTACTATTGTCATTGCTTATTGGGTGTCCCTAGGGTGTACTACTGCACTTACTTGTCCACGGGTTTCATCTGCTGACGGGTTAGCCTCGATGGCTCCCTCTATTTTACTGGCCTTCTGCTGTCTCCTCCTGAGAACATTTCACCATGGTTTTCCTGGCCCCAGTCAGTCCCGGTCTTCTGCTACCTGGTGTGCGGTTCCTCCACACTGCCTCTAGCTGCCCAGCCAGGCACGGGAGGCAAACTCTCATATCACCATTACTGGCAAATGGACTTCCCAGCTTATCCCCCTCAATCCCCCACCAGCGCCCTCACTGACTTCTTCCACCTGGGATGGGCACACACCAAAGGTTGACCTCCATTCTGATGGATGCCAGCTTCTTGATACCTCCTGGGAACCTCATAGATGGTGTTCCTACCATGGCCCTCACTCAGGTTACCGGCTGGTAGATATCTACATCTGTGGGGGCCCTACGCCTCAACAGCCCAACACCTACCCTCAGTTCTGCTCACAAGCCTGGGGATGTCAGTCATGGGTAGCGACTTGGCCCAGAATGGAACGATGGTCCACCAGGCGGTGGCACCTCAAAGAGCGCAGTGACATCCGGATTTCCTCGTCACGCAACAACACCCCATCCTCTTGCTCTAACAATCACTGTATACCGTCCACCCTCTCGGTCTCAGAACCCAATGCCACATCATGGGCTACAGGAATCATTCTCCTGTTGAGCCAATATCACCCTATAGGGACTGACCCCATGGCCCATGGCCAAATTTATGATTAAGCCCATGTTCACTCCAAGCCTTACAGTCAATCCCCAGAGTCAGACAGAAAATAACTCCCCCTGGCACATCCCTGGGTCCCCCATCCACACGCAGCAAGCATCTATAGCGCAACTGTTAGGTATGATTAATGCCTCCCACCAAGCGCTTAACCACTTGAATCCACCCCTAGCGTCTGACTGCTGGATCTGTGTGAAGCCCGGTCCCGTCCAATACCTAGGTGTCATCCTCAACCAGTCCACCGTGTCACCTCCCACCTCGGCACCAGGGACCTCAGATTATCCCCTTCTGGCTCTGGTACCGCTGTATGGCAACTCTTCCTCTCCCATCACGGGCCACAGTCAGGTCTGTGCGCCTAACAACACTTTTCTGGCTTGTGATCAAGATGTATACATCTGCATCACCCCACGCAATCACTCATGCATGCTTGTCAGTCTCTTACCTGATCTCTCAGTCCTCCCCAGGAGCGATGCCCCACTCATATGGAGACTTCCTAGCCGCCCTCGACACTCCCCCACGGCCATCCCTCTTATTGTGAGCCTGCCAGCCAGGTCAGGTGTTGCCCTCGGCGCCACTGGTGTCGGGATGTCTCAGGTTCAGTACCAGGGGTTAACTCAACAACTCAGGCGGATTTTTCTGCCCTCACTCAGTCAGCCCTGGCCCTGCAGCGCCAACTCGATTCACTGGCCTCAGTGATCCTCCAAAATAGGCGTGGGCTCAACTTGCTCACGGCCGCGCAAGGGGGCTCTGCCTCTTCTTACAGGAGGAATGTTGTTTCTATACTAATGAGTTGGGGGTGGTCTTAGAAACTATGACCCAATTATAGGAACGAGTACATCGCCGGTGGGAAACACTCCAGTGGACAACTTGGTGGGATTCCCTCTCACAATGGTTCCCTTGGTTTGCCCCCCTCGTCGGCCCCCTCCTAATGCTTCTCCTCAGAGTAGCATTTGGTCTTTGTATTCTTAATGCCCTTACTAGGTTTATGACTACTCAAATTGCTAAAATCAGACTCCAGTTACTCCTTACTATCGCCCCTTAGAAGATGAAGATGATGGCCTCTAAACTAGGTGTTTAAAGGGGCATCAAAGGGGGGAATGATAAGGGAAATCTGTGTCCTAAGATGGCCCACTGAGCCAGCAAGGGAGTCCCAGCCCCTGTCCCGGGGCTCTTCCGGGTTCCTCTCCCTGCCCTGCTTCGCGCACGTGCCAACAGTGCCCAGTATGCGGAAATAAAAGTGTATAAATTGCCCCCTTTGTTTGTGCTTGGGACTCAGACCTTTGGGGACCACTCTCCTCTGAGCCCACCAGCGTTAAATAAACCTCCTATCCTCCAAGATCTCTGAGTGCCACCTGGTTCTTCCATCGGGCGATCCAATCCAGGTTCCGTAACAACACAACCCTGCACAACCTTTACAATCTGACCTTCCTGTGGACTCGACCCAAGGTCTTCTTATCTTGTCACCTGTATACTCTCCCTTGGTGACAGTCACATTGATGATCCTCAAAAATCTAACTCAGATATTCCTGAACCTCCAGCCTATGTATTCATCTCAGTATCACTGGAAGCTGGAACTCATCTTCTGACTCCTCAGTGGGCTCCCCTTTTCCTGCATTTCCTATCCTAGTAAATGACATCCCCATCCTCCCAGATGTGCAAGTAAGAAACCTAAACCTCTTCCCCACCTCATCAAAATACCATCAGACACTCCAGAGCCTCTCTCTCATCTCTCTCCACCCACCCATCTTCTTCCATATCTCCCGCCACTTCCCCAGTCTGGGCACCCACCTGCCTGGCCTGCAGCCTTCCTGGCCCCAATCATTTCTTCTGGTATAGCACTTCTAAAACTTAAATCAGATTGTGTCACCTCCCTGCACAAAACCCTCAATACCCTTAGGATAAAAACGAACTCCATGCAAGGTCCCTCAAGGCGGACATGCCACACCACCTCTGAACCCCGTTTGGTACACGGCAGCTCACATCGCCCCTGCTGTGGGCCCCATGCACATCCCAGGCTCCATCCTCCCGTGTCCGGTCCAGAGATGCTGAATGCCTTCCAGACCTACACATGCTCTGCTGGCCTTCACCCCTGGCCCTGCAAACAGGTTTCTTCCGCCAACTAGCATATCCTTCCCCTCCTGTTGCCGCATTCCCTGCTCAGACACAGCCTTCAGGACAGAGAGGGTCTGAGCAGTCCCTTGTGGCAGCCATTAGCCACAGATGGCCGTTTATGTTTAAGGTCAACAAAATTCTAAATGCTGCTCCTTAGTCGCACTACTCACATCCCAAGAGCTCCGCAGCCACACATGGCGAGTGGCCACTCTATGAAACCACACACAGTGTCCACCATCCCAGGAAAGTGCGTAAGAACACGGGCCAGACACTGCTCACCAGGAGCTCTCCCCCACACCCCCACCGGAGTGAGCATGCTCTCTGTGCCCTCACAGCTCACTGCCCATCTGTGCCCTCAGGGCCTATGGGGAGGCCTGGCCTTCTGCAGGTGCTCAGTGCACATCCACTTGGCATTGTCAACACAGTGGACGGGTCGCTGATGCCTTCACCACTCAGGTTACAATGAGCTTCTGAGAATCCTTGGCGTGGCAAGTCAACGTCCCGTGGCGGGACCCCCATGATGGGCATCCCCGTGATGGGCATCCCTGCTTCTCCCCAGTGACACGAGAACCTCACAGTTCCGGACATGTCAGCAGGATGCACCACGGAGACTTACAGGGGATACAAGTGTAAAGTCAGGGCTGGACTAGGAGAGTTCTGGAACCTTCTCTGTCCACTACCCTGTGGTTTGTTTCCCTCTTATCTGTTCACATGTCAGACTCGAATCAGGATTTCATCTGAATAAAAGGCCTATTTAGAAAAGGGTTGGAAAAAAACAGTAATACCTTAACATATGTATTTTTCTCTCTTAAATACTAAAGATATTTGAACTTACTCAACATTAAGAAGGAAAATAATAAATATAATTCATTTACTTTGCAACACGCTTCTCTGATTTAAAAGGCATTACCATAATTAAAATATGTATACCCAACTCAAGCCATTTGTTACAGAAAAATCATTCCTTGAACTATATCAAGATGTGTTCACATCTGCTTGACAAACATAATGAATAAGACTTTTTAACAACTCCCAACCCATTATGTGCTAAAGCACATTTAACGGTATTTTATCACTGGCCCTGCCCTCCGTCCTAGATTTGTTTCCAACTACCTTCAGTACCACCTTAGGATCCACCGAAACAGATTTCTGAAACACCTGCCCCGTTCTCCCACTGCCACCTAGGAAGTTCTGTCTCCCCGCTCACCCCCTGCCAGGCCAAGCCTTCAGACTCTGCCTCAACCGCCACCGTCTGCAGCCTTTTGGGATCCCCTCCAATTAAATGCAATCTGCCCCTTCTCTCAATTACCATAATTTGCACGACTCACTTTAATGACCTTTTACCTTGTAGTGGTTCCATTAAAATTATTTCAGTATTATTTGTAGCTTTTTTATAAGCTCTTGAAGACAAGAACCACCTCTCATAGGCACATCCTCTAATTTAGCAACAATAGAGTCTTGCATTTAGTGGGGCACTCATGTATCTGACAAACGGAATTCAGAAGTAGAAGACATCCGGTTACACTACAAAGCCACTCAAACTTGGCTTTGCCCTCAAGTAAAGATTAAAGTTACTAAACACTGACCAATCCGAGAGTGAACTAGTTGCTAACAGTGGTATTCAATTTAGTTGCACATTAGAATCACCTGGGAAGCTTTTAAAATCCAGATGTCCAGGCCCAGCCTGGTTATATCAGAATCTCCGGGGTGGGGCCCGGGCATGTGTGTATTTTTGCACTCAGGGGTGTTGGCCATAAGCAGCCAGGGCTAAAAATTTCTTGTTTCCAGAAGCACCTGCTCCTTGTAAGGACTTGGCCTTTTGGGGAAATCACAGGCCTAACCAAGACTGGGCCCTCACCCGAGTCCCCCCATCCAGGCCCCACCTCCATAATGTAGCAGCTGAACAGAGAAGGAGGCATGTAAATACATACTCTAATCTACAAGCCAGAACGAAATAAAAATTAGATTGGGACTACTTTCATCTAAAAAATTATGGGGTGCCCAGCTGGCTCAGTCGAGCATGCAACTCTTGATCTCGGGGTTTTGGTTTAAACCCCACACTGGGTGTAGAGAATCTTTTTTACCATAGCACATACCCTCCCCAATGTCCATCACCCAGCCACCCCATCCCTCCCACCCCCCACCACTCCAGCAACCCTCAGTTTATTTCCTGAGATAAAGAATTCCTCAGCGCTGTGAATTGTGTAAGACTAACGAATCACAGACCTGTACCTCTGAAACAAATAATACGTTATATGCTAAAAAAAAAAAAAAAAGAAGATAACAGGAAGGGAAAAATGAAGGGGGGGAATCGGAGGGGGAGACGAACCATGAGAGACTATGGACTCTGAGAAACAAACTGAGGGTTCTAGAGGGGTGGGGGAGTGGGTTAGCCTGGTGATGGGTATTAAGGAGGGCACATACTGCATGGAGCGCTGGGTGTTATACGAAAACAATGGATCGTGGATCACTACATCAAAAACTAATGATGTATGGTGATTAACATATAATAAAACTGAATTTAAAAAAATCTTTTTGGGGCGCCTGGGTGGCTCAGTCGTTAAGCGTCTGCCTTCGGCTCAGGTCATGGTCCCAGGGTCCTGGGATCGAGCCCCGCATCGGGCTCCCTGCTCCGCGGGAAGCCTGCTTCTCCCTCTCCCACTCCCCCTGCTTGTTTCCTCTCTCGCTGTGTCTCTCTGTCAAATAAATAAATAAAATCTTTAAAAAAAAAAAAAACTTTTTTAAAGATAAATAAACAAAAATGAAAAGCTGTTTTGCTTTTATAAAGATTCTAAGTTTTCAAAGCCACCTCTTATTCTCATCTGTCCACCATTTCTGCTTTCTTGTCTACTGGCCTGAGTAAAGGTGTTAACTCAAGGGCCAGGAATGCCTCAGGTGTTTTCAACAGAGCCCGAAACAAGCCTCCTCCCAAGAAACCACCAGCAGTTACCGGGAGCAGGTCTGGTAACCTCACAAGTCCTGGCCGGCTGGGCTCACGGCACCACTGGGAGCAAACCGGCCACAGGAAGACAACTACGCCTGAAGCTAAGGGCAGACCCTCAGGGCAGCGAGGAGCTGGCTCAGCGCTCCTTCCTGCTGGGCCTCTAGGGTCTCACTGCTGCCGAGTGAGCCACCACAGCAGCCCGAGTGAGGCTGCGGGGACTGGAGGGGTGACGCACAGTGGCTCCAGGGCCAGGAACCCAGCACCTAGAGCTTGGAGGGGCGGCCTACCTACGTGGCTAGCGCACCGCCTGGAACATCACCTCACTGGGCACCCCTGTGGCGCTGGCAGGCCACCCCAGCTCTCCTCCGTGGCCATCCCTGTCACGTGGCGAGCCATGCCGCCAGGCCCCGGGACCAAAAGAACAGAGTGAATCTGAACCATGAAGCCCCAGGAGAGCCGTCGGGACCTCACACAGTAGCGTCTTTCCTGAAAGCAGCCCGGGACCACGGGCCAACGAACAGAGGCCACACCTGACCTACACAGCCTGGTGAGGCCTGGTCTGGACAGTGTTAGGGTTGGGCTTCCAAAAGTAATTACCTCGACCACAGGCTGATGTTTTCAGAGGCTCCTCCTGCCGTCCGTGCGTCGTCCACGGCAGCTTTGGCAGAACTGAATAAATGCAACACAGAAGCAATGGCCTGAAAAGCCAAAAATGTTACCGTCTGGCCCTTTGCAGAAAAATCACCCTGAGGAGAAAGCCCTGCAACAGCCCCTTGCTGGCAGGTGTCTGGAGGCCTCTCGATGTCCCATGAAGCCCGTGTTTTGGAAAAAAGTCCCTTTCGTGGTGGCCATAGCAGACACAGCGGTGCCCAGCGGACCTTCCACCGCCCTCCCCACCTCCCAGGGCCCAGCAGCACAGCTGGCCGCATGACAGGGATGCCCACGGAGGAGAGTGGGGGGGGCCTGCCAGCACTGCAGGGTGACCTGTGAGGTGATGTTCCAGGCGGTGCTGCCCCACACCGGATGTGTCCCTTGAGCAAGCAAGGAAACCTCCGCTGCTGAGCACAGAGATCTCAGGGTTAGGTCTTCCCGTAACGCGTTCTAGTCCCCTCTGGTATCTCACAAAGGTGGCACAGGGGTGCGGTCCCCTCTGCGTCCCTCTTTCCCCACAGGGCACAGAGCCTGACAAAGGCTGGGATAACCCTGCAGAGGCCGCCACAGAAAAACTCACGTGGCTGAAGGAGCACAAGACTGACTCAGCACAAACAACCGCGGCCAAGCTCACATCCTCCCCACCACCGGGGAGAGACAACAGCCCTACGGGTGAAGCGTCAGGGACAGGCTTCCCCTGTGCACATACAGCTTCTGTGGCGGCTACGGGGGAGTCACCTGCGAGCGTCTAGAAAGTGGATGGAATTGGAGGCTAGATCCCCCGAGTGGTGAGGAGGCAAAGCACCCGATCTGAGCAGCCTCTGCAGAAGACTTTCTCGTTCCCAGCCCCCAAAACTCATTTTCCCTCCTCCACTTTATGTCATATCCTCTCCCACTTGTAATCCTTCTTCTCTCTGATGACTCTGCTATGAGCACACTGCTGTTAGCAACTTAAACTGCTTAAACTTTTCCTGCACCTGGAAATGGCATCCCAGTGCAATTACTGGTCAGACAGGAAGGAGCAGGTACCCCACAAGGGAAGACACAAGAGGCCGACTCCTTGAGGGACCCTGGGCAGAACACGGTGAAAGGAAAGACGGTCTCCTCTTTTCTAAGCAGCAAAGACTGTCCTCCCCGCCCAACCTTACCAGTTCCAGTCACTGGGGTTAAGGAACCTGTCCTGCGACAAGAGACGTTAAGCGGGACCAAAGAAAGCCTGAGAGCGATCTGCTCCACTTGGCCTGGGCACCTCTAGCTTGGCCTCCTGCACCCACCTCTGGGTCGGTCCACACAGTCTCCAAGGCCATCTCTTCTTCGAGAATCCTAGAAATCACTGGACATGAACTACAGTGTCATGAGAAAGCCCTCCCCCCACCACGAGCAATCCGTAGCCACTGCTGGGAGCTGAACACACTTGCCCCTCACCTTCGGGGACGAGGGACACAGCCGGCCTCCCGTGAGAGTTAAGAAGGGGGAGCAGGGCCCACGCCACTCTAACAGCACAAACGCAAAGCCTCAATCCCCCAGTCTGGCCTCAGTTTCCCTTTCTCGCACATTTTACTTGAGGAGAAAGATGTTAAGATATGCAACAAATATAAATAGAATTATAATTTTTTTCACCCATAAAAAGTTACCTACATAGTGAATTTTTTCCAATAATAAAAATAACATTTGTTAGCTATGAAATTTCCAATAATTTTAAAACACTAGCAGAAAGTAAAAGCTATCCATTCCTCACCCCCAAAGACACAGCACGATCATTCAACTCCTTTTCTCGTATACACATGCAAACTCTGTTTTTACATAAAATGACATAATACTATGTGTAAATCGTGTAACTTGCTTTCTCACTTAACAATACGCACTGCAGACATCTTTTAATTTGAACTTACATGATTTACCTCACTCTCCTTAAAAACTGCATAGTATTCCACCGCACAGACGAAATAAGACTTAATAGCCCTCTTCCTGAGCCTGATTCTCTCTCCTGTCACGCACCGCCACCCGAGTCCGGGTAAGGTGGGCCGGAGCCGGGGGGCCCACGGCTGACAGCATGACGCACTCAGGCAGAAGCCAGTTTACGATGAAGGCCAACGGACCTCCACCCTCTGCTCTCAATACGTGGCTGTCAGCAATTTCTCCTTCTATCCTACAATGACATGGGCTAGATTTTTCTCATTTCAAGGTCCAAAATTCCTCGCAATCAAAGAATTTTGGAGAAAATATTATGTGGCCATTTTCTCTTTGACTGTTTCATCTCAGGCTCTAACTTCTGGCACCAAACCTACATATGCACGAAACAAGACCAGTGGATTTCATGGAAAGCATGAGGGGAAGTATCACTTCCATCTTTCAACCAATATACATGGGTTAAGGTTGTCCAGTTTAAAATATAGCTTGCCAGATAAGACTAGAAAATCCTAGAATATTTAAATTAAATATCTCTAGTTAACTGAGTCATATTTCCAAATCTTTAAGTCATCCCCAGTCTAAGAAAAATATTTTACCATCACACTGGCCTTTAACAAAGCCTATCGAACAAGAGTGAAACAGGAATGTCTGCATATTCTTTAATGCTGAAATGAAATCAAAGCACCTTACCCAAGCAGCTTATACCTTATACAGCGGACGGCGCACATCGATGGGGCAGTTCTGTATTACTTCATCAACGACATCTGAGATGGATTCCATAAAATCTGGGTTGGCAAACTAAATTTTACATAAATATAAAAGAAACATTATACATTTCTCTCAATACGAAAGAAAACTCTTTTTAAAAAGTAACTTTAACAAATACAGAATTTACCATACCTTTCAAAACTTCAATTGGAATGTATAATATGTCAAATGAATCCCATGCGACTGTGTGTAGTGATGAAGACATATGTCCCCTCAAGAGAGGAGATGGCTGGGTTTAGTGAAGGAAAACTAGCAAACTGAACAAAGAGGCTAGCCCTGCGTTAGGAATACACAGTGTATCATGCTGATAAGAGACTATAAAAGCACGTTCATGATACATAATGAGAAACACCATGAGCAAATGATGAGCATAACACTTATGAATATTCGTATCATAAAAGTAATTAGCCAAGATATAACCAAAAAAAAAAAAAAAAAACCACAGTCAATGAAAGATCACTGTAGTGGGCCAGAAGATGGGCGCAGGGGTACCCTATCTGATGATGGTGGCTTTATTTTTTTTAAGCAAGCTCCACGCCCAGCTCACGACCCTGAGATCAAGACCTAAGCTGAGATCAAGAGTCGGACGCTTCACCAACTGAGCCACCCAGGTGCCCCCGACCTGATGATGGGGGCTTTAAAATGACATAACCAACATGGTGATGATCAAGCTACTGAGTGAACAATCTTATACTTAATTCTCTAAGTTAAATACGCTAAAGTATAAATCAATTGCATTTTAAGCAGATTTTAAAAATCAAGAAAAGCTTTAATGTACATTAGTTTCAAGGAAAGAAGGTAACACCCAGTTGCTCTCTAGCTGTTCACCAGACACTGTCCGTTTCATGTCTGTTTTAGGTCATTATCACCAAAGGCATGCGTGAGCGAGCATGATGCCATTAGGTAACAGTAACACAGACATCTGTGTCACTTCCTACACAACAGTCATATATGCACCTAAAAACAGGCAGCAGTCTGTAACCTAGTGAATATAAACTGAATTAGGCAGGAAAATATACCAAAATACAAATGAAATGCCTTCTATTTAAACCTTAAAATGCTGCCTCATGCTTACCGCTCCTGCAAAAGTAATAATTCTTTGTGACTAGTAGTTAAAGTGCTGACATTGTAATCCTTACACGACATGACTAACGGAAAGACTAGTCCTCCTCCGACAGAAGCTGTAACTGCCCCGCAGGACCAAAAGTCCTGGTGAAAACCCGGACTAGGAAGGATGGTCATGAAAGACGGAAAGAGTCTACGTTACCCCACTTTTAAAAAGAGGCAACTTGCACTTGGTCCCTGAGACTGACTAGTTTTCGTATCAGTGTGAGATTGATTTTAATTCCATTCCTTCTACTGCTCTTCCCAACCACCCACGGTATGATCGGTCATGAACCATTTAACAACCAGGTCTGTGCAGAGGCAAACTGAAACAGCCGCCCGGACACACGGACACATGGACACATGGCAGACGGCACGGGGCCTGGCGTGGGGCCTGGCGCGGGCACACCAGCCCTCCTCACACTGCTCTCCACACACACAAGGTGGCGGTAGCGCTCCACGGACGCCTGACTTGCACACACAAAGGCAGACCTGATCTCACCTCTGGGTGAAAGAAAATTTCAGGTCCCAGGAATCTTTCATAGCCGACATCTATGATGAACTTCTTCTGGTTGATCGCATTGATACCCGTGTACTGCTTGATCCATTTCCGGGGATCCACGTCGTATTTGGCAAATTCCTTGACTATGTCAGGGCAAATGTAGCAGTATTTCTCCTGCAGACACAAACACAAACAAAGAGACGTCCACAGGCATTAACTAGGCAGAGTCTCCTCCCGCTACCAAACACCCAGTGACCCCACGCGTTAAACACAGCACGACAGTGTGTGGACGTGCCGTCAGGCCTCCTTTCTGTCCTCCTTCACAGCCGACGGGACCATGCTTCGATTCTGGACATGTAAGTCGGCTTTCTCAGTAGCTCAGCTATAAATCTCAGCCTTACTTTAGCACATTTTGTTGCCATGTGATCTGAAACAATGTCTAAATATGTCTACTAAGTGTCCTATCTCGGGGTGCCTGGGGGGCCCATCCGGTTGACATCTGCCTTCAGCTCAGGTCATGGTCCCGTCAGGCTCCCTGCTCAGCGGGGAGTCTGCTTCTCCCTCTCCCTCTGTGATCTCTCTCGCTCGCTCTCTCAAATAAATAAAGAAAAATCTTTAAGTGTCCTGTCTCTGAGGTCCCCCCCTGGACCAGCAGACCTGCGCTGAGTGCAGTAGACTAATCCTCACGCCTACCATGACCAGTAATTCGGTTGTGAGCCTGCTGTGCAGTCTGACACGGCACGGTCCCGGGCTCTGTGACAAGTATTTGCTGAGGGCCCGGGCACATGGGAGCTACAAAGGAACAAAACACACACAGAGCCCTGCCGCTGGAACATACGCTCTGGCTGAGAGCTGGACAGTAAATGACGGCCGTGGTAAATAAGTAAGTGACACAGTATGTTACAAGGTGGTGGATGCCCCCGAGAAAACAGAACAGGCAGATGTAGACAGGAGGACCAGGGCTCCTATACGCTACTGCTGCATGAGAACCTGCTGATGCTCGGCAGCCGGCACCGGCAGCCAACCTGAGACGCGCCCAGCGTCCCCTCAGCATCTGGTAACGTGTGACTGGGAATCTTTGTCCCCAGAGCTGACCTCAGCAAACCAGCAGGTGGCACTGGGGTACCAGCTTCTGAAAGTAAGCGTTCTGTGGGCCAAGCGGACTCTGTTCACCAGCGGCACTGCGTCGGGCGCGCAGCTCGTGCTCATTACGCATTTTGGGAGGACCTCTGCAGGTGTTTTCCTGATATTAAGTCCAAAGTTTTTTAGAATTCCCGAAATGTATTCTAATACCATCCTTAATAGACTCTCGCACAATTCTGAGACTTGACAAGCCAGGATTGTTACCATCCCTGTGCTCCCTGATGCTAGAGAGAGGGTGAGTCAGGCAATATGACTCTAAAGCCACCAGGCTGGAGACAAAGACGTTAGGCTGTCAGAGGCCCGGTCCGTTTCCTGCGGCATCTCAGCTGGCTTCACGGATCCATAAAGAGCCTCAACCGAGTTGGCTGGAGCGTGGCAGTGTGAGTCTTAAATTCTGGAACCTGCTGCAAGGATGCTGTGTGCCTACTCGTGACCATGGGGGACGGCCACGGGAGTAACATGACACTGGGGTACCTCCCAACCACTCTTGCCAGAATCTTTTCTTTTACAGAAAGCAGAGAGGAGACAACGAACAGCAGGCTCAGCCACACAACAGGGCCAGCACAGCTCATCCGGAGGGCACAGGAGGACGCCCGGCCTTCACCGCCGAGCAAGACATGGTCACAACCTGAATGGCAAGCTCCAATTTCAGGGCCACAACTGGACCCCGGACAGCCTGTGAGCAGAGTAAACACTGCTACAAGGACCAGGACTGCACAAGTCATCATACTCAGAAATCTTTACTAAAAATGGAACTTTCACACTCACCAGGTGGAGGACCCCTGAGTGTCAGGGACAAGAAGTTCAATCCTGATTCCCATTAGTGACAGATTTGGGGTGACAAGAGAACATGGATCAAATATCCAAATTTCTTTCATTGACGAAAGGCAAGGAAAAAGGGAAAATCCTGGGAAATATTTTAGTCTAAAAAGAAAGTCTTATAATACTGCTGTAACCTCTGCCCCCAGGTTTGCCCAGGGCAAACTGTTTTAGCCCTGCGGGTACCCAACCCCTGACACTCCAGTCCCAGGGACGCTGGGGCAGCTAGCCATCCTACCAGCCGCACCCTGTCTGAAAAATACCAGTTTTTACCAAGAGCGGCATGCAAAACATGGGGTCCTCACTGATGACTTTTCTTCGACCAGCCTGCTCCTGGGTGCTTAGATGGGAGGTGGGGGTTTAGGCTCGCCTCCCCTTAACAAGCATGTGTTCAATGAAACGAGATGCTCATGGTCACACGTCACACTTCAAAATTATATTCCTCTCCGAAAACAAACAAAACCCTTCCCTCTTCATCCATGAGAGTTATCCTTGTATTACTAAAAGTCTCTTGCATTTTGGTTAAAAAAAATTTGTCTTGATTTTGAAACCTAAAAAGAGAAGTTCCTTCAGAAAGGGTTTGTCAGCTGCCACATACAGAGTAATACAAAGACTAAACTGATGGATCAGGTCACGTGGACACTTTAAATAAGGACCAATGAGCCATTTTTCTTCTAATCTTACTGATTTAAATTGCAAAACGTCCTGTGACTTCTCCAGCATGGTACCAGAGTCTAGAAAATGCAGATGGATTTTGTTTAATGACCTGAGATTCTAGAAGGGCACTACTCTCAACTGTCATTCTCAGGACACAGAACCTCACGCGAGTACCAGCCATCAGTCTAAGTACTGGCTGACTCAGCCGAATTCCCAACACCGCTGTTGCTGGGGTTTGCTCCTTATTCCAGACATGAAGCACAGAGGGAGATATGGAAGGCACATTCCGTTAACTGAAGGTTCCATCTAATTAGGCTCCAATTAAATGATGCTGTACTCCATGCACCCTGTGCTCAATACCAGTTATCAAGCTGTTCCCATTTACAGCCAGAACCTCCACAGCATTCACACGCTCAGAGGAAAAGGCTAAGCTTTGAGGCTTTCAGCCCCTTGACTCAAGTGGCAAACAGAATAAGACCCACATTTTCGGGAGGGGAGAGGAAGGGGGGTGGGAGCAGGGGTGATGGCAGAAGGGGAAGTGTCCAAACACCATTTCTCTCTCACCCCCAAACCGGCCCATTTCCCATCTGTTTTTACCTTAATGGCTTTTGCGGTCTCCAGTGATTGCTCAGGAGGGATTCCCACCTCCCTCTCCCTTAGCAGCTGCTGAATGAAATACGTAATATCTCTACCTGCAATCGGGATGTGTTTGATGCAGCTTCCAATGACATAACCTTCTGCCTAGGGAAGAAGAGGAGGCAGAACGACGGGAATGAGTAACTCTAGCGGGCAGAGCTCCCCAGATTCTCTGCTTCCTCCCCCTCGTAGCACAGCATTTACTGAATCCCCACGCCGGACAAAGCTCAGGACTGGAGGTCTTTTAAAATGACTGCATGCACAATTCCCTTAATATAACCTGAGACTCTCTGTAAGCAACCAAAATGATTACATCAGAAAAGTGAAGAGAAAAACCAGTGCATTTCCAAAAAGTCATGCCGTCTGTCAGAACAGCAAACTGTTTTATGTTCCTTTAACAACAAGGAAAAAACTTTACCTATAAACTGTTAAACCAACTATAAACCTACTTATATTTAAGAGTCAACAATCTGGTTAAGTACACGGGGCTTAGACTCAGACAACCTGGGTTCAAATCCTGGTTCCACGACTGTCCGCTGAGTGACCAGGGACAAGCCTGTCAACGCGTTTCAGCCCCAAAACCTTCATCCACACCATGGGGCAAACAATACCCCACATGTGGTTTACAACACAGACTTAAACACAGTAAGTCAAGCACATAGCACTGTTTGGGGGATGTACTTGATACTTGATAAATGGTCCCATTTACTGTACCAAGAGCTGCACTTGTTAGGAATAATTCTGATAAGTTACCCTAAACCCTGTGCAGTTTGAGACCAGTGCTGGTCAGGAGTTGGGACCCTCTGGCTGGACTGCGAGGACCAGGAGAGGACTGCGGCGCAGAGTTCGCAGGCTGGCCCCAGCCCCTCACCAGCCATTCTGGGGGCACAGGTTGTTCCGGAAGCCAGGGCCTGGGCCCACAGCCCGCTTGCTCTCTGGGGGCTGGTGGCCATAGGAGACGGCTTCCTACCACAGTTCCATCCGAAAAGAGGAGACACTCCAGGCTCCACATTCCAGCACCGGCTTCTATGCCACGTGCCCATGGGAGACGGGGGATGGAAGTGACTGCCAACCTCACCTTACGGGCAGGTCGGAGCTAAGGATTACCAGCACCAGACCCAATCAGCAGTTAAGCTGCAAGGACAGGTGCCCGAATTCCCCTAGTGTGTTTTCTGATGTACCTGAACTCTAGAAGTAAGAAAAGATTTGGCCTCTCCACAGTGTCCAAGCTATTTGTGAAATATTTAAGATGGAAATAAAAGATATGTACAAATTATTAAAGTAATAAAGATTAACTTAAACTCACAAGAATACTAGCTAACACAAACTATTCACAATTATTACATTCTACGCATTACATATAGCATTTTCTAAAACGAAGTCAACCAGCGTTAAGTATTGGCTTCATCACAACATTAAAAACATTAAAAAAAAAAAAACCCTACATGTCATACAACAGGAAAATAAATGAGTAAATTATCCCATACCTACATGATGGGCTATATGCAATTATTAAATATTCACAGAATATTTAACCATAAGAAAAAATAGTAGGGATAAGTCAATATGCAAAACATAACTTCAGGATCGTATTATACAATTAGAATACACAAGCAGACATAGAATATTCCAATTTTGCTTAAAGTGTGCATCCTTGTGCACCTAAGAAAAAGAACTGGGAAGGTTCTCCAAACCAAAGCATAATGCGGTTCTCTGCGCAGATTTATGGGTCATGTTACTTTCTTCTCCACATTTCTCTGTTTTACACAAATTTTGTACAACAAATGTAATTTTTACAATCAGAAAAAAACTGATAAAAAGACACAAAAATTTTTAAAAACACTTCCTCAGTGGACCTGTACACGAAATCGGTTTTCTTTACTTCTCCTCATTTGAGACATAGGGTGGGCCAAGCAGCAGGCCCTCCAGCACCCCCACCCCCGGGGCTCCGTCTGCACTGAGGTTTGAGGGCATGATCTCAGAGAGAAGCCCGATGCCAGAATTTCCCAGTCAGCGTTACAGATTGAGTGGCACTAACACTTCACAATGACCCAGAAGAGGAGTAAGTATACTGAGACAGGCCCGGGACTCCCAGCCCAGGATCTGCAGCTGTCACCGGCGCCTGCCCTGTCTCTCCCGACCCCTCTCCAGCAGGGGCCCCAGGATGGAGCATGGGACAAATCCGGCATTTCTTCTTCCTGACTACAGATGTCTCTTGAAGCCTGAATGAGGAGTCACTTCTCTAATGTTCTGAAAATTAAAACCAAAAAGTGACATTGCAGAGTATTCTGCGAGTCAAAACGTATAATCTCTCCTTCGTTCTTGAATACATTTTAAAAAAACAAGAAGTAATTCCTCTAAAGCACGAGGTGGTCAAAGCCATACACACCCTGTCACGGAACAAGTGGTCGTGCCCCACGCCGACAATCTGGTCTCCAAGATGCAGCTCGGCATGTAAGCTGGGAAAATCCCATGGGTGATGCTACAGCGAGAGGAGCGGCAGAGGCCATGGAGTCCAAACCACGGCAGACGCCCTGACTGCGGACATCTGCCACTGCAAACTGAGAACCGCCAATGCCACGGTGAAGAGGCATCTGTCCTTTCTCCTATACCTGGTTTTCAAACCTCCTGTTACCTTTTCTAAGTACAGCCATGACTTTTAAAGTGGTATTTTAATTACACAAGGGGTTTTTTTCTTTCATTTCTACCCTTACCTCAAAATTAGGTGAGGCCTACAGAGAGTGAAGCATTGACTATCCTGCTTACCACTGGGATAGCGTGAGTGACCCCATCCCCGCTGTCAATGACGATCCCTGTTAACGTGCGTTCCCCAACTTGCCGAGATGTCCAGGATGCAGCTAAGGCCAGCACTGCCTGGATAAAGGACGCAGAAACTGTTAGCACACAGGGAAATGTTTCTCAAGTCTTCTGCCTGCTTGTTCTCAGGCTCACTGACAAGCTCTTTCTTAGTTACTCCAAGTAACTCTCAACCTTCCCTATCCTCCATCCTCCCCCCGCCGCTCCAAAATTCAAATTCCAAATTGCACAACACACAAATTTAGTATACTTAAACTGGATGGGTCAAGTTTTCAATAAAGTAAATCAAACATTTACAAAGGAAAGCCCATGGGAAAGAAACTTCACTATGGAGTAAGAGGATTTTAATTTCTAAGCCACTAATTCCCAGCGTGGGTCCACAGATGGGCTGCGGTAAGATCACTTGCGGAGTTTTTTAAAAAACAGATTAGTAGGCCTCACGCCCACAAACTCTAATCTGGTAGGACCAGGGCAGTGGTGCTCAGCCAGGGGATCTTTGCAATGTCTCGAACCATTTTGGATTGTCGCACTTGGAGAAGGGGAGGCTGGTGGTAGTGCTTCTTCTAGTGGGTAGAGGCCAGAAAGCTAAACATCCTGCAACACACAGGTCAGCCCCTACCACGCAGAACTACACATTCCGAAGCACTGAGGTTGGAAAGCCTTGGTCTGAGATGAAGCCTAAGAATCTGTTCTCATATAAAAACTTCTCCAAGCAACCTTGACACCTGGCTGTGGTTCAGTGTTTTCTAAAGTACTTCCCTACTCCATGGGATGTAAATAATCCGGGGAAGAGGAGACTTCTGGTTAAATAAATTCGGAAGTGCTAGAATGAACAGATTTCTTCTTCAATGCAGGCGTTCTCAGGGCCTTTACTCTGTTACTCACTGTGAATCACCAAGTGCAGGCTACAGCGCGCAGGATCTCCCAAATGATTTTCCTATGCAACTCCTCCTCCCTTGCCTTAAAAGGGACTAGTTTGATGCAGAAAGTATTTTGGGAAACACCTATCTCATTATTCCCAAAATTTCAGCCAATTCCTTTATATAGGACGGCAGACAAATAACCAGCAAAACCAACAAAAATCCCCACGCTATGAACAAGTAGCTTCAAAGGAAGTTCTGTAAGTTCATGGAACCACAGGAGCCCAAAATCCATAGGGGGGACCCTCTAAAAGTATTTTTTTATTTTTTAACAGACTCTATAGTATCTTTTCTCTATTATGATCAGGAGTGAAAGAAGTCAAAAAAAGAACCACACCTACTTCCCGATCTTGTCACCCAAAGAGAAATACGTTGGATTTTAATGCATGTAAAAACAGCCAGATAATCCTGTATCAACAGCGTAAACGTAAAAACTAAACCACAGAACACATTCTCTACAGTGTTTGAGCTCAAACCTGAGTGGGGTTGGGGTGTGAGCTGAGGAAGTGGGAAAGGGAAGAACATAGCGCACCATCATCCCATGGAGAGCCTCTGGAATCACCGTTTCTCCTACCGCTGGACAGCTAAGGTCTGTTGGGAATTGTAAAAATAACTTTGTTTTTACCTGAACCGCAATGTAGAGTCCTGGTACATTAAATGATTCAAACATAATTTCTGCAAGATATTCTCTATTTTCTGGCGTATTCAGTGGAGGCTCTGTCTGTAAGAAAACATTCACTATATTTAGCCTTCACCCAAATTTCCTGTAATTAAATCAGAGCCAGGAAAAAATTAACCTAAAAGCATGTTAATTAGGATGCTGTACCGTTCCCTAATTTTACAGATAGAGTATATTTACAGTGATTAATTAAAGAAATCTGGTGTGGGTCTTAAAAGCTTTAAGATGGCAAAGACCTCTCAAAACATTTCTGCTCTTATTAACCACCCCAAAACAAGAACAAGTTACAGAAAAGGAAATTCTTTCTTCAAGAACATAATATCTAAAATACCCTGAAACTGAAAAGACCTGCAGCAAACTGCCAAGTGCAGTAAAAACTCAACCAAGACACGTGAAGACAAACACCAAGAGGGAACACCAGTGACTCTGGATCCCAGGCAAAGAATAGAGCTCTCCACAGAAGAGCAAAAGCATGAGTCAGCCCTGGCTTGGAACCAGAATGTCAGTTTGAGCAGAAGAGCTGGAGACGCCTCCCAAGCCCCACCTGCCCTCACAGCGCATGAGGCAAGGTCAGAGGAAACATCCTCGTCGTCAGCTACAAGGCAGGAAAGTGCAGGTGAGAGGCAGCTTCACCCATACTCAGCACGGCCCCCAGCCCAGCCTGAGCTCAGCACACAGTCCAGGAAGAACTCCCCCAGAGTTCAGAGGTGAGGAAAGTACGCACAGAAACCAGCCAGACACCATATGGAAATACTAAAAGAAAACAAGAGGGGAGAGAGAGAAAACAGGAAAAACAAACAGCAGGCAAAACACGCATGCCCAGGAAGATATAAAAACAAAGCAGATACAAATCAAGACCAAGAACAGCTTGAAAAACTCAAATATCCATTTTAAAATCATCATTATCAAATAGGATTATAGAAAGATAAAAAGAATAAATAAACCTGCTTTTTGTCATTCAGCAGTATGTTGTGAACATTTTTCCATGTCAATAAATATGGACATACATCACATTTAATGCTGCAAAAAGAAAAAAAAAGAATAAATAAAAATTCTCTGGGCCTTTTGGCAAAAAACAACAAAAAAGTCCACATGACCCTTCATTATAGACTGAACTGTGTCCCCAAAATTCGTATGTTGAAGCCCAACCCCCAAAGTGACTGTATTTGGAGATGGAGCCTCTAGGGAGGTAGGTGATCACGGTTAAACAAGGCCATAAGAGTAGGGCCCTAATTCGCTATCATGAACGCCTTCATGAGAAAAGGAAGAGACACCCGAGAGCTCTCTCCGTCCCTACACGTCAACACAGAGGAAAGGCCACGTGAGCACATGGCGAGAAGGTGGCCACCTGCCAGCCAGGAAGAGAGCCCTCACCACAAACAACCCTGACAGCACCGGGATCTTGCACCTACAGCCTCCGGAACTGTGAGAACACAAATGCCTGTTGTTGAAGACACCCAGCCTGTGGTACTTTGTTTCAGCAGTTTGCACACACTTTGAAACCTTTCAAGTGGGAAAAGCACAGCTGGCCCCGGGGAAGGGGCAGAGCTTCATTTAACACTGGGACACATGGGGCCATATATATAGTCTTCTGAGCAGGAAGGTGTGACCCAAGAACTCTACATATGGTCACACTGCCAATCAAGCATGTTACAAAAACAAAATTATCTTTAAACATAAAAGAACTTGAAGAAGTGAATTAACTCTACCAGAAGATAAAGTTCAGCCAAACAAGAAGAATGCACAAAGTACAGCCAAAGACTTACAGTGAGCAATTAATCCATGTAGGATGTAGAACTAAAGACTGGTCTTTTCTGGGGTTTATACAACAGAATGCAAATGTTACAAATTAAAACAGCAGAAATAATATCAAGCTGAGAGGTATAAAAGAAAAGGAGAGAATATAAAAACAGTGATATCTTCTTATCATGGAAGCAAACACATCGTTCTAGACTGATCACATTAGTACACATCATGTTATAAATGTTGATATGAGAACAAGTTCAGTAACAACCAATCAAAAGCAGGAGGTAGAAGGAAGGAAGAGGAGGTAAGAAAATGTGGAAATGTACCAACTTGCTCACTAATCACAGTAGGAAATAGTTAATCACCCCTAAACAAATACCAGGTAAATACATACAATCATAGTTACACTAAAAAATGTTTTAGGGGCGCCTGGGTGGCTCAGTCGTTAAGCGTCTGCCTTCTGCTCAGGTCATGATCCCAGGGTCCTGGGATCGAGCCCCACATCGGGCTCTCTGCTCAGCGGGAAGCCTGCTTCTCCCTCTCCCACTCCCCCTACTTGTGTTCCCTCTCGCTGTCTCTCTGTCAAATAAATATTTAAAAAAAAAATGTTTTAAAAAAATACCAAATTATTAGAAAGAATACACACTCACTACAAAGCAAAGAGAAAACCAAGCCAGAGGTTTTTTTTTTTTAACATTTTATTTATTTAGTTGAGAGAGAGACAGAGACAGTGACAGAGATAGTAAGAGAGAGCACAAGCTGGTAGGGAGAGGGAGAAGCAGACTCCCCACCGAGGAGGGAGCCCGATGCGGAACTCGATCCCAGGACTCTGGGATCATGACCTGAGCCAAAGGCAGACGCTTTACTGACTGAGCCACCCGGGCGCCCCACCAAGCCGGAGTCTTAAAAAATAAACACATAGGGCGCCCGGGTGGCTCAGTTGGTTAAGCGACTGCCTTCGGCTCAGGTCATGATCCTGGAGTCCCTGGATCGAGTCCTGCATCGGGCTCCCTGCTCGGCAGGGAGTCTGCTTCTCCCTCTGACCCTCCCGACCCTCCCCCCTCTCATGCTCTCTCTCTCTCAGTCTCTCTCTCTCAAATAAATAAATAAAATCTTTAAAAAAAAATAAAAAATAAAAAATAAACACATAAAGAAAACACATTAAACAGAGAAAGCATAACAGAGTGTAAAATAGCTCATCAAAGAGCAAGCACGTCTGTCACATAGCTGCAGGCCAGACCAGCGGAGTTCACATGAGGGTTCTGAAGTCCCAGTAGTTGGGTTAAATCCTAGCCTTCAATTTTACTGTGCTTGGAAAGTGATTTTCTGGGGCGCCTGGGTGGCTCAGTCATTTAAGCGGCCAACTCTGGATTTCTGCTCAGGTCATTATCTCAGGGTGGTGAGATCGAGCCCCGCATCAGGCTCTGCGCTCAGCAGGGAGTCGGAGCCTGCTTGAGATTCTCTCCCTCTCCTTCTGCCCCTCCCCCTGCTTGTGTGCACACTCTCTAATATAAATAAATAAATACTAAAAAAAAAAAAAAGGAAAGTGATTTTCTCTCTCTGTCCGGAATTAGTACCTACCTCACAGAGCTGGAAAGACGGATGGAGTCTAAGTAAACTGTGTACAGCAGCACCTGGCACATGGAATGGGCTCAATGAAAGTGAGTTATTTTTACTAAAATCTTTAGCAAACACAAGTGAGAAACTCACCTACTAAAAAGAAAAAATGTCTCTCAGCTAAGACCATGAAAGAAAATCAAGTTACATTCTGTAGGCAAGACAGCCATCTAAAGCAAGATGCTCCGGAGAGGGCGAACGTCAGCCCTGGTCGTATGAGAAGATGAGAAACCTAAATGCCATCTTGAAGGGAGCGATTAGGTAAATTATGCGGCGTCCAGAGAGTAGAACACTCCACAGCAATTAGGAAGAACGAGCTCTCTCTGTGCTCCCAGGAAACAATCTATGAGAAGCTGCTACATGAGAGAAAGGCGTCTCCAAGTCGTACACATGCTCAACTGTTCTTTGGTGTCAGTGATTTTTAACAAAAACTTTTTAGAAAACAGTGTGGGGAGGGAAACGGGGAGCTGCCCCCCAGGCATGGAGGCTGCTCAGCAAAAGTGGACACAGACTAGAGTTCCGCTTCACAGCAGTGTGAACAGAGAACACGACTGAACTACGCATTTACAAACGGTCGGGGGGGTAAATTTCACATCACATGTTTGTCACAACATTTTTATTTTCTTGAATAAAAAAGAAACAAGGTGTACAAGGTATACACTTTGTTACCATGTGTATAAAACAAGAGTTTATGTATAATCCATATGCCTGTACACAATTACCTCTGGGAAGAGAAACAATTAGCTGGTTAAGAACTGATAAAGGTGGCTTCCTCCTGGAGGAGGGTCTGGGAACCAGAACAGAGGGGAGAAGGAAACATACTTTGCACTGGAAATCCTTCCACACCTTTTGACTGCTGTGCTTTTGTATTACCTCATCAAATGAACAAACCTAGAGACCCACCAACTGCATGCTTTGGTTCAGACTCCTGCATAGCAAGTGGTACAAGGCTCAAACACAGTGCCACAAGAAAGTTTTAATCACTGTAATTAGAAGCAATATATTCCCTGGATGGGAGAGAGAAAGCAATCTTAAAACACAGGAGAGAAATAATGAAGTCATATGCAAAAGCAGGTTGTAAATAAGGGATCTAAAAGTCACTCAACAATATATTACTTATGTTAACGTGCTTATTACCCTGAACGGCGGAGAGTAAATTTGTTAATACCTGTGAAGTGCCCAGCACATGCTTAACACTATAAATGTTAGTGTTTATTTCATTCAAAGCACATGATCATTGGCTGCAGATGTCCAACAATATTGGCTACAATGTCCCTCTCTTAAGGAACCTCCTATCAGTCTAAAAATTGGGGCTAATAACTACCTACCTACGCCTCAAGGTTGTTGGTAGAATGAAACAAATGAGTTAATACATGTAAACACTTGGGAGGCAGGGAGCCTGGGCACATAGCATGTATTCAAGAAATTCAGCTGTAATTATCAATAAATGTTATTCAGACCAGCAGAAATAACATACATTAACTAAAGAGATCTACACTTTTTTTTCCCCTTTAACAGGAATCTAAGCACCTTAATAATAAGTTAAGTTTATTTAAAAAAAAAATAAGGGGGGCATTTAAACTGCATAGAAGGGGGAGAGAAAGGTTTAAAATGTCAGAAGAGCATGAGCATAGGTCACATAAGTCAAGGAGTGCTTCCTGCCTACCAGGTAGGAGCTTCCTACGTGGTCTGGAGCAAAAGGTGAGCCTCCAGGAAGATACCACCAGCAGGGAGTAGATTAACCCTGGCTCCCCGGATCTCTCCTGGGTTTAAAATCTGTGTCAAATTATGTACCAAATAACCCCAAATGGATGAAGATTGATATAGACATCAAAGGAAAATAGATTTACTACATAAAAATTTAAAGTTATAGATGTTCAAAAAACATAAGCCTACAAAAGCAAGGAAAAAATCAACTGAGAAAAACATAATCTGGTGCTGACAAAAGCTTCCTATTATCTGCAAGAGCTCACAGAATAAACAAAACGCGGGACATGCATACACCGGGATCTTACTCAGCCCTAAAAAGGACGTCCTGACACCTGCTACGACATGGATGAACCTGAGCATCATGCGAAGAAATATGTCAGTCACAGAAGGACAAATCCTGTGTGATGCCCGTTCAGGAGGGCCCTGGAGTGGTCAGATTCACAGACCCAGAAAGTAGAGGGGTGGGTGCCAGGGGCTGGGGGAGGGGACAGGGATGCGTGTTTCATGGGGACAGTTTCAGTTTGGGAAGAGGAAGAGTTCTGGACATGAGGGTGCTGATGGTTGCACAACAGTGTGAATGTACTTCATGCCCCTTAATTGTTCACTTAAAGATAGTTAAGATGGTAAATTTTATAGTGTGTACATTTTATCACAAAAAAATTTCTAAGAAAAAAGTTCATAGAAATCATAGCAGTAAGAGAAGCAATAAAACACTGAAATGCACGAGAGCTGAGGACATGAACCGGCAATTCACCGGACGTAATACAACTAGTACAGATGTGAAAAATGTTTACAAAGTTCTCAAAAAATGCAAATTAAAAACAAGGTGAACTTTTACTCCATCAAATAATCAGAAATGGTATCAACCATCGCTGACAGGAGTACAGAGTGGCCTCTGTACATTGCATACAGAACCTGAGGCAGTAAGCTAAAGACTCATACAGTATTAATACTTCTGGACCCCAGAACACTGGTAGTTCTTTTTATAGAAAAAATGCTCTAAATGTAGAAAGAAACTGTATGTGCAAAGACCGTATTGTTTCTAACAAAATCAAGAAATTGGAAACATAGTAAACATCTAAAAGGAGCAGAACTGAACAGACAGGAAGCATCCACTGGAAGATGAGTGCAGGGCCATTAAGCAGGAGTGATGGAAACTGCGTGAGAAAGGCAGGGGGGCGCCAGGGACACCGTACTGACTGCATCATCAAAACACATGTGAAGATACCAGACGTTGTCATTCCATTCCTGTGACAGGACAGTGCGAAGTCCCAGAGATGGCCTCCGCACGTTCTGTCATAATCACAGTTCCGTAATGGGAGGGGTGAAGCCCTGGGTCGCGGCCTGCTGGGGAAAGGCCACAGAAACTCCTAAGACAACCTCCTGTCTTATGAATCCACAGAGGGAGACAACAGGAGCCAGAGAGCCCCCGCGCAGGAGAAGCAGCACACCCTGACAGGGCCCTCCCCTGGCCTGCTGGCTCCCCGGAGTGGATGGCCCTCTCCACACAGGTAGGATCCAGCCAGGGTTTTGTAAACAGCTCAGTTCTTGTTTTGCCACTGTCCTCATAGGCAGTCACATCATATGCAGTATCCATTCTCCCCTCTGCCATACTGACAGAGCACCGATCACTCACAGGAGGTGGCAGCGATGCCAGAGGAGATGCATTTCTCACACTTCCTTGTGGACAGGGAAGACCAAGTGAGTAAGTTCAGGCCAATAAGAAGCAAAAGCTGATAAGAGTATGGCTTCTAGGAAAGCACCTTATAAGGTTAGGACTTGAGTAGTAGACTCCCCTTGCCCTTAACCCCTTCTTCTCCCCTGGAATGCAGATGTGATGACTGGAGCTGCAGTAGCCAACTTGTGATCATGAGGCTTCCTTATCGTGGGAGCCATATGCTAAAGATACTAGAGCCCAGAGATCTCTAATGACACCAGAGAACTGCCGTATCAGCACTGGCCTCCCTACTACTGCTATCAAAGAAAAATAAAACCCCTAACTTGTTTAAATGACTGTTTTTTACACTTTTATTACTTACTGCCAAACAATTCACCATCTGTGAAGAATTTACACTAAAATCTATGTATTTCCACTTAAGGGAACGTTTATATTATAATTAGGTTCTCCTGGTTCCTGAATCAAATTCAGTTAAGGGCAATATCCTCAAAGGTTCTGAGAAACATAATCATAAATCCATTTCTTCCTCAATCCTCCATTTCTTCTACACTTCCTGCCGGTAGCTGTTCCTTTAGGAGATCCAATTTATTTATTTATGTATTTTTAAATGTGGAACACTCCACAAATTTGCATGTCATCCTTGTGCAGGAGCCATGCTAATCTTCTCTGTATCATTCCCACATTGGTGTGTGTGCTCCCAAAGTGAACACAGATCAATTTAAATAAAACTTTCCCAAACCATTATGTATAACAAGACCTAAAGTGTAAGTATTGAGTTTTTATTTTTTTAAATACTAAAGCATATGATTAAAATATCATAGGAATGCAAGCAACATAAACATTTTTGTTCACAACAATGGTAAAGTATCATCTGGTATTAATTCAGAAATGAATAATTAATCAGGACCATAAAAATCAATCCATATTTCTGGATAAAGATAGCAAAATGAACACATGTACCTAATATTGCTCCACTCCCATATGCCTCTATAACAGCAATAAAGAAACCTTTTTAAAAATATAAATCCTCGGGGCGCCTGGGTGGCTCAGTCGTTAAGCGTCTGCCTTCGGCTCAGGTCATGATCCCAGCGTCCTGGGATCGAGCCCCGCATCGGGCTCCCTGCTTGGCAGGAAGCCTGCTTCTCCCTCTCCCACTCCCCCTGCTTGTGTTCCTGCTCTCGCTATCTCTCTCTCTGTCAAATAAATAAATAAAATCTTTAAAAAAAAAAAAAGTAAAAAAATATAAATGCTCAAAGAAGGAGAGTGGGAGAGGAGAGGACAGTATACTGGAATCGGGGAAGCACGGGGCCGGCGGGAACTGACTTAGTGAGCCCGAGGATGTCCAGCTCTGCCCAGGCTGGTGGCTACAGCATTGCACAGAGCGGGTCTACATCATTCACAAGTCAGGACATACCACGTGCGACAGTTAATTTTATGTGCCAACTTGACCTAAGGGATGCCCAGAGAACTGGTTAAACATTATTTCTGGGTGTGTTGTGAGGCTGTTTCTGGAGGAGATTAGCATTCAGTAGACTGAGTAAAGAGATCTGTTCTCACCAATGTGCGTGGGACCAGAATAGAACAAAAAGGCAGAGGATGGGAGATTCTCTCTCTCTCTCTCTCTCTCCCCCCCCACCCCACCTTGGACTGGGATGTCCATCCTCCCTGGTCTTGGACACTGGAGCTCCTCATTCTCGGGCCTTCCTGAGCAGCATGCGCTGCTTGCTCGTTCTTGCTTGATTCATATTCAAAAAATTTGCAAATCTCTTCTGAAGTTATAACTCAATTTCTACTCAAGAGCACTGCAATTCTTTAAAATACATGATTCTATTTTGAACGCTGGGCAACTCAGTACTGAAAGGAGTACAATTCCCATTTGCTATCTGCTCAATCCACATGACCAATATGACTGGAGTCTCTGAAACTTCTTGAAAGATATGAGCTGTAATGAGCTCATCCTCACCCTGGTATGTTCAGATGTCTGCTCACAAAGTCAGAAAGAACAATTTTGTGAGCTACCGAGGGACCTATAATTTAGACCTCTGAGACTCTAACACCAAGAAGCTCTTATCTGATGTAGCAGTTCAGTAAATGTCTTCAATTAACTTCTCTGACTTGGCCATAAATCTCTATACTTGTTTTATTCCCCTTTAACTGTTCCATTAACTGATGATTAAGGGTATAAACCTGAAAGAAATTTACCATTCTCACCACTTCCTCGAGCACCTCCTGTAATGAACGGACTTGCAGGATTCAAAGCACAATGTGTATAATAATATAATATTGTCTTATCTTTAATAAACTTGATTTTTTTTTAAAGATTTTATTTATTTGAGAGAGAGAATGAGAGAGAGAGAGCATGAGAAGGGGGAGTGTCAGAGGGAGAAGCAGACTCCCCGCTGAGCAGGGAGCCCGATGTGGGACTCGATCCTGGGACTCCAGGATCATGACCTGAGCCGAAGGCAGTTGCTTAACCAACTGAGCCACCCAGGCGCCCTAATAAACTTGATTTTTTCTGAACATTCATTACAGATACTCCTTTCTGGCCAATGGACTTCAGCTTTTCCATATTCAAACACCTCTGATTCCTTCCTGGTAAGTGGTTTTGCCTTACTGGCCTATATGTGCCAGCTAAATCAGATAAAAATTTCTTTCATCAGGAAAAACTTCCTGTGTGGCCATGTCCTGGTGGCCCCCTATGTGTGGAGAGAAGGGGAGAACGCCAGGCCCAGCGAGCTGGAGAAGACAGAAGGAAGCAGCTGGGCATGGTGCCTGCTCCTAAAATCCTATCCAACAGGTAGTTATGTGATGTGCTAAAGGAGGAGAAAAGCCAAGTGTGACAGGTGGGAGCCTGTGATTTGTTTTGGCTATAAAGACACACTGTCAGCTTCCTGGCTCTGTATCTTACCTAAACCATGGTAGATACACAGCGTAGAAAATATACAGTGGCCTGTAAAACACAGGACCCATTCTTGGCAATTCCCAGTTGTGAAGACACAGCCAGAAAGATCAGAGCACTTTCAAGGACTTGCTTTAATAGACATTAAATATATAGATTCCACTACCATAATAGTCTTATAGTTAACATATTTTAAGTCAGATAATTCTAAAGAACACTCCATATTTAACATTAGAAAGAATTATATAATTGGATCTGGGACCATTTGACAATATACTTGTGTGGAAAAAATCCAAAGCTAAATTATGTACGTTTTAATATGCAGCTTATGTTACATGCAATTGCTCTCTATAAAGCAAGTGTTGTGAACATGCAATTAATTTTAACTTAAAAAGAACATTTCATGGAAGGAAACACATAATGTTGAGTAGAACAACTAGAACAGATTCCATAACCAAGAGACATTTCTCCTCATATCTTTGTAATGTTTTATTTTATCTGAACAAGATCAATTAAGTACCATAATCAGGGCCCATAACTCAGCTCAATTTTATTTTATAATAAGATTTAAACCCTGGGGTGCCTGGCTGGCTCAGTTGGAAGAGCATGAGACTTGATCTCGGGGGTCATGAGTTCAAGCCCCATGTTGGATGTAGAGATTACTTAAAAATAAACAATAAACTAAAAAAAAAAAAAAAAAAGATTTAAACCCTGGCAAAATAATCTTTTGACTCGGTTTCCTCTGCTATAAAGCAAAAATCATGGTCATCAAGTTACTTCAGGAGGACACCAAAGTACACAGATGGTTTCCTACCCAGATGCATTCTCCCTCCATCTTCCTTACACAGGGAGGCCTGTTTAGGTACTTACCGTCCTGGGGCCAGGTGATCAGAGACGGTCCCCCACCCAGCCCCAGGGAAGAAATGTGATTAGTCTACTGTTATTCCATTCCCCTTGCTAGCGACCAGGCCAGGCAGGAACAGATGGACACATCTGCTGGGAACTTCATTCTTACAAAACGCTTCTACCTCTGAAAGTATATAAACCGAAAGGTGGTACAGGGGCTTGGGCGGCCACCCCGGGACCTGCAGGGAATCAACACAAGAGGCCACGCTAGAGCCCGAGGGTAACCAGCCCTGGAACCGCCCAGCTCTGGCCTTCCTCTTCTGAAAGATAACAGCCCCTTTTGATTTTGGACATTTCTGTTGAGTTTTCTGTTATTTGCCCAAAAAGCACCCCAATTCATACAAACAAATTTAACAAGAATTAAAAACTCTCCAGAGAAGAATATCTTGAGTTTAAAATCTAAGTAATCTGAAAAAAAAAAAAAAATCTACGTAATTTGGAATTCTGAGGGATATAATCCCCTTAGTTCCAGTTACTCACCATTAAAAAGTAATGATCCTCAGGTTCAGCTCGAAGATACTTAAAAATCACTTGTTCCATGAACCTTTCCATAAGATCCCAGTCTTCAATTATTCCATGTCTTATTGGCCACTATGGCAAGAGAAACCAAAATACGTCAAGCTTCAATTCACAGCAGTAAGACTAAGAGCCCCACAACGCCGGCCCAGGACAGACTGGGTTAGTGGAGAGTCTGGCCTTCTGCACGGGGACTGACGCAAATTCACGGAAAGAAACAACAGGCACTTTAGCAGAGAGCTTAAGCTACACTACTGTTTATATTCTACTGCACCCACTTTGAAGTACGGAGAACCATCCTAACAATGGGTAACAGATGGAAAAGTGCAGACAATCCATGATACCATTCAATCTGGAGGGTTTTTTTTCCCTAGAACAAATGTCTACTTAATTTTAGTCCTTTTTTTCATTAATCCATCTGTAACTTCCCGTACCTGACGGGTTAATCAGTCAACCTGCAACTGCACAGAAGCAGATCGTGCTCTTGCGTGTAACCCAGAGCTGCCATGTCAGGTGTGCCTTCCAGAGTTTTGTAAATTCATTTCACTCCCCGCATCAGAAATACCCCACTCAAAAACAGCAAACCTTCTTTTTAAACATAAGAATAAAAATAGACCCCTAACTCGTAAGTACAATTTCCAGATAATCTGCCATTTTGCGTTATGCATTCTACTGCTCCGTTCTTGGCTACACACTCAAAGAAGCAAATTCCTCAGGAGCTCACCTTCGTGGCATACGTGGGCTTATCTATGGCCTCATCCCCTATGAAAAAGTCCAGGTCATCGACTCCCCTCAACACCCTCCTTTGGGCTTGATCAACTACCTTTGCCGACTCTCTGATGGCAATACCTTAAAAAAAAAAAAACAAAAAAAACAAAGATTTCCACCACTATTCACATTTATTTGAATGATCAAGAAAGGACACTATAATCCCCATGTATGTACAAGTACATTTTCAGTGTTAGGGTTTTATCGGGGGTGGAGGTGTTGACAGAAAACGCACTATCAATGAGTACATAAAATACAGAAACAAGTTTTCTGTCACAGCGTTCTTTTCAGAATGGCACAAAGGAACTTCGCTGATCTGCTGCTAATCGGACAGAAATGACATCACTAAATCTCTCAATTTCATCTGGAAAAATCCCTCGAGATAGTAAATGAAATGCCCATGGAGTACAGTATATATCAATAGGTTCCAAATTTTAAAATACAATACAGAAGTAGACTAAGTTAAAAATATGATACAAAAGAGTAAACTGAAAAATAATACCTATACACTCTTAAGTCATTTCACTAAAACTCTGCATCAGATTTAAAATATTTATTTTTAATCTTATCATAGGAAAATAACTGACTTCATTAAAAGGGAAAATAAAGAGATTGCTGGCTAATATCCATCATGAAAAGGTAAGTACAATAATCAAATAGCTGTATTATATAAAAGTATCGATGGCTTTATGATACATTATTTCCTTAAGAGGTTAACCTTGGTATTTGGGAGTATACTTTAGTAGTAAATAATCAAATAGGACTTCACTCCAGAATTTAACATCTAATGAAATGTGGAAGCTTCGCAAAGATTCAATTTCCCACTTAAATTTCTAAGCCTTGATCACCCTCTGAGCTCCCATTAATTCATCTTCATCAAATTTATTCCAAAACAAATTAGTAAACATATACAATTGTTTTTAAAGTAGATTATGTGAAATCCCCAATTTATTACTAATGAAGAATCGCAACAAAGCTTCACAAGTGACTGAATCCTTCCTCTCAGAAAGGCGTCTCTTGCAGTAACAGGTGGAAGAGGTGAAAAGGGAAAGGTCCAGGACAGAAACCACTCTGCCCACCTCCTTTCCTCACTCCAACTCACTGCCACATTTAGACTCAAAGCTTTTGAGTTATAAAAGGTGGCACAAATCTAAGGGACAGGATTTCTGCTGGACTGAAGAAGCGGGTGTGATGTGGAAATGCTGGGGACAGAGCCTAGCAAGAGTGTCCAAGTCGGAGGCAGTGAGCATGTCCAGAGCCCTGAGGCTGGTGACAGGGCAGAGAAGTCTGGTGGGCCCTAACTGGCTGAGGCGATCTGTAGAAACAAATAAAACCACCTTTGAAAACTGACCACGCCACACACGGACAGACACACTGCATCACCCGATGCGCACGTCCTGTACTGCGAAGGGCTCCCGGCAAGATGGCTCGCAGCAGATCTCCCGGTCCTCACACGGTGTACCAGTACAAGGGACAGATTCTATCCTCTGGGCAAGATCAAACTTAATTATGCATGAATTTAGAATTAAACTGCCAAGTCAAAATAAAAAACTGTGAAGAGACAAGGGCAAAAAAGATTCTGCAATTCATAACATCATTCAAGTTTACCAGAAATTTGGGGGCAATATATTACCCAAAAGAAAAATCATCACCTTGAGGAAAAATGCCAGACTTAGTGAGGTGACACTCTACCACACTCAAAAACCTAAATGAGAACAAAGTAAATCTTATCCCTCCCGAAAAAGGTAATCAAAGTACTCTGGCCCCAAATCAGTAGATCTATGTTTTAGTGGCCATTAGAAATAAGAAAAACATTTTTTAAAACCACAAAGTATACTTCTTTTAACTATTATTAACTATTATTATACATGAAGCAACTGAATCCATGAAACAGAGTAAAGGTATATAGAGCTTATGTTCACGATCTTTTGTTTATGCCTCTGAAAAGCAAGATGTGGTCCAAACAGTCCTTGTGAACATGACAGAGAAATGTGTCTAAGAGAGTCGCTATCAAAGACTATCCACGAGTATTCACAGATTATGCGACTCATCACAGAGTAAGGATCCCCATGGCCCCAGCAGCGATCTCCGGCCCTCCACAACATACAGAACAGACCCTGACTCAGAGATAAGCAGAGAAGACAGTGAGAAGAAAAGGACAATAAATAGAACTGATAATAGAGTCAACACTGACACATTCCAACTGGTTACACAGAGGAGGCATCTCCACACAATGGAATATCATGAAGCCATAAAAAAGAATGAAAAAGGTCTTCATATATGACTCTAAAAGGATCACTAAGATATAGCATTAGAAAAAACACAAGGCGCAGAGCAGTGGATGTGGCAAAATGCCACCATGTGCGTGAAAACTGCTGGTATGTGCAGAGTATCTCAGGAAGGACACACAAGAAACCAGCAATGACAGCTGTCATCTAAGAGGGGAAGTAAATGGGAGACGAAATTTTCACTGCGTATCTTGTTATACCATTTAACTTCCATGGCATATGAATATATTATCTACAAAATTAATTAAACTTGGGCTTTTGCTTCTGCAAGGATAGTTAACATATTTTTCCTGTTGCTCTCACTAAGTACAGCCAGAACCTCTGGACTTTCTGTATGAAAGAAATGGAGAGGCTGAAAGGTGAAGAGCAGGCAGACTAGCTGGGGACTGCAGGACCCCAGGAACAACACAGCAGTGAGTTTTCTGGGCCTTCTTTTTGTCTCATACGGCTCATACTAGGTGCTGGGCAAGCTGGCAACACAATGAGCTCAAAACAAAAAAGGTATCTCCAGAACAGCCTGCTATCTCCAGCCAAAGAAGATAAAAGGGGCAGTCTGAAAAGATTAAAAAAAAAACTTCTAAACAATACCTGCTTGACTCCAGTCAAACCACCCCTCCCCCACAGCACAGACGCCTCCTGGGGAAGCTGGAATTCTATCCCACCCAGCAGAATCAATCCATTCCTCTGCTTCCAATGCTGCGGTTTCATCAGAGGAGGCCTAATGGAAAGTCAGGACTTCAACCACCACCAGCAGTAACAAGGCACTCCTGTCCCTCCTGGCCAGGATATACCATCTGCTGAGACCTAGTGTGGAAGCTGAACCTCCCACCCTCAATGAGCAGTAACATGGAGTTCTCCCCAACAGAGTGTCAACAAAGGCCAAGAGGAAACCCTGAACTTCAACCTCAAAATGGCATTAACAAGGGGCATCCCCCTTTCCTTGCTGGAGTGGTATCAGAAGTAACCTGCTAAAACATCAAATTTAAACAAGATCCAGAATCTCAGAATATAATATTTAAAATGTCCAGGTTTCAATAAAAATAATCTCTCACCATAGCGAGAACCAGAAACATCTCAAATGAAATGAGAAAAGACAATCAACAGATGCCAACACCAAGAAGACACAGATAACAGAATTATTAAACAAGACTTTAGGAGCCATCTTACAATGCCTCAATGAGCAATTACAAACACACTTGAAACAATGGAAATTACAAGAAAGTCTCAGCGAAGAAACACAAACTGAAAGCAAAGATAGAACACAGAGACAAAACTGCATGGAAATTTTGGAACTAAAAAACACAATACCTGTAATAAAAATCTCAGTGGATGAATTCAACAGCAGAAAAGGACAGAGGAAAGAATCACTGATCTCGAAGATATAACAATAGAAACTACCCAATCTGAACAACAAAGAAAACAGACCAAAAAGCAAATGAACTGGGCCTTAGGGACACGTAGGATATATAATAAAAGCACTAACATTCATGCATTCCAAGTCCCAGAAGGAGGGGAGAAAGGAGGTAGGACTGGAAAAGTATTCAAAGAAATAATGGCTAAAAATCTGCCAAACTTGACTAAAAAAGAAATAAGCCTACAGATTCAACACTGAACAAACCCCAAACAGGATAAACCAAAAAAATCCATGCCAAGACACATTACAGCCAAACTTCTAAAAACTGAAGACCGAAGAAAAAATTCTGAGAGCCTCCATCAAATTTCTCATCAGAAATCAGGGCACCCAGAAAGAAATGGCATATTTTTCTTTTCTTTTTTTTTTTTTTTTAAAGATTTTATTTATTTATTTGACAGAGAGAGAGACAGCGAGAGAGGGAACACAAGCAGGGGGAGTGGGAGAGGGAGAAGCAGGCTTCCTGCTGAGTAGGGAGCCCGATGCGGGGCTCGATCCTAGGACCCTGGGATCATGACCTGAGCCGAAGGCAGCCGCTTAACAACTGAGCCACCCAAGCGCCCGAAATGGCATATTTTTCAAGTGCTGAGAGAACTGTCCACTCAGAATTCTATATTCAGCCCAAATATCCCTAAAAAATGCAGAGCAAATCAAGACATTCTTAGATAAACAAAAGCTAAGAGAATTTGTCACTAGCATACTTACTCTAAAAGAATGGCTCAAGAAAGTTCTCTAAACAGAGGAAATGATAAAAGAAATCTTGGAACATCAGGAGGGAAGAAAAATGGAAAGAACAAAAATAAGCATAATTACTTTCCTTCTCCTCTTGAGTTTTTCTAAATTATGTTTGGCAGTTAAAGCAAAAATTATAACACTGATGTCCTTCTCAATGTATGTAGAAGAAATATTTGAGGCAATTATATTAGAAATGTGGGTGGGTAAAGGGACCTTTCACTCAGACTGGTAAGTGTTGACACCAGTAGAACAAGAAAAGTTATGTATAGATAATGTAATAGCCACGCCAACCATTTAAAAAGCTACACAAAGAGATGTACTCAAAAAAACCAATACATAAATCAAAATAAAATTCTAAAAATGTTCAAATAATCCCCAGAAACTTAGGTAAAACAAAACAAAGAAACAAAAAACAGAAAGAACAAACAGAAAAAGCTCTAATCAATAATTACAATAAATATAAGTGGTCTAACTATATCAATTAAAAGACAGATACCGGCAGAGTGGATTAAAAAAACCTGACTGCAGGGGCGCCTGGGTGGCTCAGTTGGTTAAGCGACTGCCTTCGGCTCAGGTCATGATCCTGGAGTCCCTGGATCAAGTCCCGCATTGGGCTCCCTGTTCGGCGGGGAGTCTGCTTCTCCCTCTGACCCTCCCCCCTTTCATGTGCTCTCTCTCATTCTCTCTCTCTCAAATAAATAAATAAAATCTTTAAAAGCTAAAAAAAATTAAAAATAAAAAAACCTGACTGCATTCTATGCTGTCTACAAAAAACTCTCTTCAAATATAAGAATATATGCAGGTTGAAAGTAGAAGAACAAAAAAGATATCCACTCAAATGTTAATCAAAGAAAGTATGAGTGGCTATACTGTGATCAGAAAAAGTAAATTTCATAGTAAAGAAAGAGAAGATAAAAAAAAAGAAAGAGAAGATAGAGAAGAACATTAAAAAAAATAAAGGGTCAGTCCATCAAGAAGACACAGCAATCTTAAATGTGCATGTAACAAAGAATGGAAATGTAAAATATGTGAGACAGAAACAGGAGAAACGGATAAATCCACAATTATAGTTGTAGACATCAATACCTCTCAACAATTGATAGAACAAGGACAGAAAAACTTAACAATACCATCAACCTATGGGAACTAAGCAACATATACAGAACACTCCACCCAATGAGAACAGAGTATACACTGTTTACAAGTGCCCATGGAACCAAAATAAACCTTATACTGGGCCATAAAAGAAACCTTAATAATTTTACAAGAATTAAAGTCATACAGGGGCACCTGGGTGGCTCAGTTGGTTGAGGATCTGCCTTTGGCTCAGGTCATGATCCCAGGGTCCTGGGATCGAGTCCAGCATCAGGCTCCCTGCTTCTCCCTTTCCCTCTGCCTGCTGCTCCCCCTGCTTATGCTCTCTCTCTCTGTCAAATAAATAAATAAAATCTTTTAAAAATAATAAAAAAATAAAGTCATACAGAGTGTGCTTTCTGACTACAACGGAATAAACTCAAAAATCAATAACAGAAAGGTAACAAGAAAATCCCTCAAACAACTGGAAATTAAACCACATACTTCTAAATGAGTCAATAAGAAAATCTCAGGGAAACTAAAAACTACATGAACGGGATGGAAATGAAAATACAAAATATCAAAATGCGTTGGACACAGCAAAACCAGTGCTAACTGGGAAAATTTTAACACTAAATGCTTACATCAGAAAAGAGAAAAAGTCTCAAATCAATAATCTAAGTTTGCACATTAAGAACCTAGAAAAAGAAGAGCAAAATAAACCCAAAGCAAGAAAAAGGAAAGAAATATGGATAAGAGCAGAAATCAATAAAATTTAAAACAGAAAAACAGAGAAAAACCAATGAATCCAAAAGCTGGTGTATCAAAAGTTAAGCCTTTTGCTCTGCAGAAAACCTTGGGAAGAAGATGGAAAGAGAAGCTACACAATGGGAGAAATTATTTGCAAACCACATATACAACAAAGGACTCATATCTAGTATATACAAAGATCTCTCAAAACTTCACAGTAAAATTATAAGCAATCCAATTAGAAAATGAGCAAAAGAGGGCGCCTGGGTGGCTCAGTTGGTTAAGCGACTGCCTTCGGCTCAGGTCATGATCCTGGAGTCCCGGGATCGAGTCCCGCATCGGGCTCCCTGCTCGGCGGGGAGTCTGCTTCTCCCTCTGACCCTCCCCCCCTCATGCTCTCTCTCTCAAATAAATAAATAAAACATCTTAAAAAAAAAGTTTAAAAAAAAAAAAAGAAAATGAGCAAAAGACATGAAGAGACATTTAATGGAAGAAGATGGAAAATAAGCACATGTGAAGATGTTCAACAACACTGGTCATTAGGGAGATGAAGATTAAGACCATGATGAGATATCACTACATACTTATGAGAACAGCTAAAATAAAAAATTGTGACAATACCAAATGCTGGCAAGGATGCAGTGAAGCTGGCTCTCTCATACACAGCTGATGGAAATGCAAAATGATACAGCCACTATGGGAAATACAGTGGCAGTTTCTTAATAATACTAAACATAAACTTGCCATACAATGCAGCAATTGCACTACACAGCATTTATCTAGAGAAATGAAAAATTATGTCCACACAAAAACCTGTACATAATTTTTTTTTGCAACACAATTTTCATAGCAGTTTTATTTGTAATAGCTAAAAAGTGGAAATAACCAAGATGTTCCTCCATAGATGAATGTTTAAACAAACTGTGGTACATCCATACACTGTAATACTACTCAGATAAAGATACAATCTATCAATACATGCAACAACTTAGATAGATCTCAAAGGCATTATTCCAAGTAAAAAGCCAATCTCAAAAGGACACATACTGTATGATTCCAGTTATAAAACATTCTCAAAAAAAACACAAAGTTACAGAGATAGAAACAGATCAGTAGATGCCAAAGGTTAGGAATGGTGGAAGGGAGGGGAGGTAAGTGTAATTATAAAGAGATTGTCCAGGAGAGATTGTTGTGGTGATATGACAGTTCTGTATCTTGACTGTAGTGATGATTACAGGACATGGGATAAATGTACAGAACTGCACACACATTGCACTCGTGTCCGACTCCTGGGTTTAATGCTGTGTTGTAATCACCTAAGATGTAGTCTGGGATGAAACAGGGAGAAGGGTACACAAGACCTATCCACACTATTGTTTACACTGCCTGTGAATCTGTAATTATTTCAAAACAGCATATCTGAAGACAAATAAAATATAGTTTGCGCATTATTTAAACAAATTAAAAAATAAAACCCCGGGCGCCTGGGTGGCTCAGTCGTTAAGCGTCTGCCTTCGGCTCAGGTCATGATCTCAGGGTCCTGGGATCGAGTCCCGCATCGGGCTCCCTGCTCCTTGGGAGCCTGCTTCTCCCTCTGCCTCTCTCTCTCTCTGTTTCTAATGAATAAATAAATAAAATCTTTTAAAAAAAATAATAAATAAATAAATAAAACCCCTCAGTTAGCTGTAACGATGAATCAAAACTCATAAGATTAAGCCTAATAAAGAAAAATGTAAAAGTTCTGCAGATAAAAAAAAAAATTTACATGGGTACAGAATAAGAGAAGACTACCAGAAGAGACGGATTATTTTCCAAATGCCAAAAGGTCACCTGAGGGTAATTCAAGGAAGATTATCAGAAGAGTGTATCTAAGGCAGAGTACATCTGACTTAGATATAAATTCTGTATCTTAGGAACACTTGCTATAGTAGTTACCAGACAATAGTAATGTTTTAATTAATATATCCAGTACATTTCCAAAAGAATGTCACATATTTGACTAAGTCTTCAGGAATAATATTCCTATCTTACATAAACTGTTTCAAAGAACAGAAAAGAAAGCTAAAAAACTCATTTTTTAAAGCCACTATAATTTTGATTTCAAACCAGACAAAAACAGTACAAGAAAGGAAAATGTAGACCAATCTCACTTTTGAACATTGATGCAAAACCCCAAATAAATACTGGCAAATACAATTCAGCAGGTAGTTGGTATTTCATAACCAAGTAGGGCTTACCTCAAGAATGAAATAAATGACTATTCAATATTTGAAAATATATTAATGTAATTCATCATATTAGTACCTTAAATGTCCAAAACCTTATGATCATCTCAACAGATACACAAAAAACCTTAAATGTTAATATCCATCCACAATTAAAAAGAAAAAAAAAAAACCCTTAGTAAACTAGAAACAGAAAGGGCACTGTATTAACCTGAAAAAAGCATTTCCACAAAAACCAAGAGTAATCACTAATGGAACACCAATATCATTGTCTTTAAAATCAGAAAGACAGGAGCACCTGGGTGGGTCAGTTGGTTAAGCATCCAACTCTTAATTTCGGCTCAGGTCATGATCTCATGGTCCTGAGATCCAGCCCCACATTGGGCTCTGCATTCAGCTCAGCAGGGAGTCTGCTTAAGATTCTCTCTCTCCCTCTCCCTCTGCCCCTCACCCCCACCCCACCACCACCACCCCCCCACCCTGTGCTCACACATATGTGTGCACTCTCTCTCTCTTAAATGAATAAATAAATCTTTTTTAAAAAAAAGGTTTAAGAAAATTAAAAAATAAAATCAGAAAAGACAAAAACACCCACTACCTCCAGTTCTAGTCACTATGGCAGGGAAGTTCTAGCCAATACAAAAGACCAAGAAAAAAAAACATGAAATATTGTGATTGAAAGAGACAAAATAACCAGTATTTGCAGTTAACAGTCTACATAGAAAACATAAGAATCTGCAAGCTAATAGAACAAATAAGAGAAGTAAGATTGTTGGATTAAGGGGTGCCTGGGTGCCTCAGTCGTTAAGCGTCTGCCTTCGGCTCAGGTCATGATCCCAGAGTCCTGGGATTGAGCCCCGCATAGGGCTCCCTGCTCCACGGGGAGCCTGCTTCTCCCTCTCCCACTCCCCCTGCTTGTGTTCCCTCTCTCGCTATGTCTCTCTCTCTCAAAAAATAAATAAAAAATCTTAAAAAAAAAAAAAAGATTGTTGGATTAAAAAACAGAAAACCTCAATAGCATTCCTATATGCTAGCGATTACTAATTAGAAAATGTAATTTTAGAAAATTCACAACAGCAACAAACACATAAAGGTACTTAAAATTAAATCTAGCAAAAGATGTATGAGCTTGGGGTGCCTAGGTGGCTCAGTTAAACGGCCAACTCTTGGTTTCAGCTCAGGTCATGATCTCAGGGTCCTGGGATCAGGCCTCCTTGTCAGACTCTGCACTCAGCAGGGGGTCTGCTTGGGGATTCTCTCTCTCCCTTTCCCTCTGACCCTCTCCCCACTGGTGCATTCTCTCTCTCTCTAAAATAAATAAATCTTAAAAAAAAAAAAAAAAAGGTGTATGAGCAGGGCACCTTGGTGATTCAGTCGTTAAGCGTCTGCCTTTGGCTCAGGTCATGATCCCAGGGTCCTGGGATCGAGCCCCAAATCGGGCTCCCTGCTCAGCGGAAAGCCTGCTTCTCCCTCTCCCACTCCCCCTGCTTGTGTTCCCTCTCTCGCTGTGTCTCTCTCTGTCAAATAAAATCTTTAAAAAAAAAAACAAGATATATAAGCTTTATGAAGACTATTACAAAACATGACTGAAAAACGTGAGTCATGAATAAACAAAACAAATACACCATATTCATAGATAGAAAAACCCAATTCATAAAGATGTCATATTTTTCCCAACTTAATTGAATGTGTCTCTAATCAAAACCCCATTATAATTTTTCAGGGAGCTTAAACTGATTTTAAAATCAATAATAAGTAGATCTAATCTATAATAAGAGTAAGGGCCTAAGGGTGTTTGGGTGGCTCAGTGGGTTGAGTGTCTGCCTTCAGTTCAGGTCATGATCCTGGAGTCCTGGGATCAAGTCCCACAGTGGGTTCCCTGCTCAGCAGGGAGTCTGCTTCTCTGCCCCTCCCCTGGCTCATGCTCTCAATTTCTCTCTCTCACTCACTCACTCTCTCTCTCTCAAATAAATAAATAAAATCTTAAAAAAAAAAATAGTAAGGGCCTAAGAATAGCCAAGGTTATTCTGAAAAAGAAAAAGGAGGAAGAACCACACCTACCAGATATCGGGACACTTGCTGAATTAATAGTATTTTAAGATAGCACAAATTTGGAGCAGAGATAAATAAATGCATACATGAAACAAAATAAAAACAGCAGAAATATTCCCAAGCATATATGGTACCTCAATATGATTAAAAAGGAATGACAAGTTAAAATGCACTCTTTAATAAATGGCCCAGGGACAAGTGTCCTTCCTTTTGGAAAATAAGTAAAATAACTACCTCACACCATGTTCAAAAAATAAACTCAAAATTTTCTCAGAAGAAAATTTAGAAAGTCTTTATGACTTTGGAGCAGAAATGTATTTTTCAAGATGGAAACAAATTATAAATGGAAAATACTGAATATTTTAACTATATCAAAATTTTAAATTTCTACATTTAAAAAATCATTTAAAAAGATGTCATCAAGTAGGAGACAATATTTGCAAAAAAATTAATATTCAGAGTATACAAAAACAGCTCCATAAAACTCTATAACAAAAAGACTAAAAAATGCAATAGAAAAATGGGCAAAGATATGAACAGGCAATGAAAGGTGCTCAACCTTACTAGTCATCAGAGAAATGTACATTCATTAGGCTGGCAAAAATTTAAGTCTACCAACATTAACTGTTGTCAAGGCTGTGCAGAAACAGAAACCCTCCACCACCAGCGGTGGGAGTTTAAATCAGCACAAGCACTCCCAAGAGCTGCCTGGCAACAGCTGAGAAGGCTGAAGAGGTGCACACCTGGACAATGCGTGCATTATTTTCTCTTGGGAAACTAGCATGTGTGGATAAAGAGAGGTTTACTGCACCATTTTGTATATTAGAGAAAACTGGAAAATGCCCAAATAAAAACAAAGAACTGTTGAGATTCAAATGCTAGAACTGTGATCGAGAACTATATATATCAACATTGATAAATCTTAAAAACACATTATCGAGGGATTTTTTTTAAAGGACAATGCAGAAAGTGATTTACAGTATGGTATCATTTGGAAATATTTAAACAATAGACCAATGTTACATACAGCTAAGGAGCTCTGTACCTAGAAGGTCAGGGTAGAACATGCTGGCCACAGGAAGTACCTGGCAGAGGAGGGAGCACCAGGGAAGGGGGTCAGGTTGGAGGAAAAGGGAGAGGGCCACACCCACTCTGATGTGTGTGTTTACTATGTATGTACAGGATGAAATCATGTCAGCATTTGTTCACTCCGGGTGGTGGGTACATGGGTCTATGCCGTTTTATCTTCTGCAAAACTCATTGGCTGAAATAAAAATTAAAGAACTCTATTCACTAAAAAAAAAATGAAAACATCTCTGGGCTCAGTCTCTATCTCCAGTCTAGACCTTCCCTTGAGCATGACGCCTTTCGCCTGATGCCTACAGGAACTTTACACCCCTACTCTTCAAACACAGAATGTCTGAAATATACTTACTTTTTCCTGACCCCTCCCTGTACCCCCCATGTGCTCCTCTATAGACGTGATCACCACACATACACTCACCCCTCTGCTGGAAACGTTTCAATGACTCTCAATATACTCCAACAACTTAAAGACAAAAAAAGGTAGGGAAAACCTTTGTTCAAACAATCAAGAAAATCCTGCACACAAGTGCAAACAAATCAGATACACATGGAGCTGCCTGGGTAGAGCAGGATGGTCTACCCAGGCACCTCTCTGGTCCAGGGGGAAGGCCCAACGGAGCCCCTCAAGGAACAACTGGAAAATTCCTGGTTGCAAAATAAAACTGAGAGAACAAAGTCTCTCATCGTCTGGCCCTCCTCCACATTTCCAAACACACTTCCTGCCACTCTCTGTTCAGAGTTGGGGTCTCCAGCACCATGAGAGCACTTCTACTCTTCACACACCCAGTGCACCTCGCCTCTATGTCCACCAGCATCAGAGAGCCTGACCACATGTCCACACAAACGCCACCTTTTCTCTGCAAGTGCCACTTCTGCACGTGTCTTGAACTTCACCTTGTGAATGGAGCCTCTCTAGCCAGAAAAGCGATTCAGCTCCCAGAACTAGGATGAGCAGGGAAGCCAACAGCCCGAGGTAACCGAGGCCCTCTACCTATCTCAGCATCCTCACTTCTGCCCAAACATCTTTCCATCTCGCCTCCTGGGGCTTCTCCATCTCCTGCAACAAATTCAGCCAACAATGTAACTGTTCTTTTACTCCCACCTCTTTGACATTTTTATGCTCTTTCTAGCTTCTGCTACTGTGAAGGTTCTGACAGCACCCATCTGAGGGCTGCCTTGCTGTCTGACAGTGAATGAAATCCTGCTACTAAGTGACTTCAGTTCTCCTCCCTGTTAATGATGACAGGTTAAATGGGCCAGCCAGCTGAATGCTGCTGGCAGTTTTAAATGGCAATGCATTAAAGCAAAAGGTGCAAGGTCAGCCTTTTAGAGTTGTGGCACTTAACAAGGTTAAAATCCAATCTGCTCTGAAAAGTCAGAAAGTTCAATTTATCAATCCAGCATGGAACGATCAAGTTCTGGGTCACTCGTAATAATGAAATTCACAAAAGACTCATCTAGCCTACAAAGTGCCAACTGTGATGGACTTCACTGTGTCCCCTCAAAATCCTATGTTGAAGCCCTTGCCCCCAGTGTGACAGCATTTGGAGATGGGGACTAGAAGGAGGTAATAAAGGTTAAATGAGATCATAAGGTGGGGCCTTAATCTAACTGCACTGTTGCCTTCTAAGAAGAGGAAGAGACAACAGAGATCTCTCTTTCGACTGAACACAGGGAAAAGGCCATGTGAGGACACCGTGAGAAGGTGCCATCTGCAGACTAAGGAAAGGGGCCTCAACAGAAACCAGTCCTGACTGAACCTTGATCTCGGACTTCGAGGCTCCATTCTGGGATCAAATACATTTCGGTTGTTTAAGACACCCTGTCTGTGGTATTTTGTAATGGCAGCCCTAGCAAACTAGGACACCAAATTATGAATTTTAAATAAAGATACAGCAGACAGGGGCACCTGGGTGGCTCAGTCGTTAAACGTCTGCCTTGGGCTCAGGTCATGATCCCAGAGTCCTGGGATCGAGCCCCAAATCGGGCTCCCTGCTCAGCGGGAAGCCTGCTTCTCCCTCTCCCGCTCCCCCTGCTTGTGTTCCCTCTCTCGCTGTGTCTCTCTCTGTCAAATAAATAAATAAAATCTTAAAAAAAAAAAAAAGATACAGCAGACAAATCATGCCTCTTATTGAAGACACCGCATCATGGTACCAAGGTATTCAAACCTAGAAATCAAATGCATGATCAACTTCAGCCAGCCAGCAAGGAAGGAGAATGAGGTGAATAAAATGTGCTCAAGGAATCTGAGAGAATACATATACGTACCCAAAAAGGCTTTAGTCTTCCCTTGAATAAATGCTAAGCTCCTTGTCTCCAGTTCTCCTAAGCTTTCCCTGTTCCATACTGCTCACAAGAGCCGGTTGTTACAATGTCACTGGTCCCAGAACGACTTAGAATTCTTTCTAAGATCACAACTCATCTTACAAGAGATACGTTTAGGAAGCAGTGTTTCCCTTCACTCTGGATGGACAGACGTTACTCTGGTAAACTGTCTCCAAATAATAACTCAGAATTTGAACAGTTTCAGAGAAAAATTCTACCCTACAAACAACTGACCTGTCCTTGGAGGCTGTTGTAGGAAACAAAGAGTGGGGAGGATGCGCTCTTGCCAAAATATGAGAACACTTCTTCTTTTAAGTTTAGCATTCTCTGCTAACTAAAATTTAAACAAAGGCAGATACTTTGAACACAATAAAGCAGTCATCAGGCCTCTTATTTCAAAAAAAAAAAAAAAGGTCTTTCAATAGAGTGAATAGTGCAGCACAATGGATATTCGGTCCACGGAGTTGCTAAGTTAATAAAATTGTACTTATTTAAAACTACAAATTAACCTTAAAAGACCAGATAGGCTTCTTCCAAGTAGCTCCGACATTTATGATTGAATGAACAGCCCCTGCCAACCTAGCCAGGCGGAAACTCCAATGACAGTGACAAGGGTCTTGTCAGAAGACAGAGGGTCAGAAAGTTGGGGGTTTTGTAGGCTGCAGCTACAGTCCACAGCAATAGTCAGCCCTAAGTGTGTCAACATTAGTAGCCCTCCCCGGTCACCAGAACAGTCTTCTAAAAGCAGGTGGCAAGTCAATTAATATGCCTTGAAAAACAATCGGAATGCTGAGAACCCCAATCATTTAGAAGCGCAAGGGCGGGGCTGTACTTACATGAAGGGATAATGAACTGTGGCTCAGTGTTGCCCGCGTAGCCAAGCTTGGTGTACCTAAAAGCACAAAGTCATCAACACAGGTTTAGACAATAACACTCTCCCCTGCATCCCATTAGCGTCTTCTATTATAAGCTCTCCAAGTCTGAAAATACCAAGCCTCAAAATAGTCACTTGAAATTTTAAAAAAATAAAAATAAAAAGCTTATGATGAGAATCAAACCCTAATTTCAGATGAGCAAGCCGTTATTAAAACATAACATGTTATGCTCGTTTCTACTGGGGAAAATCTTGCACACATGCATTAACACATAAATCACATTTGTGTATCCCTACCGACTTTCCAAGTGCTTTTACACTCTTTTGCTTTTTACAAAAACCCAGGAGAGAAAGTAAATATTATCCCTATTTAGCAGATGAGAACACTGAGGCACTGGGAAGTTAATTCAGCTGCCCAAAGCCAAGCAGCTGGTGAACAGGAAAAAAAAAAAAAAAAACCCAATCTAAATATGCAGGCTAAATCCCAGAGCTGGCTCTCAAAGAAGTGTACTTACTTCTCAAACTTCATGAACTTTTGGGGGGGGGGGGAGGTTAAAAATGATTATATAATTTTCTTAAAATGTCATGGCATATGTCTAGAAACAGTTACTGCCACCTCCTTAGAATATCTGACAGGAGCATCTCTTTATCATCTCATTTCAGAAGGAGCCCATTTTCTGTCAAGATACTCTGTGTGATGGATTCCAAAAGTCTTAACTAAAACAAATGCCAAAATACTACTATCTGTTCCAAAAGCATTTGCTAATCCCTTAAATAAAAAAAAAAAAGTGGTGGGGGGGGACCACCACTGAGAACCATCTGCTGGAAATAAAAAATTGAAAACCAAAAAGACTCATCAGCTCTTCCTTTCTTATTAGGCTTTACTGTAACGAACAGTAAAGTCTGGACAACTGAGCCATCGTTCCGCAGTAATGCTTGTAATGAAGAAAAATACCCCCCAGCAGTGTTGAAAGTAACCTTATTAATTCATTCTATTTTATAAATTATTTCAAGATGCTCGATACTAAAATTTTTTGATGTGGCACTACATTCTAAATTCTAATAAATTAATTTTATGATTTTTCAATGTATTTTACCATATGCTAATTTTACTATTTTTGAACACACAGTGAATGAATAAGCTTTGGTGAGCCAAAAACGGCAAGTTAGCTCCATTTAAATCATGCCTTACTGCTCAGTCTCCAAGGATCTGACGTCTTGGTGCCACAAGAACCTGGGCGAGGCTAGGCTCTGAAACCCAACAGGCCCCATAATAAGTTTCCAAGACCCATCTGAGGGCCCCCCAAATTCCACAAATTACCAGACACACAAACCAAGTGGACCCCACTCCAGGGCTCACCAGACCCAGAGGGAGGTTTCAAAGCCAACCCAGAGCCGGGAACTTTCCAGAAGGCAGGCAACATATACTAAACTTCTAAAAATTCCCAATTCAACCATCATTCTGGAAGTATCTTCCAGACAATAAATACAAATAAACTGAATTGCTGACCCAAGGCTAAAGAAGCCTAGCAAGCAGGTCAGAAACACTAAAATCCTCAAATTTAAGACTATGGTTTTTAAAAGGCCACATCACCCACCCCCCAAAAATACAGCTTGTGCTTAATCTGCCTCCCCGCACTGTGAGATTTCAAGGCGTACGAGGACATACGAGGACAGCACGTAGTCCCTGTTCCCGACTGCACCTACATCCCCGGGCACTGTGCCTGGCACGTGGCGGGCACTCCCTAGAGACCTGCGCCGTGAGCTCTTACCAACGTAAGGAAAGGCCACTGCTGTCCAACTGCTGGGCAAAGGAGTGGCGCTGGAAAGGGGGATGCTGAAAGTCAGAAACACAAGGTGATGGGGCCACAAAAGACCAGACCCATCATCTAGCATAATCTTTCATTTATAGGTGAGAAAACAGTTGTTTCTGTGATGAGGGTATTTTCAAAAAAAGAAAAGAAAAACCTGAAACAAATACAGTAAAATATTAACACTTTTTAAAATTAGGTGCTAAGTATCATTTCTATCTATTATTTTTTGTATTTCTGAAAGTCAAGAGTGTGTTGTATTGGTTAAGACCATGCACTCCAGCATGAGACTGCTCGGGTTCACGTCCCAGCTCTGTTTTTTGCCAAATGTGTGACTTTGAGCAAGTTACTTTACCTATCTGCATCTCAGTTTCTCCATCTGTAAAATGGGGATAATAATACAACCTATTTCCTAGGGCGAGTTTTATGTATAAATAGGGAAACAGAGAAAGCACTAAAACAGTGCTATCTACATTTTTATTTTTTTACTATTGTTATTTTTCTGTACGTTTGAAATATTTTTTTTTAAAGATTTTATTTATTTATTTGAGAGAGAGCACATGAGAGGGGGGAGGGTCAGAGGGAGAAGCAGACTCCCTGCCGAGCAGGGAGCCCAATGCGGGACTCGATCCAGGGACTCCAGGATCATGACCTGAGCCGAAGGCAGTCGCTTAACCAACTGAGCCACCCAGGCGCCCCGTTTGAAATATTTCTTAATTTAAAATTTTGAAAAGCTCAGAAAACACACCCATGGTATGGTCTGTGGCTGTGTTCGGTCTTTCTGCTGTACACGAGTCTATACACCACAGACACACTGCTTTGCATTGTGGTGGAAATGAAATGCACAAATGGTAAACCCAGCAGATACCAGCTATCCTTCCGCAACTGTGTCTTGGACCCTGCAATCATGAACTACATGTAACCCAGAGCAGCAAAAGGTCAGACTGCAGAAATGGGCTGGAGCACATTTAGACTCACAGCTCCAAAATTCAACTGAATACTGATGATACCACCACCTCGTGCCACTCGCCAACCGCGGCTGGAATGCTGAGATCCTGAAGGCGCGGCGCTCTCCCGGACAGGACAGACAGCCTTCAAGGGAGGCCTTCTGTCATCGAGTCACACAGGTAACGGAGCATCAGTAACATTAAGCAAATGATTTTCATGACTGAGGCAAACTAACATTAAGACATATTAATGTTTCTATGTATAAACAAATTACTATGAGATCCTCCCTATCTCCTACCAAAACTGAAGCCATTAAAAACAATGGCAAAAGTATAAACTATTCAGGTCACTTAAGGTAACTTAATATCTTTAGATTTTTTCTGCTACTCCTTATAGAGCATCAAATACACTTGAGGTTTTGTTACTTTGAATAATCACAATGTAATGAATGTCTAACAAGATTTCTTTAAAGAGACATTCAAATTTAAAATTTTAATAAAACCTTTATCAACCCGGCTCATACCAAACTTTAATGAGAACATATTAAATGTAACACTGCAAATGTAACCTAACAAGTGCTCATCCTATAATCCTCTCCTAGGAGGACAATCCAATGCTAGACTGGCATGCCCCATTAGAGGTAATCTTATAACAGCTCAACTATATAAAGAGCAGAACCAAAAAAAAAAAAAAAAATAAAAAGTAAAACACAACTATTAAATATGGACCATGTTCAAGAAAACAAAGAAGCATTTTTTTTAATCCCTGTCAGTTTCCTAGCTAGAAACATGTAGTAGGCATACCATGAGGATACTTCTTTAAGAAGGGAGGGGGAAAAGCATGGCCCCGGTCCTCAAAATATTTACCTATTAGAAATCGGATTTCAAATTGATTTTTTTTTTTTATTGCAGCATGGCCTACTTTCTCTGGTAGGCAAGTTTAAGTTCACCTGGGTAGGCTTCCAGAAAAAATGTACCAAACCTTCTGAACAGATCATCAGGGAAACTTCTAAAATACATATTCCCAGTACCCGCCCCAGACTCAATGATGGGAATCTCCAGAGAAGGAGCCTGGGCACCTGTATTTTTAACATCTTCTATCCCAACCCCGTGGTTCTGATGGTCAACGTGCTTAGAAATCACTAGACAGGGGGCGCCTGGGTGGCTCAGTCGTGATCCCGGTGTCCCGGGATCGAGCGCCGCATCGGGCTCCCTGCTCCGCGGGAAGCCTGCTTCTCCCTCTCCCACTCCCCCTGCTTGTGTTCCCTCTCTCGCTGTGTTTCTCTCTGTCAAATAAATAAATAAAATCTTTGAAAAAAAAAAAAGAAATCACTAGACAGTACAAATCACAAAGAACTAAATAAAAGGAGTAACACTGGAAAGGAGGAGACAAAAATTTATTTATAAATGAAAATTGCAGACTGGACTATCTAAGGAAATTAAGTAGAAAATTAAAGGAAATAGGGAATTCAGTAAGATGGCCAGTTACTAAATAGACAAAAATCAACAACTTTCCTACCTGATGAGAAGTGAGAATACACACCGAATGAAAAGATCCCATTCACAACGGCAACGACACAGTATCATATTACCTTCAAGACTAAACTACACAGACAGAGGGAGATACAGAGATGGGGAGAGAGATGTGCGCAAGAACTCTCGATACACAAACAGGCAAATAAATTGAGACAGGCCTTACTCTTACATAGGAAGAGTGATATTTTTTTAAGAAATGTCAAATAGCATTAAATTCACCTACAAATCGGTTTCAAGACCATTCAACCTCTGGGCCAATACTAAAGAAGGTGGTGGGTGGTAAATTATACATGGGTGGCAGTAAAAGCCTGAAGAGTCATTATACAGGGAACTTTCACATTATCTATCAGAATTTTAAATGCATATCCCCTGTTGTCCAAATAGCACATTTCTGGGAATTTACCCCACAGTAGCACTTTTAGATGTAGGCAAAGATAGGAACAAAAAATGTTCACTGCAGCACTGTAATAGCAAACAACAACAAAACACTAGAAACACTCAAATGCATCAACACAGGACATATTAAGTAAATCATAATAGTTCCATAAAATGCTATACAGCCATCAAAAATGGAGATTTATGTTACTGCCATACACAGATAGGCAATATGTACTGTTTGAAACAGTACATATTTATGATGTGAGGGAGTTTAATGAGGCTGGCAATGCTGGGTTCAAAACACAGCACTATGTGACTTTAGGCAAGTAAATTAATCCCTCCATACTTCAATTTCTTCATCTGTAAAAGGTAAATAATAATAATCCCTACCTAATGTTAAATATTATCATTTCCAGAAAATAAATATTACCATTTCCAGAAAAAATTTCTAATTCAAAAAGTAAAAAGGGGCGCCTGGGTGGCTCAGTCGGTTAAGCAACTGCCTTCGGCTCAGGTCATGATCCTGGAGTCCCGGGATCGAGTCCCGCATCGGGCTCCCTGCTCAGCGAGGAGCCTGCTTCTCCCTCTGACCCTCCCCTCTCTCATTCTCGCTCTCTCAAATAAATAAATAAATCTTTAAAAAAAAAAAAAAAAAGTAAAAGGATCCATTATTTGATAACTTTCTTTGTTACTATTAAATGTTATTTGAGGGGCTCCTGGGTGGCTCAGTTGGTTGAGTACCCGACTCCTGACTTCAAGAGTCACAATTTCAGGGTTGTGAGATCGAGCCCAGCGACAGCCCACACTCCAGGCAGAGTCTGCTTGAGTTTTTCACCCTCTGCCCCTCGCCCTGCACACACGCATGCTCTCTGATAAATAAATACATCTTTTTAAAAAATGTTATTTGAGGTGTATGAGCCACCTATATTTTTCCACATACTACCCTTAGATAATTTTCTACTAGAGCTTTAGTACCTTATCAATTTGTGCAAATCCTTACGTACTGAGGATATGAATCCTTGCTCTTATACATCACCAATTTTTCCCAGTTACACACTTCCTGGAATATAACTGTTGACAGTTTAGACGATCAAATCTACCAATTATCTTCCTGAATAACTTCCTGTGTAGTTTCTACTTTGAAAGTCCCTCGCTATACTAAAATTTCATATTGTTTCTCTTCCAGTTCTATGTATATCTTTTCATCCAAATGGGAAGAGCTATGTCAATCAAATTTTCCCAATGTACATAAGGAATCAAGACCAACAACTTTTATGTTAAAAGCCCTTGATTTTTTGTTTGTTTGAACACTCTCTTCCAAAAGGATAGCCAGCGTAGTAAAGGTAGGCACCCTTCTCGAAGAAAACATAAACTATGCCACATTCTCAAGCTCAGGGCTACTTCTGTGCATCCCCTGGCCTTAAAGTCTTTCTCACATGCCAACAGAATGAGGAGCTGCATAGAGCAAAACCCACAGTCACCACTCTGCCTCGTACACAAGTATGTCCTCCTAGTTCAGACTTCAAAACACCACAGAAAGGTATCCATTAAGAAGTCTCACTCCCAAGCCTATACCATCCACCCCACTTCTGCCTTCCACCACCTCCTATTCTTATGTATCCTTCCAAAGTCTCTTTCTGTAAATACAATATATCCTCATTTGCCCCAAACATTTTAAACAGCCCTGGTGCAAAGCTTCTTTCACTCTTCTGTTAAACGCCACTATTTTTCCACAGCAGTAACACACAGACTTTTCAATTCTGCCGTCAAGAGAATTAATCTGACTACTGTCAACTCAACATATTTATATATAGTTAAAATTCCTCCTACAACCATGTGTCTAGAGCAGAAGGTGACAACTTAAGCTCAATTAATCTATGTTTAAAAGTGGAAATGTCACATCCTAGAACAGTGTTTTTCAAACTGTATCCTGTGGGGAGGTTCTTTTGGTTGAGACCCCTTATGAGGTCCAGTCTTAAACCCCGAACTCCAGCCAAAATAGCTCTACTCCTTCCTAAGGTTTTCAGTTTAAAAAAGTGACTACACCTGCCTTAGAATATGGTTCTGATAAAACTAAAATTATCCCCAGATCTCAAGTACAGTTTCTAAATAATACACACCCTCTCTACACTGTACACTGTGAATTAATACACAATCAAGTTCTTCAAACATTCCTTGGGTTACTGAATAGAAAAGGGTAGTCTGTTTATAGGACAAAAAGTTCAATATATAACTTCAAATTTACTAGCTTTTTTATCTAAATCCAATATCCTTTTTTTGTCTATGTGATCTGTGAATTTTACATTACTGAATACACCTGTCCATTTGTTCTTCTATAAGCAGCATTTTTTGATCTGTGTTTGGTAAATATAAGACCATGAGGTATGGTCTTTTTGTGGATTTTGGTCATTATAAAGTGAACTCTAACTTTCAGATTAAAATGGTGGACTAAATATATAATATAATTATTTCACTCCATCCCAAAGCCCCACTAAAATCAAAGCAAAATGATTTTTTGAAAGATATATTAAACCACAACGATAGGAAGAAAAGAAGAGGAGGCGATAGATAGCAAAGGTTTGGTTCTGGGTAGCCGACCATCAGTGGTTACTGGCTTCGAGAGAAGGAAACAGGAGAAGCCAAGCTGAGAACCAGCCCAGCACACATGCCTGCATCCTTAAAGGTTCCAGATGGGTAGCTGCACAGGGGCCCGTGGAAGTGAGACTGAAGGGCCCAAGTCCGGGGGCCCGGGTGAGATGCTCCTCCCCCACCCTGCGCTGGGGGGCCACGGCTCCTCCCTGACCCCAGCATTCTCCAGAAGCTGATTCTCTGGAGACGGTAAAGCAAAGGGTCTCTGGACTCCAAGTCACTGGGCATGGGGGAGGCCAGCACCATCCTGACCACAAGGGCCCTCCCGACTGCGTCCAGTGTAAACGCTGATGGCTCAGACACCTTCTCCCACGCCCTCCTCTCTCCCCCTTTCAGCTCTCAGAACACCAGCACCCAGGCCTGGCCCACCAAGCAGAGGATCCCAGGTACAGCCTCTGGGGAAATGACCAGTTCAAAAGGAAAGATCGAAAGACCCTAATGGCAGGAGACTCCACAACAAACAACCTGCCCGTATCAGCCATGGTGAAGCTCAAAATCAATAAGCAAATCTACACATTGAAAGTCCAATGACTCTCCATCATGAGCGGGCAGCCAGAAATTACCAACATCTGAGGAAAGCCTCTACCACAAAATAGAGATGAAAGCACACAAATCAAAACCCAACTTAGAAGAAAAAAAACCTACGTAGGGAGAGACCCCACCAACACGACCACCAAAAAAAACCACCATCCTCAAAACCCTATGAGAAGATACCACAACCAAGAAACAAAATGAGAGGCTATTAGTAAAAGAACATTTAGGAAACAAAAGGAATTCTTGAAAGTTGAGAGTAAGAGCAGAATGGAAACACTGAAGAGAAGGGCTAAGGAGACAAGGTGCATCCTGGAAGCAAGGGACCAGGACCGGATGACGGGAAACGAGAGAGACAAGAAAATCAGAGAGACAGCCCAAGAATTCTACACAGAAACCACAGGAGTTGCAGAAAGCGTGCACACAAGCACGGGACACACACACACACACACACACAACACACACACACAGCGGAGGAAGAAATAATCTGAAAGAATTACCCAGAATTCAAAGATGCTCGTTTCCAGACAGAAGGAGCGCACAAAATGCCCAGCACAACAAAGGAACACAAACCCACTTCAAGGCACGTTGTTGTGAAATTTCAGAAACCAGTGACAAAGAGAACTCCTAAAAGCTCCCAGAAAGGAGAATGGGGGAGTCAAATTCATTTACAAAGTCTTCAGACTTCTCAGCAGCAAAACCAGAAGCAAGAAAACAAAGAATCAGCGTCTTAAAAATTCTGAAGGAAAATTATTTCCAACACTGAATACTACACTCTAACAATCAACCAAGTGAGGGATTAGAGATAAAACATTTCAGAAAAGCAAGACATTTTAAAAATTTACCTCCCACATGTCCTTTCCCAGAATGCTACTGGAGGATGCCCTCTACCAAAACAAAGGAGAAAACCAGAAAAGAAGACATGGAAGAGACACACAGGCGAGAGGTTCGTGAACCCTCAGAACAATGGCAGGAGATGCCAGGATGACAAACGTGCACGGGTCAGATGGGTAGACGTGAGACTCAGGACCCGGGCACGGCAAAGGCACCCACCACGAACCCCTGCACCGCCGGGTTACCTTCCCTGCTCCACAAAGCTGGCTACTGGAGGACCACCAGCAGGGAGGAAAGCAGAGAGCAGGAAGGAATGCACTTGGGAAACACACTCAATCCAGGAGAAAGGCAAAGGAAAGGCCTAGAAGGTTATAAGGAAAGTCCTGGGCTGTGTGGCAGGCCTGGGAAGCAACCACCCCAGAGAGGAGGACAGAGGTCTGCAAAGGGGAGATCTCCAAAAACAAACATACTCTGGTAGGGCATATAATGTGATTAGCCTTATGGAAAACTGTACTGAGAAGGTGGCTATTTGAAAATATGGAAAATAATTAGCAGTGGATACAAAGAAAACAAAACAAAGGAGGCAATCATTAAGTTCCATAACAACAAAATTTAAGAGAAAAAACACGGTACACTTTCATGAACGAGGATGTATACTTGCACTGTAATACAAAGAGTGATCACAAATTAAGCGGAAAATGTAATAATATACCTCTGTTGGGAGAACAGGGGAGGAGAAACAGGGCAAAGGCAGGATGCAAGACACCATCATCTAACAACAGTAAATTAACTGATAACGTGAAAAACTGATAATCAAAAGACAGATCCACATGCCCATTATTTAGAAACATGCAAATCCATAAATGCTAGAAGACACAGAATGAAAAGCTGAAAGTAGCTGTTTCTGGGCAAAGACAGAAGAGCAGGCAGGACAGCACCCCATGTCTGCACATTAGCCTCTGAGCACTACCTGACTCTTAATTAGCGTGCATATTACTCTGAGATGAAGTCTAAATTTTTTGTTTTGTTTTGTTTTTTAAAGATTTTATTTATTTATAAGACAGAGAGAGACAGCGAGAACAGGAACACAGCAGGGGGAGTGGGAGAGGGAGAAGCAGGCTTCCTGCTGAGCCGAGCAGGGAGCCCGACGCGGGGCTCGATCCCAGGGTCCTGGGATCATGACCTGAGCCGAAGGCAGACGCTTAACGACTGAGCCACCCAGGCGCCCTGAAGTCTAAATTTTAGCAAAACTTTTCACATTGTGTTTAAATAACACCCCTGCGTTCTGTTGCTTTGCATTTGTTTGGTATGTATTTGACCATCCTTTTACTTTCCGGCAAAGCAGATCGCAGACTCTCAGGAGCCCGAAAGGCCCCCGGAAACAGGGCACCATCACACGCTACAGCACCAGCTGGGGGAGACACTCCATGAGGCAGCAGTACCGTACCTGCACAAAGCAAGGGGAAATAGTGACAGAAGACCTGACACACCACCCTCAGCCCAACACAGAGTAAGTGGGGGAAAAACTGCAAGACATAAATAACACCATGCGTCAGGCAGCTCACGTCGAACTCTGAACACACTAACAGAGAACAGATCTTCACGTACAGGCAGAACATGCGCAGAACGGACCACGTCTTAGACACCATCAAGTCCAAAGAATAGAAATAAAGCAAACAGCACTCTCTGAACATGCTGCAACAACACTAGAAATTAAAAACAAAATTAAAAAAATAAACAGGCCTCTATACCTGAAAATTTTAAAACATGCTAGTATAGAAATACTAGTTGTGGGGGAAACTCGAAAGAAAAATACAGAAATTTCTTTTTTTTTTTTTTAAAGATTTTATTTATTTATTTGACAGAAAGAGACACAGCAAGAGAGGGAACATAAGCAGGGGGAGAGGGAGAAGCAGGCTTCCCGCGAGCAGGGAGCCCGATGCGGGGCTCGATCCCAGGACCCCGGGATCATGACCTGAGCCGAAGGCAGACGCTTAACGACTGAGCCACCCAGGCGCCCCCAAAATACAGAAATTTCTTGAAAATTATAATAAAAAATATATCTAAATCTAAGGGATACATACAGCTTAAGATATAGCAGCCAAAATTCTGTAGTATTAAGTACCTTCAATTAAAGGAAAAAATAAAAATGAATATAACATCCAATTCAAAAACAGACAAAAACAAAGGAAAGCAGAAAAAAAATAAAAATAAAAGCAGCATAAATGAGTCAAAAAACAGAAAAATCACAAAACCAATAAGTAAACCCCAAAGCTCATTCTTTGAAAAAAGATGCACAAGTCACTAGGTAAACCAAGAAAAAGGATGAGAACAAAACACATAAATTTGAGTGACAAAAGGGAAAATGACCATAAATACAGAAGACATTTTTTTAAATCATGAGGCTACTATATACATACATTTGAAAAATCTAGATGAAATGAAAATTTTTTAGACAAATACAACACAAAAAAATTGATTCCACTTGAGACGGAACATCCAACAGGCTTTTAAGAAATAGGATGAGTAGCAGAAGTCTCCCTACAAGCAAGCACTAAGTCCATCCAGACAGTTTCTTGGGGTAATTCTACCAAGACCTTAAAACTCAGGTAATCCCGGGCGCCTGGGTGGCTCAGTCGGTTAGGCGACTGCCTTCGGCTCAGGTCATGATCCTGGAGTCCCGGGATCGAGTCCCGCATCGGGCTCCCTGCTCGGCGGGGAGTCTGCTTCTCCCTCTGACCCTCCCCCTTCTCATGTGCTCTCTCTCTCATTCTCTCTCTCAAATAAATAAATAAAATCTTTAAAAAAAAAAAACTCAGTAATCCCAACACCACAACAGACTACTCCAGAGCACGGAAAGAGAAGGGAAATTTCTTAATTTCTTTATGAAGAGAGTGTGACACTGATCTCAAAATCTGACAGGGATTCCACCAAAAAACCAAACTATAAATCACTCACACTTATACTGATGCAAAAACCTAAATAAAACATTAACAATCTACCTATGCAGCAAAAAATAATGCATCATGATCAAACGGGGATTATCCCAGAATGCAAGTGGTTCACTATGAGGAAATCCATTAATACAACCCATCATATTAACTGGATTAGGAAGAAACTACATGTTCCATTTATGATAAAGTATGTGACAACGTCCAACACCCATATAAACATTCCAAAAAATAGAAATGGACTACTAACATGATACATGCACGCACACACACACACACACACAGCAGCAGTGGCGCAAAAGCCAGCATCTTTTTTTTATTTAAATTCCATTTAGTTAACGTGTAGTGTATTATTAGTTTCAGAGGTAGAATTCAGTGATTCATCAGTTGCATATAACACCCAGTGCTCATCACATCACGTGCCCTCCTTAATGTCCGTCACCCAGTTACCCCATCCCCCCACCTCCCCTTCAGCAACCCTCAGTTTGTTCCCTAGAGTTAAGAGTCTCTCATGGTTTGTCTCCCTCTCTGATTTAATCTTACTTTCTTTTTCCTTCCATTCCCATATGATCCTGTTTTGTTTCTTAAATTCCACATATGAGTAAAATCATGTGGTTGTCTTTACCTGACTGACTTATTTCACTTAGCATAATATCCTCTAGTTCCATCCACATTGGTACAAACTGCAAGATTTCATTCTTTTTGATGGCTGAGTAATATACCATTGTAGATATATATCACATCTTCTTTTTCCAGTCATCTGTCAATAGACATCTTAACTCTTTCCGTATTTTGGCTGTTGTGGACATTGCTGCTATAAACATTGGGGTGCAGGAGTCCCTTTGGATCACTATGTTTGTATCCTTTGTATTAAATACCTAGTAGTGCAATTGCTGGGTCACAGGGTAGCTCTATTTTTACCTTTTTGAGGAACCTCCATACTGTTTTTCCAGAGTGGCTGCACCAGCTTGCATTCCCACCAACAGTGTAGGAGGGTTCCCCTTTCTCCGCATCCCCGCCAACATCTGTCGTTTCCTGACTTGTTAATTTTAGCCATTCTGACTGGTGTGAGGTGGTATCTCATTGTAGTTTTGATTTGCATTTCCCTAATGCCAAGTGATGTGGAGCATTTTTTCATGTGTCTATAAGCCATTTGTTTGTCTTCTTTGGAGAAATGTCTGTTCATGTCTTCTTACCATTTCTTTAGCGGATTTTTGGGTGTTGAGTTTGATAAGTTCTTTGTAGATTTTGGATACCAGCCCTTTAGCCAATATGTCATTTGTGAATATCTTCTCCCATTCTGTAGGTCAGCATCTTATTTTAGAAACACCAGAAGCTGCCACACTAAAGTAAAGAACAAAAGAATAATGCCCACTGACTCCATTCCTATTTAACATTATTTTGGAGATAATGGTCACTGCAGTGTGTCAAAAAAAAGCAAATAGAATTCCTACCAATAAAAAGGAAGGGGTAAAACCCTCTCTATTTGCCAAAGATTCCATATCTGGAAAATCTTAAAGATCAAGGGAAAAATTCATACAACCTAAGAGTATTTTGTAAAGTAGGTTACAAAATTGACAGAAAAAAACTAAGAGCCTTAATGTATTGAAGAAAAACAGAAAACATAATGAAAAAGAAGATACCATTTATGATAGCAAAACAGAAATCACATACTTAGGTGTAAACTTAACAAGAAATCCACCTGAGGGAAGCACAGTATTCCCAAAGACACAAAACAGACTTGATCTAATGGAAAGAGATGCCATGTTCTTCCATGGGAGGACTCACCATCACAAAGATGATGGTCCTCATTAAATTAACTTATAAATTTAATAGAATCCAAATAAAAATACCATCAGGCATTCTCCCTATGGAACTAGAGAAGCTGAGTTTAAGTTCATTAGGAGGAACAACAAGCAAAAATTTACCAGAAAGCCCTAAAAAAAGGGACATGTAGGAGAGGCCAGCCCCACCAGGTATGAAATCATTCTAAAGCCTCAGTAATTAAAACTCTGTGGTGGCGGTGGTATATGAATAGATAGATTAATGCAACTCGAAACAAAATCTAGAAATAAACACAACTGCATAGACAAATTTAGTACATGATAAAGGCAGAATCTCCAAGCACAGGGTTGTTTTGTTTTGTTTTGTTTTCCATAAATGATGTTGAGATAAATGAGATAGCCAGAAGGAAAAAAGACAGAAATAGTTCCAACTGGGTCCTTTCCTCATACCATATCCCAGGATACATTCCAAATGGATTAAAGATTTAAATAGAGGGTGGGGGGGTAATGAAACCATTAGAAAAAAACACCATATAACCTGGGAATGGCAGGGGGGACTTTCTTAACTATGACTCAAAATCTAGAAACAATAAGGAAAAGATAAATAAATTTGATTACTTTAAAAAACCTTTGCATGGCAAAAGACAAATGATATATAGGGAAAATGTATTTGTGACTTACATCATCAAGAGCTAACAGCCCAACACGCAGAAAAGAGTTAACAGGCCCAAGACTGTGCTCTTTAGAAATCCTGCTTGCAAGCTTGGCCACCCAGCTGGCATCTGGGAACTGTGGGCTCAGGAGGATTCCCGCCATTCCCTCAATGGTATTCACTGTGCCTAAACCACGCAAACAATAGTTTAAGCTGAACATCTGCTTTCCTTCATGGGGCTCTGCAATTTTGGTATGTGCTAGGCAGGGGTGCCGTGGCCAGCCTCGACAATGCTGGGCATGGAGTCTTTAAGGAGCTTCCTTGATGTGCTGTCAGAACTGGAGGCTGACGAAGCACGTCCGTGTGGTTCCAGTGAGAGAGGACTCCGGAAGCTTGCTCCTGGTTTCCTCCTGGCTCTGCTTCATGTGCCTTTTCCCTTGGCTGATTTTGCTTTGTACTTTTTCACTACAGTCCTGGAATTGCTCCTAGCAAATCACTGAAGCCAGGAGCGGTCTGTGGGACCTCCAAACACCCTAATACTTCCGAAATCAAAGAAACACAAAACCAAAAACACACAGAAAAATGGGCCAGAGAAATGACACGACAGAATACAGAAATATAAATGTCTCTTAACCAAATGAAAAGATGCCCATCTTCCCACATAAGAAGAAATTCAAATTAAAACTATAGTATCATTTCTTACCCTCTAGATTGGTAAAAATAAAAAAAATTTGACAATATACTCTGTTAGTGAGTCTGTAAGAAGACACAGGCAGTTTCATACATTACTGGTGAGGATACACACTGCTGAGTGGCATTTCACACCCACTAGCAAAATTACATATGCAGTTACTCTTTGACCCAGAAACTTCTAGAAATCTATCCCAGATATACCCAGCAAAAAGTACAAAAAGATGTATGCACACACAAGACTATCACTGCAGTCTATTGATAATAGCAACATGCTCAAAAAAAAAAAAGACAGGGCCACGTCTAAAGAACACCAGAAACAGTTTGAATGGGCTTTTATTGGTCAAATCTCAAACAATTTAAGCGTCAAAACAAATAATGGCAATAACAGATAATAACCCATTAAATATAGTAAGAACAACCTTTTGAATAAAATAATAACCCATACAAATGATAAATAAATAGATGAGAACTATGGGAAAGTGTGCGCTTAGAGTAAAACATTAACTAATAAATGTAGACATGACACTAGAGTATAAATAATCACAATTTGGCCATCATCACTGCAATTATCAATTAGGGCAAAAATCACCAATGGAGACTAAGACAAATGGGTGAAAGTTTAACAAAGAACAGGCATTTACATAATCTCAAAATATCTCTCCATAAATGACATTAATTACAAAGGGAAAAATGAACAATGCAGTGGGGATATCTAGTGGACATCACCCCATCCAAATAACCCAAGTGAACTTCATTAAGGAGGAGGCATATCACTATTTTAAGCCTTCCGACTAGAGAGATCTCATGTACAGTACAGCACTGTACTGTAATACTGTTCACTGTATTACATACTGTGATATACTATATACACTGTAATACTGTATTATAAACCTGAAAGTTGCTAAGAGACTAGAACTTAAATGTTCTCACCACAAAAAAGAAATGGCAACTATGTGATATGAGGGAGGTGTGAGCTAAAGCTATGGTGGTAATTATTTTGCAATATATAAATACATCAAATCAAAATGTTGTACAACCTTAAACTTACACAATGTTATATGTCAATTATATCTCAGTAATGCCGGGGGTGGGGAGATTCTGGTGGGGTGCACCAAGAAAGATGGGCGTCGCTTCTGCAATATTCCTGACAAAAACGCATACCCTGAATCTATCATGGGGAAACACCAGACAAGCTGACACTGAGGGACAGTATACGTAGCAACTGGCTCCCAAAAATGTCAACGTCCTGAAAACCAGAACAAGGCTAAGGGACTGGTCCAGCTGGATGAGACTTAAAAGACAGGTGCAGTGCTGGCGAGGGAGGGGAGTAAGAGTCCACAAGACACAGACAGGACCATTCATGGGAATCCAGACAGCATATTAGAGAACACCACTGCATAAATGTCAGACTTTTTTTACTTTAAATCATTGGTCTCTGATTATATAAGAGGAAGTCCCTCTTCTTAGTATGCACTGAAGTATTTTGGTATAAAAGGGCACAATATCTGCAACTTCCTCTCAAACAGTGCAGAAAAATAATAATATGTACAGATTATACAGAGAATGATAAAGCAAATGTTAATAGTTGGTGAAAATGGATGAAGAATATATAGTAGAGGCAGGGGCGCCTGGGTGGCTCAGTCAGTTAAGCGTCCGACTCTTGATTTCAGCTCACTTCATGATCTCAGGCTGTGAGATCCAGCCCCACGTTGGGTTCCACGCTGGGTGTGGAGCCTACTTAAGATTCTCTCTCTGCCCCTCCCTCCACGCCTGCCCCTCTCTCTCTACCCCTCTTTCCCTCCCTCCCCCCCCCAAAAATATATATATAATAGTGTTTTTTGGTACTCTTCTTGCAGTTTTTTAGTAAATCTGAAATTTTTTCAAAGTAAGTTTAAAAATGCAAGAAAAGGGGCATCTGGCTGGCTAAGTCAGTGGAGGTGCAACTCTTGATCTTGGAATTGTGGGTTCAAGCCCTGTACTGGGCGTAGAGATTACTTTAAAAAAAAAAATCTTTTTAAAAAAATACCAAAAAAGGTAAGAGAAGTGAGACTAGAATTTGTGGAATAGTCTCTGAAAACTATGCAGCCCAGTAATCCCTTTAAATAAACAAAGCTTTATCTTTGGATCAAAGAGGTACCTTGGTCCACATTATCCTGCCCCCCCTCCCCAGCACGCTTGTGCTGAGTTGGTCTCAGGGACTATTAGAGGAGGATGCACAGCTAGAAGAACGAATTTTATTTACAATAAAAAAAATAGTACTTGGTACACTATTAAATGACTACTGTTCACTATGTGTAGTTCCACGTGAATTTTTCTTTTAGAATTTAGTACTAGAAAAAAAGCTTTTTCACCTAAGAAGCAGGTATTTCTCTTCCTTCTTGATGACAAGAATTGCATAACTGACAATGACGCTCTACTAATTTTCAGACAGGCAGACTAAGGCCAAATGTGGGGCCCAACCACAGTGACCACTGGTCTACAGTTTAGGATGACTACCTAGGTCTTTTTCCTTCGTCCCAGTTATTTTTATGGGCATTTTACCCTTTTTTAAATCCAATTTTGATGTAAAAGTCAAAAACAATTTCCACTCTCTGGGAAATATAAGAACTATTGATATGCTCAAGTAAATTTAAGCCCTCCGAGGCTGCTCCTTCTGACCATATACTGGACCCTGGGAATTCATGGTAAATCACAGTCATTTCCACAACAGAATATGTCCATGTGAAACCTAGCGGGACGATTCCCTGCCACTGTCTACAACAGACTGCCAAAGCCTACAACAGACAAAAGACAACTGCATTGATTTGGGGTCATAAAACAATGATATACTGAAGTTGTATCTCCAAGTGAGCCAAGTTACATCTACCACTTACCTCAAAAGGTCAGAACAGCACCACAGTTTAGACATTTATAGCAAGAATGATGAGTAAGGCCCCCAGCTTACTAATATTAAAGGTATGACAAACTCTGTGGCCATTACCTTAATGTTACTACCAAGAAATGCTTTAGATTTCAATAGGTTTACAAGACCAAAAATACAAAAGTCAAAATTTCACATGCACATGTGGAAAAAATACATTTACCTGCTGCCTTCACTCTTGACACAACCAGACCTCAGGTGGGCATGGGATGAATACCCATATTGTGGGAGAAGGGAGCATAAGGAGGCAACAATGGGGGCGGGGGGGGGGGGTGTTCACATCAATTTTGATTTTCGGTTGTGTTCTAGGTAGCAAAACAACTTCTAAAATAAAGAGCCACAAAACTTCTGATACAATACTTATTTCAAAAAGAATTAGCACAAGCCAAGAGGCCATTTTTTCCAGCCTGTAATCAATGCTAGTGGCTTCAGCAGCAAAAGGAAAGCATGATCAGTAGGAGATGGACTGTAACAAATTAAAGAAGACACCCCCACAAGGTTGTCAAGGAAACCAAACCAAGTGCATTTTTCTACAGAAAGAATCAAGGCTAAGGTGAACATGCCATGGAAGATTTTCTGACAAAAATATGTAAAGTCCCGTGTCAAAAAATCTTTAAGAGACTAAATTTACTTCCAGGCTATTTCATTAAGCACTTCATCTATAATGCAAGCAGGCATGCCTAAATCTCCAAACTACCAGCTAGATGGATTCACCTTCCTAAAATCAGCTAAGCTTGGGCCACTGAAAATACAGGAAATTTCCTAAAATCTCTTCTGCATGTTGTAACAACATCAAAAGAAACAATCTCAACCAAAAAGTAAAGAGGAAAAAAAAAAAAAAAAAACTATACCACAAAGACGCTTGCCCAGATTTAGACTTTGTTTTTCAAAATGGAGCCTTTTTAACATTTGTTTTTAAGCGAAAAGGCAAGTGAACGCAAACTGAAGCAAGAGCTCAGCCCGAGTGAGCCGTTCGATCCTGGAAGAGAGCAAAGCGGACTGCACAAAAGGTGTCAAGTTGGTAGAGTGATGTGAAACCCTCCACAAGTAAGTGGTCAAGAATCATGAGCAAGAAGTGACAGGCACTTGGGGGCACAGGTAGGGGCATGGCTGGGCAGGTGGAAGGCAAGTAACGTCAGCAGGGTCTGCAGCGGCCCGGCGCGCGGGAGGAGTGGGAGGCGAGGTGCGCGCACCGCTGCCGCGATCCGCGCCCTTCAAGGTGAGCGGTCGCTGCGCGTGGCCCCGGGGGCCGGGAGGAGGGGGCGGGGCGCACAGGTGGCCGGCCGAGCGCCGGGCCCGGGCCCCGCGGCGGGGCGTTGTGCGGCCGCCAGGTGAGCCAGGGCGGGCCGCGGAGCAGGTGCTCGGCGTCGGGGCAGGGGCGGGCCGCGCGGGAGCGGGGCGGGCGCCGGCGGCTCTTACCCGGTGCCGCAGTCCACCACGCAGGGAGGCAGGGAGCCCGCCATGCTCGGCACGCGTGCCGCTCGGCCCACGCGGGCGGCCCGGGAGGCGCCGCCGCCGTCCGCTCGCCGCGCCGCCCGCTCCCGGGAGCCTCCGCAGCGCCGCCGCCGGGGGCCCGGATGCTCGGCGGCCGCCCACGTGACGCTGCCCAACCGGCCAATCAGGTTGTGGGCACGCCCCGCCCCGCCCCGCCGCCCGACCGCCATCTTTACTACTGGCGGCGAGGCCTCCTCGCGTGGACGTCCAATACCGCTGCTGAAGAGGTTGGGGGCTATTTTTAACTGACTTAACCACGAACGTGACCTCGTTTCCGGGGCCTGGCTCCTTCTCATCCTTTAAATCTCGGCTGGAAAGTCACCTTCTCAAGAAGTTGTTTCTAATCATCCTAAGTAGGTCCCCCTCTCTGCACCTTACTCTATCTCAAGGACCTATTACTTTCATTGACAGCGCTTGGAGCAAATTTTTAATGCTGATTTATTTGTGGTTCCCCCAGCCCCGCCCCACGGGACTGTAGGCTCCGCCAGGATGGGGCTGGTGTCTGTCTCACCATGGGTGACCTGGTGCTCAGCACAGTAGTTAGTGCATACATGGGAAGCACCTAAGTGTTTGTTGAGTGAATGAATAACCTTCACCTTAAAGATGAAACAATTACCGTCAGAACTGATGGATCAGTGACCTTAGATGGAGGTAATACCCCAGCAAGATCATCACGGGAAGACGTTTTCAAGTATCAAACATGAGATGATTCTCCCAAAGTTCTTAGTGAAACCAGGAACCAGGGGTGCCTGGCTGGCTCTGTCAGTAGAGCATGTGGCTCTTGGTCTCTGGGCCCTGAGTTCAAACCCCATATGGGGTGCAGAAATAACTAAATAAACTTTTTTCTAAAAGGAGTTAGTGCGGGAGAGGGAGGCAAAGCAGACAAGTACCTACCCACTATGTTATGAAGGCATGAAAGCCCCACTTGCTTCCAGCTCCCTGCCCTACCATAAATTCTTGACATTAATTTTTTAGGAGCTTCTGGAGACTTAGTTTCATGTAGTATCACTAATATTTAAAGCAATGTGTTTTTTCCCTAGAAGAAGTACTAGATGTATTGGTCCTTCTAGGTAACCCATGATCATTCCTTTCCCCTCCCCCACCCCAAGTGAAGTGGAGAGAGGAGTAGAAGATGAGAGGGAAATGACAGGTCAGGAGGGTGGAGGAATCCCTGAATAGGACCCCAAGGCCAGGGACAAACAGTGACTTGGCCTGCTTTGTGTGTTGCCAAGGGCCTGCCCAGCTCCTGTTCTTTGAAGGCCCTAGTCAGAGTGTTGTAGGTAAACCCTGGGTTGCAAACTGTGGCACTGCCTTGTCTCTTATTTTCCTTCACTTAGTACATATTTATCAAGTGCCTACTGTGAGGTAGGCTTTGTATTATATTGGGCATGAAACAGGAAGCAGAGGACTCAACAGTGTTTGCCTCCAAACTGTAGAGTCTAGTGAGGGGTAGAGACAGTAAACAGGCAACCACAACACAGTGTGGTAAATGCTAAGATGGGGGAAGTCCAGGGTGCCCAGAAAGCCAATAACAGGGCATCTGACCCAAACCTGGGAGTCAATGAAGTCTTCTCAAAGCGATGGTATCTAAGCTGACACCCAGAGGGTGGGTGGAGAGTAGCTGCATGGTGGAGAATGTGGGGTGGGAGAGTATTTCTGGGATGAGAAATATATACAAAACCCAGCAGGACCTCAAGGCTCATATATGGCCCAGTTTGCTTTGCCAGAGAAGAAGCCTCAGTGGAACTGGGACTAGCTAGTAATAAAGCATATGTGCAGGGCACCCGGGTGGCTCAGTCGGTTAAGCATCTGCCTTCAGCTCGGGTCATGATCTCAGGGTCCTGGGATCGAGTTCCACATCGGGCTGCCTGCTCAGCAGGTAGCCTGCTTCTCCCTCAGCCTCTGTCCCTCCCCGCTGCTTGTGTTCTGTCTCTCTCTCAAATAAATAAGTAAATAAAATCTTTTTAAAAAATAAAAATAAATATATAAAGCATATGTGCCTTTGTGGGGAGTGTCCCTTCTGCATAGGACTCATTGGGAATGGTGGCCACAGTCAGCAGCTGGTAGGAAATAAAAGATTTCCTGACCCTAATTATTTCCTCTAGACACCACTAACCCTTCATTATCAGCTAAGATGTTTCCATATGCAGATAACAGAAAACTTAAGGTGCCACAAGGAATGAGCACATTTTATTTCATACGATAGGAAATCCAGAAACTCCAGGATAATTCAACCACTTGAATTCAACCATTCAACCAAATGACATATTGTAGGCCTGTACATTCCATTCCACCAGCACACTGGCCTTTGTCCTCAGACTTATCCCTTGCCGTTGAGACATGGCCATAGCCACTCCACACACCATAACTAGAATGGATGGGGACCGGGGGAAATGCCCCCATCTTCCTTCCTAAGAGGGAGAGGGAGGAAATGCTTTCCCAGAATTCCCTAGCTGCTTCCCTCATGTTTCATTAACCTGGCTCAATTAGTATCCTGGGGCTGCTGAAACAAAGCCCACAAACTGGGGTGCTTAAAACAATAAACACTTGGGGTGCCTGGGTGGCTCAGTCAGTTAAGTGTCTGACTCTTGATTTTGGCTCAGGTCATGATCTCAGGGTGGTGAGATAGAGCCCCGCATCAGGCTCCGTGCTCAGCACAGAGCCTGCTTGAGATTCTCTCCCTCTCCCTCTCCCTCTGCCCCTCCCCTGACTCACACTCTCAAATAAATAAATAAATAAATAAATAAATAAATAAAATCTTTAAAAAAAAAAGGGCATTTATTCTCTCACAGTTCTAGAGAAAAGAAGGCCAAAATCAGGTGTTGGCAATGTGTCCTCTCTGAAGACTCTTGGGGAGAATCTTTCCATGTGTTTCTCTTAGCTTCTGGTGTTGCCAGCAATACTTGGTGTTCCTTGGCTTATAGATGCATCGCTCCAATCTCTGCCTCTTCCATCACATAGGGTTCTCCCCATGTGCCCACATCATCACATGGCATTCTCCTCTTCTTAGAAGGACATCAGTCATATTGGATTCAGGCCCACTCTAATGACCTCATCTTAACTTGATGACATCTGCCAAGGCCTTTTTCCAGATAAGATCACATTCACAGGTACCAGGGCCTAGGACTTCTACATGTCTTTTAGGGACACAATTCAATATCAGCCTATGCTAAAAGCAGCCATTGGTACAGGGAACTGATGGGCTGTGATGGGCTTACACTATTAAAGACCACCTCCCTTGGGCTGGAAAGGGACCTGTGTCCTCTGAAGCATGTGGCTGCCAATACCTGGTTGGAATCGGGTTTGAGCAACAAGAAGGGGAATGACAATCAACAGTTGCTGTTTTGCTTGTAATTTTCCCAACTAAACCATATATTCTCACTCATTCTATGCCTTTTCACTCCTCTAGCCTCTGCTTTGGATGGTCGCTGAAACAAGTCATCCTTGTTGACCCAGCTCGAGCTGTGCCACCTCTGTGAAGCTATCCTTCTTCTCACCACTCTCTCCTCTGTGCTCCCAGAGAGACTTGTGCGCCCTTCCACCCCTGCCTTATTGGATGGCATCGTGAGGGTGACGCTTCCGTCACTCCCATGCACAGGAGCTCCCTGATAGTTGAGGCATGTCTTTTATATACTTCTGTCTCCAGTTCATTACACACTACCTAGCATCCTGTCGCCACTTTCAAGGAATGATTATTGAATAAATAAAAGCCATCAGGAAAATTTTAAAGCTCTCAGTTACACATGACTTTTGCTTTTATTTACTTTTTTGTTGTCATCAAAAGCAAAGGAAAGCAAACCTTAGGCATAACTTCTATGTTCATGTTTTTGCCTTTTTTTTCTATATATTATAAATATGCATCTGTGTCATTCTTCTTAGATTATAAATGATACATCAGGGACTAATGGCTTTGCTTGAGACAGTGTTAGGACAAAACACCCACAGAGAAATAAACCTCATGTTCTGGAAGAAGCGCTTCAAGTACAATCTCTAGTAATAATATTGCCAAAGAGGTTTGTTCCCTCCAATATACTTTGCAAAATTCTACTCATTTGATTTGTAGTTGGCTTTCTTAAGCAGAAAGAGGCATCTCTTTATTGCACTTCTCCCCAACAATGACTCCCACTCCACCTTCTCCCAACCGGCAGAAATGTGGAAGCCAGAACACTTCCCAAAAGGTCAGCATCTCTTCCATGGCACATGATGTGAGCGTTTCCCAACCGCTATCCTGAGTCCTGAATAACTCAGGACCACTTTTTTTTTTCCTTAAGATTTGCTTATTTATTTGAGAGAGAGACAGCACGAGCAGGAGGGGCAGAGGGAGAGGGAGAAAGAATCCCAAGCAGACTCCACACTGAGCACAGAGCCCAATGTGGGGCTCGATCTCAGGACCCTGAGATCACAACCTGAGCCGAAACCAAGAGTCGATCGCTCAACTGACTGAGCCACCCAGGCGCCCAGGACCACTTTCAAAAGAACTTTTAACAAACACCTTTTGATGCTGGGAATGATGCATATTTATGCACATGAAGACAACTTTAAAACAAAATAATCAGGGCTTAGAGATTGTCAATCTAATGCAGCTTAATCAGTGAGCACCCAGACAATGTGATCTTAATTTCCTGTGTTTAACTAGTTGTGCTGGGCCAAGAAGGAAAAAGAACATAAAAACCAAAGGCTGCCTTCAAAAACTGCCCACCCCGCCGCTCTGTGAATCTTAAATCGTAAAGCTGTAAGCAGGAACGATCTGTGTGTTCCCTGTTGCCGTGAGATTGCAAATAGAGAAGAGTACCAAAAAATCAGTACCCGTTCCTTTGAAAGTAGCTGGCATTCTCCTTTAAGAGGAAGGGCCTGTCACTACACTCAATGGACTTCCCGGAGGTCTTGGCAACCGCTGGAGAAAATGGTCCAAACCAGAGCTGGTTGGCCAGAGTGTGTTGAGTGTGTCAGAAAGTTGATAATAGACCCAAACCATAGGACGGGTAAGGAAATCACCAAGATCGTGAACACATTCAGACCACCTCTGCTGTGTTTCTGCCTCCACCCGTGGCACTTAGGCCGGAAGTCCTCCTCGGCCTCCCTCCTCCCATCCTGTTCAGCGGCCAAGTCCAGCTCATTCAGTCCACCCACTTCCCCTGCGTCTGCAGCCCGGCTTTCTATCCCACCATCACTCTGACTGAACTATTCGGTGACTTCCCACCAGCCACCCTGTCTCCATGCTTTGCCTGTCCAACACAACCTTTGGGCAAGTTATACTGTTATGAGAGGTGTCGTGGCAAAATACAGAAGGTTTGTACATCATGCCAGCAACCTCTTTCCCCATAGCCTTTCATGAATCCCTATGAATTACTATGGAATTCGACCCAAACCCTGATTGTGGCATTCAAGGTCCTCCACAACCCGCTCCTGAGTTACCTTTCTAATCTCATCTCACGTTATGCCCTTGACACATCAGGGCAGCACACCAGACCACACACCAAACGCTCTGTATTGTCAAGTCAGTCTAGAACGTTCTTCTTCACCTACCCATCCTCTTCATCCTTCAAGATTCCATTCAAAGTTCACTCATCCTGGGCGCCTGGGTGGCTCAGTTGGTTAAGCGACTGCCTTTGGCTCAGGTCATGATCCTGGAGTCCCGGGATCGAGTCCCGCATCGGGCTCCCTGCTCGGCGGGGGGTCTGCTTCTCCCTCTGACCCTCTTCCCTCTTTTGTGCTGTCTCTCATTCTCTCTCTCAAATAAATAAATAAAATCTTTAAAAAAAAAAAGTTCACTCATCCTTCAATTGCAATTCAAAACCACTTCCTTTATTTACAAAGGAACAAAATAAGGTGACTGCTTCTTTATGTCTCTAATCAGATCAATCACTAGTTCTATGTCTACCAGTCAGAATCTAGAAAAGAATCTACAGATGTGCATATTAATAAGACCCTCTGTTCTACCAAACAGTATTATAATTTTATTTGTAACGATGTCCTATCCAACTCTGATGGAGAACTGAATTACAATAATGTCTTGGTTTACAAAGCATTTTCAGGACATCGTCACACTTACTCTCCATCACATTCCATGAGGCAGGTATTATAAATACCTCTTTTAATCAAAAAAGAAAACTGGGGCTCATACTTTTCAAATTAGGATATATTAATTCATTAATTCATTTTCATTCAGGGTACCTTCTTTAGGCCCTCTTGGGAAAACAGGGAAATGCTAACGTGTCATAACACCAGCATCTGGAAGCACAGAGATAATGTGTGTGCGGAGCCGGGAGGGATCCCAAAAGCCTGCCCTTCAGACTGACCTGGACCTTTGATCATTTCAAAGACACTTTGAAAATTTTGAGCTCTTAACCTTGAATGTTTTCTATTTCTAGTAACAATTGCCCATGAACTTCCATTAGGCAATGACTGTTTGTTCTAGAGACTGAGTAGCATCCAATAAAAGTCTAATTCTTTTACCAATAGGAATGAAACCGCTGAGTAGTGTAATTGGATGCCAGGCACTCTGGACAGAGCGTACTGCCAACAGCGAAGTCCAAATGTCTCTTGCCACTGTGCAATCTCACAAGCAACAGGTTTTGGAGGAGTTGGCTGCCCAGGGGCCTCTCCTTTCCTTACTGATGTCCATTCTAGAATGTTTTTTTAGAAGCAACACAGCAGGAACTTTTATGTAACTGGAATGAATGAAGCAAGACTGTGCCACTTCAAAATATCTTCACCAGATGTTGACTTGGTCCTTTTGGGCCAGAGAAGTTGTTCAGGGAAACTCAAAGAGGGCATAGTGAATGCTGTGGAACACCTGAACAGTGGCACGTGAAAGGGCAGGGAGCAAGAACCCAGGCTGGCTAAGTTTGAGTCTTTTCATCCAGCCAAAATTCTGGTTGCAACAGTGTGTTGCAACTGGACCATGTCTTAGATCACTATTTCTTGTGCTCACCTTACTTACCAAGGTGCGAAATGAATTCTAAGCAAGAACAGTTTGCAGAAAAAGAGTCACTGTGTTCCTGATAAATGTAGCTGATAACAAATAGCTATCAGTTAACGTAAAAATTATACTGTATTCTTAATCTAGACATTTTTAGTTGTATTAATAATAACAGTAAAAAATGTATAAAATTAATTTTATTAGCATATGGAAAGAGCCCAGATTTTGAAGTCTTTGTGGATGTGTTCAAATGCCATCTCAGAAACTTAAATGTGTTTCTGCATGAGTTATTCACTATCTCTGAGCTTTAGTTTCCTTATTGGTAAGGAAGGGTTTTTCTGAGCTGCACAGTGAGTTTACAAAAATGCCAGGCACTGTAATAGGGAAAGTGTTCACTGTCCTCACTGTCTTGGCTCCCAGCAGCTGCTTTTCCCTCTGATTAGTAATTCTCATGTTCTCAGACTTGTGTGCCCACAATCTGTGGTCTCTATTCTGACTATTTGGATGATAACTAAGGTATTAAAAAGGGTTGAATGGACTGATCCTCACTATTACTTAAGATTTGAGACATTTTTCCATTCGTGGACAAATCATTCATGTCCTCTCACCGGCTCTCCCTATGACCAGGCTCACTTAATTCTCATGATGCTAAAACTTGTCTAATTCAGAGTTAAATGGTTTATATTGGTAAAAGGTATAGCTTTGAAGTCAAATGGCCTGAGTTTGAATTTCAGCACTGACTTTACAAATTTGTGATCTCGGGCAAGTTATTTAACCTCTCTGTGCCTCAATTTCCATCTTGGTAAAATTAAGGAAATAATATTACCTGCTTCATGAGGGCTGGTGCAAAGAATAAAGAGATAATTTAGGTAAAACGCTTACAATGGTGCCTGATACCTAGCAAGTATTAAATAGTTATTATCATCATAATGTTATAATTATTGTTGCTATATGGGAATCAAGTGTTACAGGTTGACCTCATTAGTACTTAGCTTTTTTGAGAGAGAGAGCGTGTGCTCATGTGCGCACGCAAGCAGGGGGGTGGTGTGCAGAGGGAGAAGGAGAGAGAGGATCTTAAGGAGTCTGCACGCCCAGCTTGGACCATGACGTGGGGTTCAATCTCATAACCCTGAGATCATGACCTGAACCAAAATCAAGAGTCAGATGCTTAACCAACTGAGACACCCAGGCGCCCCAGTACTTAGTTTTTAACCCATCCAGCTATAGAAAAACTACCACTGGAAAATTTTCTAGTCCTTCCAAGCTGAATACCTCATTTCTGCCTTGAAGAAGAAAGTGAGCTCTATTTAAAAGTGCTTAGCACCCATGGAAAGCTGTGTTGCTTTTGCACTTGCAATGTGCAAAAGGCTATGGGCTTACTCGTGCTCACCTTGGAAGCAGTCTCATTCAGAGGAGCATTGGTCAGGTATTTAAAATCACTGAAAGACTAAACTAGGTGGCAATCTTTCAAGCAAACACTAAAGAGGGGGATGACATGAGGGCCTTGCATGACCCCACCGTGCAGACTGGCCCGAAGCCCCGTCTACAGGCTCACTTGCTCAGTCTGCCTGCCCCAAGCTCCAAGTCAGCCCACACGGGTCCCTTCCTCCTATCACGACTCGTTTCTCTCATCAGTAACTTTGCCCTTGCAAAATTTACCCATCTAGTTCTTGAGTTTTGTCTTTTTTCCACAAAACAAATAATAAAATGGCAATAAATACATATCTATCAACAATTACTTTGAATGTGGGCACCTGGGTGGCTCAGTTGGTTAAGCATCTGCCTTCGGCTTGGGTCATGATCCTGGAGTCCTGGGATCGAGTCCAGCATCGGGCTCCCTGCTCAGGGGGGAGCCTGCTTCTCCCTCTCCCCTCCCCCTGCTTGTGTTCCCCTCTCTCACTGTGTCTCTCTCCGTCAAATAAATAAATAAAAATCTTTAAAAAATAATAATAATAATTACTTTGAATGTAAATGGATGAAATGCTCCAATCAAAAGACATAGGGTGACAGAATGGATCAAAAAACAAGACCCATCTATATGTTGCCTAGAAGAGACTCATTTTAGACCTAAAAACACCTGCAGATTGAAAGCGAGGGGATGGAGAAATATTAATCAGGCAACTGGCATGCTAAAAGAAAGCCAGAGTAGCCATACTTACATCAGACAAAATAGACTTGACTCTTTTCATTTGTAGGCTCTAAGCCCAATGTGGGCCTTGAACTCAAGACCCCATGATCCAAGAGCTGCATGCTCTACCTACTGAGCCAGGCAGGCACCCCAGATAAAAAAGACTTTAGAACAAAGACTGTAACAAGAGTTTTGTCTTTTCTGTTCCCATCTGTAGGTCTTGCTCACGGAAGAAAATGGTTATTGACAGCAGTAAAGTTCAGACTGATCTCAGCTGAAACCCTTCCCAACACTCTCCTCATTGGGCAAAGAGGAGGTTGCTAATGTTTTCTCTACCCCACAGTTCATATATAAATATGAATATTTATGCCATCATGATACAGAGTTCTCTACCACTCAGGAGTCGGTATAAGCGCAGTTTCACACTTTTGAAGTGGCTGGATATTCAATTGCATGAAGATAGATCCTGGTTACCACCAGCCTACTGACCACAGGAGCTGGTCACTTGTGGTTTGGTAACTGTGAACCCCATTGTCTCTATATGGATATCCGTCTCACAGCCAAAAACACAGCTCCATTCAGAACTCAGTTAGCTAACGGAATTCCTGCCAATAAAATTCTTGCTGGCTAGTTTTGGAAAATGCCATCTTTAGTCAAGTATCAGAACTTTCTCCCCTTTCTCCATACCCCTCCTCACATGTTTCCTCCTCCCAGCCATTCTCCTGACCCAGCTTTGGTGCATAGAAATCAGAAGACAGTGTCCTCCCCTCTGCAAAATGTTAAAAACCTCGAAGGATGACCGAAGGTCCCTTTGAGATGTGATTCTGCAAATAATCAAGGGATCAGGATACTTACTGTAAGAAAACAGACAAGAGGCCTTTTGTGGGTGATCAGTGTGAACGTCAGCCTCAGAAGGTTTCAGTTACCTTCTTCTCCCCTCCTTTTGTTACAGCCTCTCTCTTGCCTTCCCCCTCCCTTCTGTCCCTGGGTCACTGGGCAGGAACACCGTGCATGGCAGGGCTGGCTTTGTTGGCCGTCATCTGAACGCACACACTAGAAGGGCCCCATGCCTGGTTTAATGCTCCACTGTGGCAGCTGTCCCGAAATTCTTAATCATCTTTTTAACCAAGGGCCGGGCATTTCCATTCTGTAGCTGCTCCTAATGCCTGGTCTTACAGCGGTGCCCTTCCAGGACAGTCATCCTGATTTACATCCCTAGCCAGCATGGGAGAAGTGGAGGCCAGGCTGCTGGACAAGGGGATCCTACCCTGCCCATCTCTGAATCAATCCCCAACACCCAGCAGGGGCCTGGCACACGGGGCAAATCAACAACTCTGTGTGGAGGGGAGGGGAGGGGAGAGGGAGGGCTACGAGGGAGGGGGAGAGAAGGGTGGAGGGAAGGAAAGGGAAGGGCTGTAAGAGTCACTCAAGCACCATTTTTTCCTTAAGATTTTATTTGTTTCTTTAAAGAGAGAGAGAGCATGAGCAGGGGGAGGGGGCTAGGGGGAAAGAATCTCAAGAAGTCTGCGCTGAGTACAGACCTTGATCCCACATCATGATCTGAGCCAAAACCAAGAGTCGGACACTTAACCGACTGAGCCACCCAGGTGCCCCTCACTCAAGCACCATTTTAACTGAACACTCCTCAAAAAGAAAATACCCTTCCTCTGAGTCCCTTTTGTTGTGTGAAATGAGGGAGGAGAATGGGTCTTCTGCCTGAGAACCAGAACGAACCTGGTCACCTCTTCACTGATGTAGAGTGAATTTCCCCTTAATAAGCCAATGGAAATGGCCAGTATGTGCCATTTAATGGGTTTCTGTAGCTACCGGCCTGAAGGCAGCCGGACACCCCACGTGGCCTCCTTCGGTGCGTCATCCCCTCCACTGAACAGAACATGTTCCCTCCCACTGCAGACAGCATTCTAAGCTTCTGCTTCAAATGTCCTTCCCCAGTTTCCACCTTCAAGACTCACTTGCAGAAGCTTCCCGACCTTTCCCTGCAATGCCTGGACTTCCCGCAGGGGGTGCGGGCACAGGGCCACCGCCGGGGCTCCCTCTGCTGTTAGCCTTTGTTGAGCCATTGCTGATTTACTTGCCTCTGTGAGGACCACCATTCTGTCCCTCATCTCTCTTGCCCCTGAGCTCACCCACATCTCTCCTCTCCCATATGCAGACTCTCTGGTCCTCTAGCCTGGCCATAGCGCTCAAATGTCACCATTCTTTTTAGGTTTAGTCAAGAACTGAGTTTTCCAAGAGCCCACTATTGCACTACGACTGTTTTGAGATGGACGTCACATTAACCTAGTATCCATGATTACTGAGTAGGAACTAGCACGAAGTGAATCACTTTTGAGAGTAAATGGACATAACACAGCAAGGGGCAGTGAGAGAACGCGGGGCCCCACACTGGGGAGTTTGGAGCAGGCAAGGAGTTGCACCCTAGGCATTAAAATGGGCCATGTGGAGAGGAGAGAGCATTGTACCCTGAGGCAGGAGGTGAGGGCCGGGAGAGCTGTGGATGTCAACATTTGTTTGCCTGGTTGGAAGTGTAGGGGAGGGGAAGAAAACTGTTCCTCCACCCTCTTAGGTTAGTGACTGAGACATGTGAATTAGCAGGAGAAAGGTTTGTTTCATATACACACAGGGAGCCTCCCCCCAAGAAAGTGAAAACCCTAAAAAGCAGTGAGGCCTGGGAGCTTATATACCACGTTAACAGAGGGCAATACATGGAGGAAAGTGACAAGACAAATAAAAGAGGTGTGGGCCTCTAGGGGCAGTACATTATGGGAAGGTAAATATATGGGGGAAATTAACGGAAAACAAGGGTTATTTGTAAGGTTTGTTTATGCAGACCCATCTCCATGCTGACTTTCTATCTTCTGGGATCGGGCTGTTCCCTTCCCCCGGCTCAGGAAGGGGGCAGCACCTGCACAAAAGGAAATTTATGTCCTGCTTTCAGGCAGAAAGGGAGAGGGCAGAGAGTTCCTCCTGCATCTGCTGTTGCTTAATTGCCTTCAGCTCAAAATAATCATATGCCAAAGTGGCATCTTTTGGGGTGGCATATCCTGGTCCAAACTTCAGAGATATGAAAGAAGATGTCCCCAAGATGCAGTCACCCTCTGCCAAAATAAAAGATTTTCAACACATTTTATACACAATTATTAAGTCCCTTTTAGATGCTGGCTAAGGGATTGGGGCCTAAAGATGAACACCGGCAAGGGTGTAGAGAAGGAGACGCATACAAGTCGGTCTGTGAACATGGCTAGGACAGAGTGGGGACATTTTAGGGAGCACCAAGGAGAGAACAAATAATTCTGATTAGGAGAACTAGGACAAGTTCCATTGAAAATAAAATAATGAAAAGCGGGAAAAGAGCAGCATTTGCAGAAGCACAGAGGATTTCAGGGAATGGCTAGTAGCCCAGTGTGAGCTAGCGCAGGATGCACTGATTGAGATGAAGTTGGAAAGAAAGGTTTGAAACCAAGTTGGGAAACGTCTTCAGTGCTATTCTATGACATGTGTACATTATTCTCGACAATAAATATCCAAAAGTGTTTTAGGAAGGAGGGGTGTGTGTGTGTGTGTGTGTGTGTGCACCTGGAGGAGGTGGGGAAGGGAGGAAATTATTTAGGAAATTATGGAGGTGGTATCAATAGAGGATCTTTATGGCACTCAGGATAAACAAGACATTTTCATGGTAGAAACAAAAGGTCTCGGGGACCAGTTGGGTTTAAAAAAAAAAAAGCGAGGGGGCGCCTGGGTGGCTCAGATGGTTGAGATGGTCATGATGTCAGGGTCCTGGGATCGAGTCCCGCATCGGGCTCCCTGCTCCTTGGGAGCCTGTTTCTCCCTCTGCCTTTCTCTCTCGCTCTGTCTCTCATGAATAAAAAAAAAAACTTAAAAAAAAAGCGAGGAAAAAGAAGATGAAATAATTGCTATTATTAGAGATGGCTCTGTGCATGGCAAAGCCATGACCTCAGCCAGAAGGACCAGCAGGATCATTTTGAGGCACTTCTAGGGTATCCAGGGAAAGATACTTAAGAAGCAGTTGGAAAGGTTGGCCAGGAGCTAAGCAGAGAGGACAGGGCAATGTTCATGGTTCCAGTACCATAAAAAGGATGTAATTAATTCTCTGTTATGTTTGGAAGGGGCACAGAGTGTGGCTGGGTCATCCATCCCTGTCTCTGTCTATGACCCAGGGATAGAGACATGTCAGTCCTGCCCGCTGCCCTGTTGCCCGCCCCTTGCCAGCCACCGCCTAGCTCTTTCAGCCGCCCTATCTCTGGCCTGCATCCCAGTTTCAAAGATTCAGCCCCACTGTCCCCATAAATTTATCTGTATTTGTCAGATTGTGTGTCCCAATTTTTGGTTTGGACAATACGAGTACCTTAGTCATCAGTTATCCATAACCCACACATTCTGCCACTGGCTTGGACATACTCCTTGTGTCCCACAGATAATGGACAATCCTTGGCTTAGTCACTGACCAAGCGCGTACCCCATCTGAGGTCCCAATGTCTGCCAGAGACCTCCACCTTGCAGCTCGCTGAAAAACTGCTGGGGCTCTTGGAGAAACTGCTTTAAGGAATGGGAGAAGGAAAGAGGTGATGAAGACAGCGAGGCCAACTTAGGGGAGAGGATCCCCAGGGACTAGCTGGTCTACTTCCAAGTCCTATCGGCAAAGGTGTTTTATAAGAAAACAGAGTAGGGGGCAGTTAATCCTGTCGGAGGAGCCCCAAAACAACGTTGTAGGAAGGGCATTCTTAACGTCCCAGTGCTACAGATCCTGGGCTCGTGCTCTGTTTCACCGCCTGAAATTCTAGATTCCATTTCTTTAAAAATGGAAACAACTTTGGGAAGGTGAAGGGGATTCGGGGCATTCACATATCATCATAAACTAGTGGTTGCTTTCCTGAGCCAGCTACTGAGGAAATGGGATATTGGATGCAGGGTGCACAGGGCAAAGGTGGCGGGGAGAAGAGGCTGTTTATTTTTTTAAGGTCTGGACAACTGCCAGAGGCACTGAATATTTCATCACCGCTGCAGGAAGGCAATCAGAGTGAAGCAGAAAACCTGCCATAGAATGGGGGCTGAACGCAGTTTGCGGGCTCTTGAACTCAGCGCCCTGAGAACAGCCCTGGGGTGCGGTAGACGGGGCCCTGCCCCCTTCCCATGCTTCAGAGCCCCGCTCCTGGGATGCACATCCAGGCTCCTGCTCCATCAGCAACACTAGGTAGTATTTACGGGGAATCAAATCAAATGCCTGATATTCTTTACGTGGGCAAATATGTTCGGAGTTCAAACAACTGAAAGTAAAATGAGCTTTTGGAGCTCAGGCCATGTGTAAGCTGGGAGTGGTCTAATAATAAAAATAGCGAACTTTTTTTTTTTTTTTTGAGAAGGATCACCTCTTCTAACCCCTTCACTTTACAAACAAGGAAGCTGAGACTTAGGGAGGCTGTGTGCTTTGCTGAAGGTCCCATATTTTGAAACTGATAAAGGACGTTCAAAATGATTTTCTCAGTGACTTACTATTTCAAGTCCCTGCTCCTCCACAGCTCTGTCCAAGCGCAGAATTGAACATCTGTAGCCATTAAGTCTGGTCCTGCCTAATCCCTGAGTTCATGAGAAAAGAAAACTAAAAACTATTCGGGATGGTTCCATTCATCCCTAATGGCTGGGTGAGGAATTCGTTCACTCGCCCTCACTCATGGGACCTGGGACACTGCAGTTAGGGCTGGGGGCTTGGCAGCCTGCCGAGCGACCCCCTCTCAGCGTGACCCTTACCATCATCATGCTAGGTAACAAGCCTGAGGCTTGGTGACGGATCCTTTACAACCTGTTGAGTGCTTGACACCTCCCTTTTCCTGGAGCATCAGTCTCCAAACCGGGGTATATGTCAGTCAATCTGTGAGGTTGCAGGGAAATATAAAGAATTCTGATTGAGGGCGCCTGGGTGGCTCAGTTGTTAGATGTCTGCCTTTGGCTCGGGTCATGATCCCAGGACCCTGGGATTGAGCCCCACATCGGGCTCCCTGCTCCGCGGGAAGCCTGCTTCTCCCTCTCCCACTCCCCCTGCTTGTGTTCCCTCTCTCGCTGTGTCTCTCTCTGTCAAATAAATAAATAAATAAAAGACTGCTACTTAGATAATACATATTTTAAAAAAAGGAATTCTGGGGCGCCTGGGTGGCTCAGATGGTTAAGCGTCTGCCTTCGGCTCAGGTCATGATCCCAGGGTCCTGGGATCGAGTCCCGCATCGGGCTCCCTGCTAGGCGGGGAGCCTGCTTCTCCCTCTGCCTCTGCCTCTCTCTCTCTCTCTCTCTCTCTCTGACTCTCATGAATAAATAAATAAAACATTTTTTAAAAAAAGGAATTATGGGCACCTGGGTGGCTCAGTTGGTTAAGCGACTGCCTTCGGCTCAGGTCATGATCCTGGAGTCCCTGGATCGAGTCCCGCATCGGGCTCCCTGTTCGGCAGGGAGTCTACTTCTCCCTCTCCCACTCCCCCTGCTTGTGTTCCCTCTCTTGTTGTGTCTTTCTCTGTCAAATAAATAAATAAAATCTTTAAAAAAATTTTTTTAATAAAATTAAAAATTAAAAAATAAAAAAAAGGAATTCTGATTGTACCTATTTTTTTATATAAACAGAAACAAAACACAATTTTGCTAATATCTAATAGCTTCGTGGACACAGGTCAGTGCCTTAGCTGGCCATGTGTCCCTAATGGAAAGCAAAGAAGAGTGGGCACTCGCAGGGCTGACAGTGGCCCCTGTGAAGCCCCCCTGTTTATGTGCATGGGGGTGATGGATAACACTATCTTAAATTGTGTGATCATCACAGAAGTTTTGTAATGAGATGCAGGATGACCCTGAAAATATTTTGAACGGCACATAGGTCCATGGGTTATTTTCATTGCGGAGTACTTCAAAGAATCTTTGAGTTTAAAGACAAGCCATTCATTTCTCCATTTCTGTAAAAAATATCTTTTTCAGCAATGCAGGCAAGTTTCAGTAATGAAAACAAGCACAGAAGGAAACCAAATTTGATACCAGACTTTGAATAATTATCATAGTGTTAAATAAAGATCTTGTGAAATAGTGAAGCATAATCGATCACAAAGTAAAATGTTTTTTGTTCCATTACTGGATGAAATTAAATGAGAATTATTTAAAAATATTACTTCATTCTTTCATATTTTTGTTTTTTGTGTATGTTTTATAATAATATTAACACAGTAGCATATACATGCAACAATATATGTCTATAAATATAGGGCATACATACACACAAAAATACGTAGTTCAAGTTCAAAAAAAATTTTTTTAATTTAAATTCAAGTTAGTTAACATATAGTATAGTATTAGTTTCTGGAGTAGAATTTAATGATTCATCACTTAAATATATATAACACCCAGTGCTCATCCCAACAAGTGCCCTCCTTAATGCCTATCACCCACTTAACACATCCCCCCACCCACCTCCCTCCAGCAACCCTCAGTTTGTTCTCTGTAGTTCAGAGTCTCTTATGGTTTACCTCCCTCTCAGTTTTTATCTTATTTTTCCTTTCCTTCCCTTATGTTCATCTGTTTTGTTTCTTAAATTCTACAAAGGGGGAAGATCCTATGATAATTATGACTTTTCTCTGACTTATTTCGCTTAATATAATACCCTCTAGTTCCATCACGTTGTTGCAAATGGCAAGATTTCATTCCTTTTGATCACTGAGTACTATTCCATTGTATATATATACCACATCTTCTTTATCCGTTCATCTCTTGATGGACACTTGGGCTCTTTCCATAATTTAGCTATTGTTGATAATGCTGCTATAAACATTAGGGTGTATGTGGCCCTTCACATCAGCATTTTGTATCCTTTGGATAAATACCCAGTAGTGCAACTGCTGGGTCGTAGGGTAGCTCAATTTTTAACTTTTTGAGGAACTTCCATACTGTTTTCCAGAGTGCCTGTAACAGTTTGTATTCCCAGCAACAGTGCAAAAGTGTTCTCCTTTCTCTGCATCCTCACCAACACCTGTTGTTTCTCAACATTTGAGATTTTTGCAAGTGGCTTTCTGAATTTTTTTAAATGATTTTATTATTTATTTATTTGACAGAGAGAGACAGCACAAGAGAGGGAACACAAGCAGGGGGAGTGGGAGAGGGAGAAGCAGGCCCTCTGCCGAGCAGGAAGCCGGATGCAGGTCCCGATCCCAGGACCTGGGACCATGACCTGAGCCGAAGGCAGATGCCCAACGACTGAGCCACCCAGGTGCGCCGGCTTTCCGAATTTTTTAGGAATTGGAATTCGGTGGACTGGACTGGAATCTGTACTTGTACTCTTTCTCCTCATTTTCTAAATCCAGGTGCTGCATTTGTCTATCAGCACCAAATCTTCCCACTTTGGATTCCTAATAACTGATGTCCTTCAGGACCTTACATCCTACAAGTTCCCACATGGAGTTAATCCAGAGCTGCCACCAGACCTTCAACATGTCAATAGCAAGGGCGGGCATCTCACTCTGATGGAACGAAAAACAGTCTGGAGAAAATGTGGACAAAGATAAGCAAGAAGCGTCCTATCCCCTTCTCCCGAAGGAAACCTTCCCATAGTTTCCGATTTCGTTATTGCCTGTAAATAGTAAACAAGGAATTGCGGGGCTTTGCTCAAATATTCCCTTCTACTCAGAATATGTTCACGTGTATAACCTTACAGCTTGCTTTCCATTATCAACATGAAATGGGGGAGAAACACGTATTTTAACTGACCATTTATTAAAACTGCCTGTTCTCAGAAATATTAAAAAGCAGCAAGGTTTATTTTCAGGTACTTTTATTGTCTATTCTCAGCTCACCTTCAAGTGGAAGTTCCTAATGGTTTGGGGTTTGGTTTTTTTTTAAGATTTATTTATTTATTTGTCAGAGAGAGAGAAAAAGAGAGAGAGCACACACAAGCAAGGGGAGTGGCAGGCAGAGGGAGAAGCAGGTGCTCCGTTGGGCAGGGAGCCCGACGCGGGACTTGATCCCAGGACCCTGGGATCATGACCCGAGCTGAAGGCAGATGCTTAACTGACTGAGCCACCCAGGCGCCCCAGTCCTAATGTTTTTAAATTCTCATCCCACTGGCTCTTAAGAGGAAGAGAAGCAAGAAGCCTGAATTAGGCTCAAAATCAAGACATGTAACTAGCAAGGGACCATTTACTCTTCTTACTTTATGACGCCATTGTACCCAAGGCATTTAATATATACTTCTTAATTTATAGCTACTACTGTGTTATTCAAAATATGAAACTTCAATGCTCCATCAAAACCAAATATTGCATATCTTTTGCTTCATGATATCTAGCAATCAAAACAGTCACTCCATTGGAGAAGAAAATTAAAACCCACTGACAAGGCTTGTTCTCATAATTGTGCTTTATAATTGATTGATTGATTGCTGTCAGCCACTGGTATCATTCTATTGTCGGTCAATGTCTTAGATGGATAAATGGGAAATTAGAACATTGAATCAGTTAATATGATTACTTACAAGGATATAAGTAAAATTCAGCCGAAATAGTACAATACTGCCTTAATATAAGGTACACCCTCAATTTACAACAGCTTTTTGCGGGGGGAAAAATGCTTTAAATAGGGTTCAGAAAATTTAATGAGTGGGGGGAAAAAACCTTATAACTGAAGAAAAATTTATAGTGCATGTATTCCTGCAAAGTGCCAGGCATTTATCCTAGAGCCTTACCCTTGAGCGTACTCAGTAGTGAAGGCTGAGCCAGAGTGCATTGCCCCCCCTAAACCCCGGGTGAACGTTCACCTCTTTGTGCCTTTGAAAGGACATGCCACTCACCTTTGGATGCTATTTTCAAGTTTTATGGAATAGTTTGTCTTGATAAATAAACAACTAACAACAACAACAACAACGAAGGATGCATACTCAGAACAATTTTTTTTTTTTTTAAGTAGGCTCCATGCCCCATGTTGGGCTTGAACTCACAACCCCGAGATCAAGAGTTGCATGCTCTACCAACTGAGCCAGTCAGGCGCCCTCAGTACAAATTATTTTAAAACACTTCATTGTCAACACCAATACCAAATTGTTGATCTTGCTAGGTTTCCAAATCAACCTTAGAGTTTTTACATGAGAGTCAAACATACGATTGATCTATTCAAGTGGGTAATGGGCCAGGATGGGCAGGGTGAAGTCAGAGAAATGACTGAGCAGCTGCATGTGGGTGGAAGGCTGTTCTCACCGGCTGAGAGCAGGTCGATAGCCTGGAGGAGGAGGCGGGAGCCGCTGGGAGCACTGCAGAGTGCTCTGAGGGACGTTACAGAGCCCAGGCTGTCTTCTCCCTTAAAGGCAGCTGGACTCCGGCTGTGGCACAGAGATACTCTTTCCCCACGTGCATGCAGGAGTTCACAGTTCTTAACCTTTAAAACATCCCCCCCATTTAAATTCCAGCTGTTCTCTATGTTGATATTAAAAATCCAGAAGTTGAGGGACACCTGGCTGGCTCAGTCGGTAGAGCATGCAACGCTTGATCTCGGGGTCATGAGTTCGAGCCCCATGCTGGCTCTAAAGTTACTTAAAAACTTAAAAATCTTAAAAAATATATAAAGCTAAAAAAATCTAGAAGTTGGGGCGCCTGGGTGGCTCAGTCGTTAGGCGTCTGCCTTCGGCTCAGGTCATGATCCCGGGGTCCTGGGATCAAGCCCCGCATCGGGCTCCCTGCTCGGCGGGAAGCCTGCTTCTCCCGCTCCCACTCCCCCTGCTTGTGTTCCCTCTCTCGTTGTGTCTCTCTCTGTCAAATAAATAAATAAAATCTTTAAAAAAAAAAAATCTAGAAGTTGGCTGTAGTAAGAGAAGGGTGTGAATTTGAAACTACTGATGCCCATTAATTTTGTAAAACTAACATATTTCTCTTCAGGTTTGCACAGTTGAGATTTGATGTCCATTAATAGACAGTTTTCTCCCCCTTTCCTTTCTCTCCTGCCCTCATCTGTCCTCCTCTTATCTCTTCTATTTCCTGAGGTCACCAGTCCACTGAAAAAAGTTTTAAGGTGTTACTTACTGATAATTAGAAAGACTTCTTAGTACCCACTTCTTTCTTAAGCAGACCACAAGACTGAAATTCTTCTGCCACTTACTAGCTAACTGACCCAGATCAACTCCCTCATCCTTGCTGCCAACAAGGGAAACTAGTAACGCCTTCCCTATCTACTTGAAAGGACTATTGGAGGGTCAGGTGAGACCATAAATGTGAAAGTGCTCTGATGAATCGAGAAGAGTGATAACAAATGTCAGGTGTTATTATTAATAATTCATGAACTGAAACACTGATTTATACTCCTTAACCAGAGTAAATTGGGTCTTGGATTTTTTTTTTATTCCATTTACTCTTATGAGACCATAGTTTTTACTAAAACTGGAAGTGTGGGGGTGGCTCATTCTCAACAAGTTGTTTGCATGTAAGACACTATAAATTAAAGACTTAATATGTCAACAGAGACAATGAACTTGAGGCTAAAGCCTATTGTACAACATCCAAAAAAAAAGAGTTGGAACAGCAGGCTTTTAAGAATGTTCTCGTTGAAGCTGATTGCCGTGGGGAATCAACAGTCATTTAGCGGGATTATATGACATCAGTCTGAGTCATGCTAGCATGTAAAACTAGTATGAGGTCATTTTAAGCTAATCAAATGGGTGGCTGCAGAAAGGTGCCATTCACTATTTATTACCTCAACCAGAAACAAAAGGACTGGATTTAGTTAATGGAAACCAGGGGCCTAATGAAACAGACGGAACAAGGAGGGTGGTGTTAATTGTGTCATTAGGCCTTAATACTGAGAATCTGTCTACTTCTTATATTGGCCCTAAGGCAACTTTTCCAAAGGTGATTCTATGGTCATTAAAAAAGCTTTCTGCTTTCAACTTGCAGAGCTTTTCTTATTGAAAGTCACTGAAAAGTGGTTTCTGGGTTCCTGAGAGTTTGTTCTGGGTCACTGGGAATGTTCGTTATTGGTCTGCAAAAATGTTGGTAATGCCCATCAAGTTCTCTTCCAATGGCATATGTCTAATCAGCCAGTTGATGTGACTATAAAAAAAAAAAACTAAAGCTGCTTATATTGAATGGCTTCTGGAAACCAGTCTCATGTTCTTACTGTGCCATCACGTCAGACAAGCACACAAATTACCACAATTCAAAGAAGGGGCCCTAAAAGGAGCCTGGAGGGCTGTGGGGGAGGGGAAGACCAAAGGACCGACATTTTTTCTATCTGATTGGTGGGCTCGGGAACTGCTCTGTAGAAAGACGAGTCTTCCAGCCATCACAGGGCAGCCTGAGGAGCCGAGAGAGGGGTAGGGGGAGAGGGCTGGAAGGGTGGGACTCTGAGAGGACCGGTGTTAGGGCCAGGAGAGCAGGGATGCGCGAAGGAGAGCTTCTGCACCGCAAAGGGACTGAAAGAGAACTTTGGTTCTCAGTCTGAGTATGTGGGAGAGAAGGGAAACGATGGGCCCAAACGAAGGAGTGAGGGGAAGGGCATGTGTGAGGTGAGAAAAGATGACTTGGGTTTGGGACGTGCCACCCCGAAGCTCACGGATTCCTAGGTGGAGAGAAGACCAAAAGCAGGGACCTGGAGCCAGGGCAATCCGCCCTCTACGGTGGCCACGTCCCCACGGAGCAGGAGTGAAAAGGCCATGATTCAACAAGGGACTATGCGACAGCCCCAAATCTGGCTGCCAATTCCAGGATGGACAAAGAGGGGAAGGCAGGCCAGGATGGGGTGCCATGCGGTATAGAAGAGTTGGTGTCATGTGCAAGCGTGTCCCCTGAAGGGCGATGCAGAGGACAGGGCTCCACCTCGGAGTCTCTGATTCAGTGGGTCTGGACTGGGGCCTAGAATTCGCATGTCTAATCAGTGCTGAAATAAACTACTTACCTCAAAGAGTAAGGGGTATGGGTGTACAGAGCCTCCTAAGAGAGTCCGGCAGGTAGCTGGTGTTCAGTGTGTGATCCTACAGGAGGTAGGGAGGATGATAGGGAGATAGGGAGACAGTCATGTAGGCGAACAGAAACCTAGTTAATGGAAACCAGGTGCAAAATGGTTTCTTTCCTAAACAAACAGAAAGCCAGACGTGGCTGGGGAGAGAAGAAATGACAAGGAGCACGAGGAAATTTGTAATCGAAAGAAGATGGGGCAGAATAGCACCCCAGTCCAAAGAGCAATCAGCCCCAGGGGGGCTTTGGTACCTGGTACCTGGCTTTGGAGGGGGAGGGGGTAACTGTTTGAAGATACAGCTGGGGAGAGCTCTGCGCTCAGCAGGAAGTCTGAGATTCTCTCTCTCCCCCTCCCCTGCACCTCGATCTCACACACGCTCTCTGTCTCTCAAATAAATAAATAAAATATTTTTTAAAAAATACAGCTGGGGAGCAAGAATAAACATGGTCTCTAGACAGGATACAGTAAGTGGTAATAAAACAAAGCATGGTAATGGCTGAGCCTTGCCCCCCCCACCCCCGGTTGTGGGTTGTCCAGTGGTAACCACCGCAGACCCTCCTCAAAAGAAGACCCACACTCCTAGTCTTCGAAGCTGGGGCCATAGCATGGCGCCAAGAGCACAGAATTGGGCAAGAAATGAGGGGAAGAGACAAGAGGCAAATGTAGCCAATTCTACTAAAGGCAGGACCAGCTACATAATTTGCAGGCCCCGGTGCAAAATGAAAACATGGGGCCCTGGTTCAAAAAGTATTAAAAACAGGGGCGCCTGGGTGGCTCAGTCGGTTAAGCGGCTGCCTTCGGCTCAGGTCATGATCTCAGGGTCTTTGGATCGAGCCCCCGCATCGGGCTCCCTCTCCCTCTGCCTGCCTCTCTGCCTACTTGTGTTCTCTGCCAAATAAATAAATAAAATCTTTAAAAAGGGGGGGGGCGCCTGGGTGGCTCAGTCTTTAGGCGTCTGCCTTCGGCTCGGGTCATGATCCCAGGGTCCTGGGATCGAGCCCCGCAACGGGCTCCCTGCTCCACGGGGAGCCTGCTTCTCCCTCTCCCACTCCCCCTGCTTGTGTTCCCTCTCTCGCTGTGTCTCTCTCTGTCAAATAAATAAAATCTTAAAAAAAAAAAAAAATCGAGGAAAGAGAATGCCCTTTTAGGGGCAAGCCTTTGCCACAGCTCCTGCGATCACAACTACCTGCCAGGCTCACGAAGGCATGGGAGTTTGTGGATGTGGTTTGATTCCTGATCGTGAAAAGTCCCTTGCTTGGGGTCCATTTTCTGAGAAAGCGTTTACACCCATAATGTTTCCGTTGGCGGGTCTACGTGCTCGCTCCTACTGGGAAACCTCGCTCTCCTAACTGACTGCGGCCAGCCCACGCGTCAAGCAGTGTCTGAATTCGACACTAGGAGGCACTGTTGTCTACTTGTCTGTTTGTAAGGCCAACTGCAAGAATTTTTTTTTCCTTCGTTCCACTTGCTAAAGGACTTTGAAGCTTTATCTTAAAGAAGTGAGGGAACACTCTTAATTGTCTACTTCACAGCAATTGAAATATAGTAGCTTTATGGGGGAAGCCGCAAGAGAAAAATGCAAAGGTTGTTTTGACTACAGCGTGCCTGTGTTAACTGGATTACATAAATCGTTCAACCCACAACCACAGGGTCAAATTCTGGTTTCAAAAATTTGAAAGAGATTCTTGTGAGTAAGTGTCCTGGAACTGAAGAAAAGCTTAGATGGTTTTTTGGGGGTAAACTTGCAGCTTAATGATGCCCAAGTCACTGGCTTTGACCAGAGGGAATTTTCTATTTGATTCCTATGGCCTGAGGCTTACCAGCTTTCCTTTGTTGGCAAAACAAAGTAGAAGTGATAAGGACAGAAGCTAGCAGTGGTCTGGCTTCCAAGGCTTACAGCAGGCCTTGTGGGTGATTCTACCCTCCCCAGAGCCACAGACCCCTCCACTCCTACTTCCAGAAAAAGCCCACAATCCAGGTCCACTGGAAATGGTCATTGAGTTCCTAGGATGGGCTCAGAAAGAGCTGTATGTTATTCTCTATCTTCTTATGGGATCTTAAAGGAGGTAATTCATAAGCACAAATAACTATATGGGATGGTGTATTTTTTTTTCTTTAAAGATTTTATTTATTTATATGACAGAGAGACACAGCGAGAGAGGGAACACAAGCAGGGGGAGCGGGAGAGGGAGAAGCAGGCTTCCCGCTGAGCAGGGAGCCCGATGCGGGGCTCGATCCCAGGACCCTGGGACCATGACCTGAGCCGAAGGCAGACGCGTAACGACTGAGCCACCCAGGCGCCCCTGGGATGGTGTATTTAAGGAAATAATATGAACGGTATCATCCCTGATGAAGGGTTTCCAGGTGGAGTAGGGAGAGATCCCTTCAGACAGGAATAATCTGGCTGCACAAAATGGTGGCACCTGAGAGAGGCCTTTCTCAGAGGAGACGGAACAGAGGGAGAAAAGCACAACTTGGTTCAAGATGCAGCAGGTGGTAAATCTCTACAGGATATGTCTAGAGAGGTGAGGTGGTTAGCAAATGGGGAGTTTGACAGGTGCCTGTTAAAGAGCCGGTCAAGATTTTTAGAAAAGAGCTAAAAAGTGTCTTGTAGGAAGATCTGTAGAAGAGAATGAATGAAATATGAGCAAAGAAGCAGTTTTTTAAAAAGTATCCCCAAAATACAGCTGAGTTAGGCGAGGAGGTGCTCAGGCTGTTTGCCTATGAATTCCCACTCCCTTACTTTGAGCTGTGTGGCCTTGAGCAAGCTCGTTAACCCTCCTGAGCCTGTTGCTCACCTGTAACACAGGGTTAATGAGAGCATGAACGTCATGGGATCGTATGTAGATTACATAGATCACCTGCAGAAGGCGCTGTACAGCGGTAGCTCTACATACTAGTCAGGGATGAAAATGACAGCACTGTGAGGAAGTCATAGCCCAACCAGATCAAAAACTAACCAGGGGCAAATCCAAATAAACCATATAGTCTTCTGACTCTGATCCAGAGTTCTTCTTTCTTACACATACACCTTAAAAATTCCAAGTCCCTCCATCCTGAAATGTCTCCTGCAATCTTGTATTTTGACCTTTATGTTAAAGCACAAATTCTTCTGGGGCGCCTGGGTGGCTCAGTCGTTGAGTGTCTGCCTTCAGCTCAGGCCATGATCCCAGGGTCCTGGAATCGAGTCCCACATCGGGCTCCCTGCTCGATGGGAAGTCTGCTTCTCCCTCTGCCTGCCACTTTCCCTGCTTGTGCATGCTCTCTCTCTCTGACAAATAAAAAAATCTTAAAAAAAAAAAAAACAAACCAAAAACAAGTACAAATTCTTTCATAAATATAGTAGCCTCAGTAGTAGCTCCATTTTCATGACTCTGAGGAAGAAAGCCTAATTCATGATCATAGTAAACCAATTTCCAATTAATAAAGATTTTGTTTAGCAGGGGATGTCAATGCCTTTCAGTTGAATCCATTGTTTTCGTTTCAATAAGTAAATTTGATAGTATCTATGAACATGCTATACAATAAAATGTATTTAAACTTTTTTCCACTTTAGGAGACATAGTCTATACATTTTAATTTTATTATTTTTTTAAAGTTTATTTATTTATTTTAGGGGGAAAAGAGAGAGAGACAGTACAAGTAGGGGGAAAGGCAGAGGGAGAGAAAGAATCTCAAAGAGACTCCCCGATGAGGACGGAGCCACACAGGGCTCGATCCCAGACCCTGAGATCATGACCTGAGCCGAAACCAAGAGTAGGCTGCTTTACCGACTGAGCAACCCAGGCGCCCCTTGTCTATACATTTTTTTTAAAGTTATCTTAATTTTTAAAGTTCACTTTTGTAGCTGCAAAAAAACCCCCAAATCACATAAATACCTTATTTATGCAAGTAAAATTCAGATAACTGAGATACACAAAGTCTTCAGGATGTAACCACATATAACCAAATGCATAATAATGCTATAAGAACAAGAACCAACCAACCAACCTTTCACCAGAAGTGATTAACTGGTTTTATTTAACTCAAAGCCAGCTTATTACTCTGAATGTTCGTCTTTGGCAAGAAATACATATAATTATTTTAATTCTACAATGCCACAGGAGGAATAAAGAAACTCAAAATATTTGGCGGGGGTGGGAGAGAAAGACCACTGTCTTGAAACCCTTGCAGAACCATCACTGCGTAGGAAGAGCTCCACTCATTCCATGAAGTTCTAGAAGCCAAGACAAGGACTAAACCATTTGAAAGGACAGAAATTCCATTTCAATTTTAGGTACAACTTCCTGTCAATTAGAGTGCTCAGAATGAAACTTAATACAAAATTATGTTGTCATTCGTATTAAATAAAAAGTGTGTGCTTGGCACTGGTTGAAGGAAGGGTACTACGATCATATGAACATGTGAACAAAACCCTCCAGGTACAATACATAGAAACGTCACAATGGTTGCCACAGGGAGGGGCACTGAACGGACGGAGAATTCTCCTGCTCAGCATACTCTCGTTCTGCATGTGTTTTCATATAAAATAAAATGAAAATAAAAGGAATGCCTCAGCAATTTTTCCAATATTGATGGTGCTTGAGCACAGTCTTGTTGACCAGTACATAAGATTGCTTTAAAAAGAATTCCTGCTTTGGGTGAGGACCAGTTCATGACAGAATCCCAAGTTGCCTTCTGATTTAGAGATCTATGAGCAGGTTAGTGTGGTGGAGGTAGATGAGGCAGGCGAGCCAGGGGAAGGGGGGAGGTCCTCACGTTTCCTTCCAGGCTCCAAGAGAGAAGGGGTGTTAGCTTCCCAGGTGCACACCAATGCAGAATCAGTGGTGGTTATCAGAGGCAGAGGGAAGCTTGCAACCTAGTCTTGATTTTTTTTTCCTTATGCTTTTCTGCTTGTATATTTAATCTCTCTTTTAGTTTCAAAGCAGCACAGTGGCAGATAGTATCAACAACCATTATCCCTGTCCTGAGGTAGTTGTCAACCCGGGAGAGAAATAGGATCAACTCTGGGGAAATACCACCTGGGTTTTGCTCCTATAGGCTTTAATTGCTTCTGTCAGGAGAGGTATAAAATCCCACTTCCCTCTGCCCCAGAAACCAGAGTGAAGTTCTCTTCCCTTGCATTCCTCTGGGCCAGTCCCATTGAGAATGAGGCTGGCTCTGGACAAGAAGGAAATAAAAGCAGATTTGCCCCAGTTACAATGTCTCACTGGATCCTTCCAGCTGCGACTGCCCTATCCAGGTCTGGTGACCTCCCTCGGGCACTGTGGCCTGTTGACTGCAGCACCATCTTGCCTCCTTCGCTCCTGTTCACTCTGGCCCAGCCTGGCCCAGGCTTTGGCTGACATACTTAGTATTGATCCCTGACTTCACTATAACCTTTCTTAAGAGGTCATCTCCTTGCTTGCACCTTTAACCCAGTGTGACATATGGTGCGTATAACCCCAGGTCATCGAGGAAGAAAAAACAAGTTCGGTCCTACTTGATGAAATACCTCATTACTTTATGCTTTGCATAAAGAGAAGTTTGCTTCAGGTAACACATAACACATAAACGCTGAGAATGGGATTGCCTTTTAAAAAGGAGAATGTCTGCTCAACCTAATTTGGGAAATGTCTCTCCTATCTCCATTGTTCAGGCTAACGATACAGTTTGGGAATCAACCAGATCTTTTCCTTTATCTCGTTTGGCCACCTGCCTTCCTTCTCAGTTATTTAGAAAGTGCTTTAATAGCATCTTCACCAATGAGTAAAGAAACAGTAAATGACATTTAAAAAAATAAAAGCTTTTGTTTTGTTTTTACTATTAGCTTATCTGGTAAGGATAAAATTTTAATAAGGATTGAATTAGATACCTTCTGCAAATGGCAGACTAGATAATGGGGAACAACTCTTTCACTGAGAACAATTAGAAAAGCTGCTCAAAATATAAAAAGAATTTGTTTGAAGGCATTAGGGGAACTAACAACACAGTAAATAATTATAGGGCTGGGATCTAGAGAAGAATTAAATCCAAGGAGTGGCATCCAGCGTTAGGTCTACTGTTGTCCCAGGGCATCTGCCAATTCCTAAAAAAGTAACTGAAAGACTGAAAAGCTGAACAGATATTTTAATAGCCTTCTGAGGGAGACCTCAGTGAGGGGGAGCTCTAGAGAAACACACACACACACACTGGGTTGGGAAATTCAAGGGCCAGGTCCTAGGAATCAGGGCGAACTAAAGCTCAGCTTCCAATTATCTTAAGGCCTCTATTGAATTAATCTGATCTGGAATTGCTAGTGTCCCTAGCCACCTGCCAAAAGCAAATACAAGTCTTCTCTAGCAAAAGATAACATTATATTAGATTCAAATTATTTCTGTAATAATTAGTATGCAATGTCTTGTACACAATTAAAAATAAATGGGTTTATGAGGAGTCAAGTCAGCTGAAACCTGGAGAAACAAAAAACAATAGAAATACACCCATAAGGGATCAAAATAATGGAGTCCTTCCTACTCAAAGGTGTTAAAATAACTATGCTGAATATGTTCCAGGAGATCAAAGACAACTCAAAAAAGAATTGGAAACCATAAGATAGAATTAAAAGAAAGTTATAGGATTAAAAAAATAACAACCAAAATTAAGAACTCAGTATATGGTATGGGTTTAACCTCATATTAGACACAGCTAACAAGAGAATAAATCAGAAGCTAGGTCAGGAAAAAATATCTAGCATGAAGTATTGAGGGACAAAAGGACAGAAACCATAGAAGAGAAAGAAAGAGGTAGAAGTGACTAAAGACATGTAAGTGGAGTACCAAGGAGAGAAAAGAGAGAATGGAGATAAAGCAATATTTGAAGAGATAAGGGTAGAGAATTTTCCAAAATTGATGAAAGATATGAAGCTACAGATACAATCATTCCTATGAGCCCCAAGCAAGATAAATACAAAGAAAAATTCCCACTTAGATATATCACAGTAGAACTTCTTGGAAACCAAAAACAAAGAGAAAAATATTAAGTGCAGCCAGAGGGAAAAAAGCTTTCCAAAGAACAACATTAACACTGGCAACAGAATTCTCAACAGAAACAATGGAATCCAGAAGATAGGAAATATCTTTAAAGTGGTGAAAAAAAAAAAAAAACAGAATTAGAAACTACCTGATAAAAAGCAACCTTACTAATTCATTCAACCAATACATATTGTGCATCCATTGTGTGCCAGGCACTCTGTTAGACAATGGCTATTTAGCAATGAAAAAGCACATTCCTTACTTCAAGAAGCTCAGTAATGGTACTCAACACTTCACTACACAGCTTTGACATACTCCCATCATTAACAGTGGGTTCCTTACAGAGCAACTTGAAGAAGGTGGGATTCAAGGGTATACACTGGAACTTGAAGGTGTGTGTCATTTTAAAAACATCTCCCAAGGGGCACCTGGGTGGCTCAGTTGGTTAAGCGACTGCCTTCGGCTCAGGTCATGATCCTGGAGTCCCTGGATCAAGTCCCGCATCGGGCTTCCTGCTCGGCGGGGAGTCTGCTTCTCCCTCTGACCCTCTCCCCTCTCATGCTCTCTCTCACTCTCTCTCTCTCAAATAAATAAATAAAATCTTTAAAAAAAAAAAAACATCTCCCAAATGATATGACACTCCGCCTAATCCCCTGAAGGACTTGAGATGCTTTGGGAGAGAAGGTGCAAACATTTGCACTGTAATATAGTAAAGCCATAATCAATTAATTTCCCAATCATTGAACATCGTGCTGTAGGTACAAAGATAAATAAGTCCTATTTCCTGACCTCAAGATGCTTATAGTCAATGGGAGAGACAGCCAAGAGAAATCACTAATTACAGCACAGTGTTTATTACTTAATATTCTTTGGGAAGCAGAATAGTAGGAGCATGATTTCTGAAATCAGACTGTATAACCTCTCCATGTCTCACGATGTTGCTGTAAAGATTGAGTATACGCAAAACATTTAGTACCATACAATGCTTGGAATATTAAGTAACTGCTTAGTAAATATTGGCTATTTGATTACAAGTGCCAGAACTCAACTTTATGTCAATTAAGCAAAAAAGGTGGGATTTTTCTAAAGACACAGGCATATATCAAGGAACTTAAGGGCCACAGGAAAGGATCCAAACAGAATGAAGAAAACTATTAGAAACCCAAGAAGTACTGTCTCTCCCTTTTTCTCTCTACCTTCCGCATTCATTTGGCTATCCTTCTGAAGCCTGGATTTCTCTTTTCCAAGGCCAACTGTGGCCACCCCCTAGGTCCTGAATTTATGGTTTGTGGTCCAGCCATACATAAGGATTGAGTGACGGTCTTACGGATGCCAATTCTAAATCTCCTGATTTGGTCAGACTCTCACTTATGATATGACTAGTTTGGGGCAAGAGATGAGGCCAGTAATACAAACACGATTGGGTAATATAGTCCTTTTCATATTCTTTTCTATGCCTTCAATTAAATATTGCATATGGTAGGCTAAGTATATTCTTAATAATTGATGAATGCAGGTCAATGATAATGAGTTAGTCAAGCTTCCCTTCCCCCAGCATATCTGGAAAGTAAGACTTTGCTTTAGGAGTACATAACAGATCTTTGGTAAACTCAAACTAGAATTTAGAGTTTAAGAGATGGTCCTGGGCAGAATTCCTCCAGATGCCCTATAAGCATGAGTTGGTATGAACAGAGGTCTTGGTGTGTGGGGCTGGGAGGATATGGTATGGCATGCATGGATGCCTGGACAGAATGGGTGAAATGCGATAAAGAGGGAGGATGGCCAGGCATATGTCCCCAGCCGCTACTGACTGAGGGGTAGGGTCTCAAAGTGGAAGAGATGCATTCCCCAAAGGCTGTGTCTGGTAAGACTCTGGCTGACAGCTGTGCGGCGCTGAGGGCCAGTTGAGAGACTACAACACAAAATTGGTGGGAAGTCCATCCACCACAGTCTGCACACTTGCCCTCTGAGGGTTCAGTATAACCACCTGTGCAGGACAGCTGGATCCAGTCGACATTCAACTAAGGCACCAGTAGCAGGTCAAGGCAAGATGCTCAGCAAGAAAGCTGGGCAGAAGAACCTAACTGGACCCGTTTCTGAGGATATGACACAACCCTAGTGGATCCCAGAAATGCCTTGGGGAGTAGGGGGAAGGGATAAAAGAGGCTGAGTTATTTTCTGAGCATGTGAAAACTGAGGCTCATCCTATTTACAGCATTCACAGTGTTCCCCTGTTATACCCTGAGCAGGACCTGGGACCTTTGGCACTAAATAAAAAGTAACAATTTGGGCGCCTGGGTGGCTCTGTTGGTTAAGCGACTGCCTTCAGCTCAGGTCATGATCCTGGAGTCCCGGGATCGAGTCCCGCATCGGGCTCCCCGCTCAGTGGGGAGTCTGCTTCTTCCTCTGACCCTCTCCCCGCTCATGCTCTCTCTCACTCTCTCTCTCTCAAATAAATAAATAAAATCTTTAAAAATAAATAAATAAATAAAAAATAAAAAGTAACAATTTTATGAATGAAAAATTTTCAGACCAAGATTACCCTTTTACACATGTGTAGAAAATCAAGTTTTAAAAATCATCCTTTTTAAATTGGCTTATTAACTTTTTTGCTCTTGAGTTTTATGAGTTTTTAAAATCTAGTTTGGAAATATACCTGTTACTTGATGGTTTGCAGATCTTTTCTTGAATTCTTTAGGTTGACTTTTCATTTCATTGGTTGTTTTCTTTGTGGGGTGGAAAATTTTTAGTTCGATATTATCCCACTTCTCTACTTTTGTTTTTGTTGCCTGTGCTTTGGGTGTCATATCCATGAAATCATTGCCGAGACCAACGACATGAAGCTTTTAAAAAATGGGCTAAAGGCTTGAATAGCCATTTCTTCAAAGAAGATATACAAAGAGCCGATAGACACATGAAAAGATGCCCAACATCACTCATCGTCAGGGAAATACAAATCAAAATCACAATGAGATACTACCTCACACATGTCAGAATGACTGTTACAAAAAATAAAACAAAAAACAAAAAAAGCCAAAAGAGGGATGCCTGGGTGGCTCAGTGGGTTAAGCGTCTGCCTTCGGCTCAGGTCATGACCCCACTGCCCTGGAATTGAGTCCCGAAGTCAGGCTCCCTGCTCAGCAGGGAGCCTGCTTCTCCCTCTGCCTGCCACTCTCCCTGCTTTGTGCTCTTTCTCTGACAAATTAAAAAATCTTAAAAAAAAAAAAACCCAAAGATAATAAATGTTGGCAGGGATGTGGAGAAAGGGAACTCTTATACTCTGCTGGCAGGAATGCAAATTAGCACAGCCACTCTGGAAAACAACATGGAGATGCCTCAAAAAATTAAAAATGGAACTACCATCTGATCCAGCAATCCCACTTCCAGGTATTTATAGGAAAAATTTGAAATCAGGACTTCAAAGAGGTATTAGCCCTCCAACGTTCACAGCAGTATTATTCACTATAGTCAAGATGAAGAAACAAACTCAATATCCATTGGTAGATGAGTAGATAAAAAAAACGTGGCATGTACATACAATGGAATTTTTTTTTTTTTAAGATTTCATTTTTAGGGGCACCTGGGTGGCTCAGTCAGTTAAGCATCTGACTCTTGGTTTCAGCTCAGGTCATGATCTCAGGGTCATGAGATCGAGCCCCACTTCAGGCTCTGCACTCAGTGGGGAGTCTGCTTGAGATCCTCTCTCCCTCTTCCTCTGCTCTTCCCCCCACTCCCTCTCTTAAAATAAAACAAAATAAAATAGTCAGACTCACAGAGTCAGACAGAATGGTGGTTGCTGGAGGCTATAGGGAGGGGGAAATGGGCAGCTGTTAATCAATGGCATAAAAAGTGAATTATGTAAGATGCATAAATTCTAGAACTCTGCTGTACAACATTGTACACTTAAACATTTATTAAGAGAGTAGGTCTCATGTTGTGTTATCATAATAAAGTAAAAAAACATTTAAATTATGCTTTTTCTTCAATGCATTTTGAAGTTTCTGCTTTCAACCAGATTTTGTTAAAATTAGAAGGGAAGATTCTACCCTCAAAGAGGTTATAATCTTAGCAGAGAGACATTTAGGGGAATTTTTTACGCAGACAAGTACACTGACTGTTGAACTAGCAATGAAACTGATGTCTATTATTTTTCTGGTTGCACTTCACATTTCATGACTCTAATCCATACTGTCACTGACTTCCCAGCTCCAGCTGACATCTCTGTGATGCACATTTTGGGTTGAGGCCTAAGGACATTTAGAAATAGTTTAGTGCTGAGCATAAGCTGAATATATTCCCAGAATTCCTGTGCTAATCAATTATTTATCCCTTACAAATGCTGAGATCAAAAATGAAGAAAAGTGATATATTCAAGCTTAACAGGAGGTTTCGGGAGACCAGCAGGAACAAAATACGTTTGAGTCTACAGTGGGTAAAAATGAGCTTCCCACTTCAGTTGTGCTTTATCTAAAACAAGGCAAAGAGTACTCCTTTGCTACCAGTAGTTAAACATTAATTTATAAATTATGAGGAAGGTGTAATTTGTATGAAATGTTGCAGTCTCTCACCACTGAGTTACTGGGATTTTCTAATGTAACTAGTAAACATATTGTGATATTTGTCACACTTTACCCCTCACTTTAGTTTTCATACAAAGGTGATAAAATATACTAAGTTGCCACTTCAAAGGACATCTTTTTATCTACAAACTTCTCACCCTTGTACACACACTTTTTTTTTAAGATTTTATTTATTTATTTGACAGAGAGAGACACAGCGAGAGAGGGAACACAACCAGGGGGGCTGGGAGAGGGAGAAGCAGGCTTCCTACTGAGCAGAGAGCCCGATGTGGGACTCGATCCCAGGACCCTGGGATCATGACCTGAGCCGAAGGCAGATGCTTAACGACTGAGCCACCCAGGCACCCCTACACACACGTTTTTAACTAGGCTTTACTTTTTTTAAAATACTGTTACATTTACAGGAAAATTGATAAAATTGAACAAAAGGTACCTGGACCCACGTACCCATGTACCTGACACCTGGTTTCCACGATGATTACCATCTTAAGGTGGTATGGTATATTTGTTACATGTGATAAACCAATATTAACACTTGCCTCCTGTTTTGTCTTTTGCTTTCTTTCCGCCTCTCTGCCTTCAGTGGTGCTGGGCTCTGTCTCAGGCTCCACTCCGTGGCCAGCCGCCCCATGGCCCCACGGGGCTCTCCCTCTGTGCTCACAGGCTGCTACCCCTACACGCCCACAGCCTCGCACCACACCAGGCTCTGCCTCTTGCTTTTGACCCCAGCCGCATCGTGCTCCTATCTTTTCCATGTCCCTATATACAATTCCCTGCTGCGCGAGTGCTATGAAATGTTCCAAGATGTGGAATATCGTAATTATTAAACCAATCACCTATTTATAGACATTGGTATTATTTTACAAACAAAGCCTCAGCACTTATCCTGGGACATATTTCTTTATGTACCTGGACTGTCTTTCCAAGGGATGGATTCTTGGAGGGGAACTGATAAGTCCAGGGGTATTGGTTGTACTCTTTTAAACCTTTTAGAAATAAAGATTTCACAGTAGGGACACCTGGGTGGCTCAGTCGGTTAAGCATCTGCCTTCGGCTCAGGTCATGATCCCAGGGTCCTGGGATCGAGCCCCGCATCGGGCTCCCTGCTCAGCAGGGAACCTGCTTCTCCCTCTCCTCCCCACTCATGCTCTCGCGCTGTCTCTGTCCCTCTCTCAAATAAATAAATAAAATCTTAAAAAAAAAAAAGATTTCACAGTAGTGAAGGTTTTATCTGTCCACTCTTATTTTTCCATGTTATTCATAAACTATTAAATGCTTGGTTTAATCAAAATATATCATATTTAAGATAATTCCACTCTAGGGGCGCCTGGGTGGCTCAGTCGGTTAAGCGTATGCCTTTGGCTCAGGTCATGATCCCAGGGTCCTGGGATGGAGCCATGCCTCGGGCTCCCTGCTCAGCGGGAAGTCCACTTCTCTCTCTGCCCCTCCCCCTTCTCGTGCTCTCTCTCTCTCTCTCTCTCTCTCTCAGATAAATAAAATCTTTAAAAAAAAGATAATTCCACTCTATAAGAGACTTACTTATTTTTAGAGCCATCTTCCTTTGGCCCAACTCACTTTTAAATTGTCTACCCACAGGGTTATAGTGTTTTTTTTTTTTCCTCCTCTGAAATTCTACTATTCTTAGGTCTGGGACGTATCTGACTAGACCCGTGTTTCCTCTAAAATACGGTCATTTTCCACGTGGTCAGAGTGAAGTTCTATATAACGGTTCCTCTCATTTAACGTTTAAATTAGAACACTTTAATCTCCAACAAAGGACCATAAAGGACATGTGTGAAGCTCTGCTTTCCACAGAATGAGGCTTCCATCAGTGAACAGACAGTTCAGGCCTCTTTCTGTTTCCTCTGCTGGTTTTGCATCTCGTGTTGAGAAAACATGACTCATTTTCTCTGTGTGGCCTGGCGCTCTGTGGTCTCTCCCACCAACAAACCCCCAGCATCCTTCCCCCCATTTCTGCTTTCCCGAATGCTTCCCGCCATCTTCCCTACTGGTATGTGTATTTCCAGAGTAGGTGTACATGTTTTGGGGAGAGCGCCAGTTACCCCTCTGTTTTAATATATGTGGTTCTTTGAAACAAGAGTGTAGCCCCTCACTTCCTTATTCATAGCCTATTTTATATCCCTGATTTTCAGTGGCTTTGATAAGATCATTTTCCATATCCATCTATTCCAAGTTCACTTTGTTTAGTACCCAGGCTCTGTACATGGCATACCAACTGTTGCAGCAATATGGGTTTGTTTAGACCCTGCTGTATCATCACCCCCAGAATTACTAGGACCCGTGTTACCACTGTTCTCGCTCCTGTGTCACTGATATCTGCTCTGGCCTGGATTGAAAGCTGCTCCTTTCCTGCTGTTCTCCCAGGTCCTCACCCAAGGCTTCAAAACCATCGGTGACACATTCTAGCTCCCTTCTGGGCTTTTCAGCAAATGTGATTACTAAAAAGTGTACCTCAGGTTCAGGAGAAATGTGCTCTGCATTTGGAGTCATCAACTGTAAGACCATCATGTCGTTGTGAGGGATTTCCTTTTTCTGCTAGCCATTCTTCTTCTGTTATTAAAATGGCTTCTTTTACTTATTTATTTATTTATTTTAGAGACAGAGAGAGCAGGGGGAAGAGCAAAGGGAGGGGGACAAACAGACTCCGTGCTCAGTGCAGAGCAAACCCACGGCCCTGAGATCATGACCTGAGCTGAAGTCAAGAGTTGGACGCTTAACTGACTGAGCCACCCGGGCGACCCTGGTTTCTATATTTTCACAGAGCAAAAGTAAATGCTCAGTTGTGCGGCATGTGCTTAATTAAATAATTTTTGTACATATACCTAGGTATCTGTGCACATATTTTGAAATGTGATTATTAAATAACAATTCTGTTAAAATGAAATGTGAAACCTAGTCAAAGGAACTACTAGCAGGAATTTTAGCAAGTACTAAACCAGTGGTTGGCGTGCTATGATCTAAGGATCCTAGGATCGCCAAGACCTTTCAGGGGTTCATGAGATCAAAACTGTGTTCATAAAAATACTAAGATGTTATTTTCATTTCTCTTTGTGTTGGCATTTGCACTGTGCTGACATTACAACAGATTGAATTCAGAAGCAGATAGAAGATTCTAGCTGTCATCCGATTAAGCCAACCATTAAAGAGATTTGCAAAAAATGTAAAACGATGCTATTCTTTTCACCAATTTTTTATTTAATTTAATTTTTTTTTTTTAAGATTTTATTTTTGTTGGGGCGCCTGGGTGGCTTAGTCTGTTAAGCATCTGCCTTCTGCTCAGGTCATGCATGGTCCCAAGGTCCTGGGATCAAGCCCCAAGTCGGGCTCCCTGCTCAGCGGGGAGTCTGCTTCTCTCTCTCCCTCTGCCCCTCGCCCCAATCGTGCTCTCTCTCTCTGCTCTCTCAGATAAATAAATAAAACCTTTTTTTAAAAAAGATTTTGTTTTTGTTAAGTAGTCTCTACACCAAACGTGGGGCTCAAACTCACAACCCCAAGACCAAGAGTTGCATGCTCTACTGACTGAGCCAACCGGGCGCCCCTCGCCAATTTTTTATTTTAGAAAATACTTTTTTAAATAAAATATGTTGACATGTAAAAGGTTGATTAAATATATACTTTTTTTAATTTCTCACTTTAATTTGTAATACAGTAAATATCATTAGATACGACCCACATAAACAAAAGTTCTTTGGGGTTCTTAATAATTTTTAAGAGTGTAAAGTGCTCCTGAGCCCCAAAATTCTGAGAGCTGCTGCCCTTAATTTGAATAATCATTCAAATTCAGTCTGGATAGTTTTCTTGAAATTTTTTTTTTACCTAAAAAGGTGGGACATTTCTATCTACTATTTCCATCTTCACCTATATAACAGGTTTTTATTATAACAACTCTTTTCATATATGTCTACAAATATAAATGAAAAGGAAGAAGAGAGAGGGAATTGGGAAACCCTATCCTATAAGACCAAAAAAGACATACAGATGGGTAAAAGAGCAGTCTTTTAGTTAAACGAGAAGTAAAAATTTCTTCTGGAATGAGCTGGGGTCTGTATAATTAATTGTGTGTAAAAATAATAAAATACCAGTTTTGTAAATAAAGAAGATAATGTCGCCTTAGTCCATTCCCAACATCCATTTCTCTAAAAGTCTTAATCTCATAGCCTTTTTCTTTCTTTCTTTTTTTTTTAAAGATTTTATTTATTTATTTGACAGAGAAAGACACAGCGAGAGAGGGAACACAAACGGGGAGTGGGAGAGGGAGAAGCAGACTCCCTGCCGAGCAGGGAGCCCGATGCGGGACTCGATCCCGGGACTCCAGGATCATGACCTGAGCCGAAGGCAGTCGCTTAACCAACTGAGCCACCCAGGCGCCCTTTCATAGCCTTTTTCAACAGCTTTCCCGAAAAACTCAACATGCATACAGTTCACCTATGAAAGTGGAGTTCAATGGCTTTTAGCTTATTCAAGAGTTGTGCATCCATCACACCATCAATTTTGGAACATCTTCATTATTCCAAAAAGAAACTCTGTACCCATTAGCCGTTACCCACCAACGCTCCCCCATACCCTCCAGCACTAGGCAACCAATAATCTATTTTCTGTCTCTGCATTCTCCTATTCTGGACATTTCATATACATGGAATCATACAGTATATGTCCACTGTGACTGACTTCTAACACTTAGCATAATGTTTTCAAGGTTTGTACAGGTTGCAATACAAATCAGCATTTCATTTCTTTTTATTGACAAATAATATTCCATTGTATGAATATACCACATTTTATTTATTCACCCATCAGTTGATGGATATTTGGGTGGTTTCTACTTTGTGGCTGTTATGAAAAATGTTGCTGTGAACATTTGTATACAAGTGTTTGTGTGCACAATGGTTTTCAGTTCTCTGGGAATAGACCCAGGAGAGGACGTGCTAGGTCATATGGGAACTCTACATTTAAGATTTTGAGGGGTGGCCAGACTGTTTTCCACAGAAGATGAGCCATTTTATGTTCCCTCCAGCAATACACAAAGATTCCAATTTCTCCAGATCTTCACCAATGCTAGTTATTTATTTATTTGCTTATATTATTCTAGCCATCCTGGTGGTTGTGAAGTGGCATCTCATGGTTTTGATTGGTCAAAAGCCTTTTAATTGGGAAATCAATGTTGTCAACTGGTGAACTCCAGTACCTTGGGCTTTAGATGCCCAGACTCCTCAAAACCCTTATTCTAACATGGATGCTGATCTCAATCTTTTCACCTCCTAAAGCAATTAAATTAAATTTAGGGCAATTTTACCTCTGCGGGTCTTTTTGTGAACCCGATTTTCTGCTGGTATTCTGTCGGCGTGACCTAGAGAATTCAGAAGTCTCACTGGCAGTCACAAGTTCACGGCCCTGGGTTCTCTGTTTCCCAGACATGGTGCCTGTTGGATGGTGTGTGAAGTCAAGGGCACTGGTTTTGGGTCAGACCCAAGGTCAAAATAAACCCCAACTCTAACCAGCTACACAAATGTCATCATGTAACTGATGTCATCTCTCCAGTCTCAGTTCTTCAGGTATAAAGCAGGGCCATCAGCACTGAGGTAAAAGCAGTATGCCATAAGGGTCAGAGATTCAAGCTCTAGAATGGATCGGCCTGGATTGCAATCCAGTCTGCAACTTCTTAGCTATGTGGCCTTGGGCAAGTTGCTTAACCCCTCCGATCCTTTGTTCCTTCACCTGGCACTTAACCCATAGAACGAAAGGAGAAACTATGTAAAGTGGTTGGCATTTGGTACAGCATTCAAAAATTGTTAGTTAATCCTGCTATTAAGTAATACTATTGTGAAATTTAATAGGTAAGGCAACAAATTGGATGGCAAGAATTGAGGATATGGGGAAAGAGGAAATTTTGTCCACCAACCTAGCAGAACTTAGTTGAGTTGATGTGCTCATGACCCAGCCACCCCATGCCAAGGATATATTGCAGAAAAATTCTCACAAAAGATCTGTGAGGGCACATACATAGCGAATGTTCATCAGAGTGCTGTGTGTGGGAGCAGGAGTTGGAGACACTTTAGTTATGGAGGACACAGATAACTAAGATAAGCACAAGGTGGTGGGTACACAGTGTAGACCATCATGCAGCAATCAGAGAGGGACACAGACAAATAGGAACAGAGCTGGACCTTAAAACAAGGGAAAAATTGAGTGTATCTGCTGAGAATTAACTAGGAAAACAGATAACACATTAAGTATTTTAAAACAGAGAGAATTTAATATGAGAAATTGGTGGCACAGATGACAAAACAGCTAGGAAACCAAACAGGAGACAGGTGAAGCCTAGGCTTTTGTAACAGCAGGGAGCCCTCTCTGCTACTAGAGGTGGGAGGGACAAGGGCAGGAAGTGATGTGACCTAAGTCCAGGGGCTGAGGTCACCCTTTAAGAGCTGGAACTATGGCAGGGTTGTTCCATGGGAACTGGAGCTCTGGAGAAGACACGGTTGCTGCAGGAGAGCCTAAAAAAGACAGAGAAGGAGCACACACCAGCTTCTCCCTTCCTCCATCCTCCTATCTCCCACTGGTGCCTCCCACTGGCTAAATGCAGCTAGGAGCTGACTAGGGAACCTGGAAATGCAGCTTGCAAAGCTCAACTCACACCCTGACCCACTGCACCCTGCACCGCCCTGTGATATAAAGCAGAGCACAGAAAGAACAAGAAATGGATTTGAGAGTCTCAGATCCCGGCCAGGACAAAGAATGAGCACACTCCTCTCTGTGAATCACAAATACATACATACTCAAACAAAACTACTTATTTTGTAAGGAAGCTACAAACGCAAGTACACATATAGAACATTTAGAGTCATTGCCCAGGCAGGGATGAGATAAAGAGTAAGAAGTGGGACTAAAAGGGAATAAACAAATAAATGAAACCAGAGCAGGGCTTTGCAGGAGTAGAGAGCTGGTCACAAGCCAAAAAAGTACAATGAACTATCCTGAGTACATAAGAAAGGAAGAGGTTGAGGTGACAATGACTTTAGGGTAAGCGAACCTGATACTCACTTCGCTGCTGGTTAATTCCCACAGGAAAAGGGATAGAATGCTTAGGTTATGAATTATTAGTACCTCGGCAGACATGTTGGTTCCTTTCTTTTTTAAAAAAAGATTTTATTTATTTATTTGTCGGAGAGGGAGAGAGAACACACGCAGGGGAGTGGCAGGCAGAGGGAGAAGCAGGCTCCCCGCTGAGCCAGGAGCCCAATTTGGGACTTGATCCTAGAACTCTGGGATCATGACCTGAGCCCAAGGCAGACACTTAACTGGCTGAGCCACCCAGGTGTCCCTGTTGATTCCTTTCTGAATCATAGAGAATCACAGAACCTAGAGTTATAAAAGGCCTTAGACCCTTTGCATCTTCTGCAAGCAATTTAATGTGTTAGGAAGACCTCAGGCTTTATAGTCAGGTAAATCTGGGTTTACTAGCTGGAGGACTGTGTGATGGTTAAACCTCTCTGAGCCTCAAAGTCCTCACCTATAAAATGGGGGAATAATAAACACCTTGCAAGAAAGGGTTGGGAATCATACAATAGAACAAAAGGCAGAGTGTCTGCAACAGAGTTGACTTTTGATAAATGGGAGCTATCATCTAGTCCAAATCCCTCATTTCCCAGGGAAAGAAGGGGAGGCTACCATCTCATGGAAGTTAGAGGCGTACCCAGCATCACAGACATACGGCAGAGTTGATGATGGATTTTAAATTTCCATATGGAATCAGAGGTACAACCTTAGGATAAATTCCTAGAAGTAGAATTGCTGTGTTAAAAAGTTAATGAATGTGTAGTTTTGTTATGAACTGGCAAATGCCCCTCCATAAAGAATGCACATGTTTGCATTTCCACCAGCAAGTTATGAGAACACCTTGAACATTCTTTTAAAAGAGAAGTGATATCTCTAGAACGTTGAAACGGAATTTCAAAACCATGTTGTGCAAGATGGCTCATACAAACAGGTGTGCACTTAATGAACTTAGCTTGTTCAGCTGACACATAATCTTCATTAGGAACAGTGTGAGGACCAAGAAGCTCAATCAGCCCAGGGCAGCTATTCAATTGTAAAGGCTTCTTTCTCAAATATTGATTTTCTTACATGTAAGGAAAGAATTGCTTTGTAGAGATGTGAACAGAATGGAAGAGGAGATGATCTAGATATGTGGCTTTGTATATATGTGTCCTCATTATGGAGGATATAATGAGAGGGAGGGTGCCTCCCCAGCACCCACTCCCACTTCTCCTAACTACTGGGTTGTTGTTGTTGCCGTTGTTATTTACTGTTATCCACACCTTACACAGAGCCCATACACTTTGAGAGAATACACCTCCAACCCTGGGTCTGGGGGTGGAGCATGTAGCTCAGGCCCCCACTAACCAGCCCAACCTTATTCCCTGAATGTATTAATGTTTCAGGTGCAGACACATAGCCCTATAAGGGCCAACGTAGAGAATATGAATCTGACAAGAAAAAAAAGAAACTAGGTACTTGTTTGCTTAATTCAACCCCCAATAAACCAGCCTTGAAGCCTGTCTTACCTCTGCACTTTTATCTGTGTGACCCAATAAATTTCTTTATTTATTTATGTATTTATTATTTTTATTTTTAAGTAATCTCTACACCCAACATGGGGCTTGAACTCACAACCCTGAGATCAAGAGTTGCATGCTCTACTGACTGAGCCAGCCAAGCACCCCTCTCATTTATTATTTAAACCAATAAGAGTTGAGTGTTCTGAGATTTGTAACCAAAAACATTCCAGTTTATACCATGAGCAATTTTAGTATTATCTATGAGAATTATTTCATAAGTATATGATATTACATCAGCTTTTTAAAGAATAGATGGGTGAAAATATATCTTTTCATAAAACTTTTTTTTAAAGATTTTATTTATTTATTTGACAGAGAGAGACATAGCAAGAGAGAAAACACAAGCAGGGGGAGTGGGAGAGGGAGAAGCAGGCTTCCCGCTGAGCAGGGAGCCTGACTCGGGACTCAATCCCAAGACCCTGGGATCATGACCTCAGCCTAACAACTGAGCCACGCAGGTGCCCCTCATGAAACTTTTTCATTCTAGTTTTTCCCCTTGATATTAATGGCTAATACTATTAGTTCCAGATTCTTGCCTTTTAGAACCCAAAAGTGGGCATTACTATTACCAGGACTAAATTTCTAGTTTCTCAAATCCTAGAGATTAGGCCCAAAACTTTATCAAGAAAGCTTAACAAGGCATAAAAAAACTTTCAGTCAGAATGAAAGACATATTCATCTATTTTGGCTAAATCCTGCCTTTCTCAATTACAATTATATTCCTGCTTCTCTGAACTTCTTTGCTCACTCAAAATCTTTAATTTATCCTGTTACAGATTGCTTAGTGTGGGTCATCAAGAACTACACAGAGTCTGAGATTTTACTCTTCCTCTAAGCTAATGAATTAGTCAACCACAATTTCATGGATGCTGATAAAAGACACAAGAGTCACAGGGCACCAAGGTGGCTCAGTGGGTTAAGCGTCCAACTCTTGATTTCAGCTCAGATCATGATCTCAGAGTCCAGGGATCAAGTCCTATGTCGGGCTCCATGCTCAGCAGGGGTCTGCATGAGATTCCCTCTCTTCCTCTCCTTCTCCCTCTCCCTCTGCCCCTCCCCCTGCTTGCACACACACACACACACACACTCACTCTCTCTCTCTCTGAAATAAATAAATAAATCTTAAAAAAAAAAAAAGACACAAGAGTCCTAACCAGCCTCCAAAATATCAGCATCTCAGTACACTGGTTCCAAGAGCCCCAGTAAGCACAAAGAATGTGAAGAGGGTAAGATAACACCTGCATGTGGAGTGGGTTGCATTATAGGAGAGGACATTTCAGCTCAGCGAACACAAATCTTTTCTAATGGACAATAAGCAGGACTTTGCTCCTGAGGGAGACACTGAATATATCTTCCATAGCTGTTCATTACACAAATGTCTTGGATATCTTGCAGAATTAGAAAAACTAGACTTCACATTTCTAAGTTAGGAAATCCAGGATTTCCAGTTCAAAAGGGGTTATAGCACAAGCCATCACTATCATCAATACTATCAGAATTATATTAAGATTTGCAGACTTGCTAGGACGTCTGGGTGGCTCAGTCGGTTAAGCGTCTGCCTTCAGTTCAGGTCATGATCCCAGGGTCCTGGGATTGAGTCCCACATCGGGCTCCCCGCTCTGCGGGGAGCCTGCTTCTCCCTCTGCCTCTGCCTCTCTCTCTATCTCTCATGAATAAATAAATAAAATCTTTAAAAAAAAAAAAAAGATTTGCAGACTTGCCTAGGGGAGCAAATAAGTTGGCACATCTTCTAAAGGATGCATTTTCAGTATTTGCCGACATATTTTTAGGGATTCACAGTCCTGCTTCCTTGTGTGGGAGTGGGTGGGGAGAAGGCAGAGTAGGTGAATGAATGTTGGTGGTGGTAATGCACCAGCTTGTTCACCTTACCTTCTATCCCAATCGGTTAAACCTACACATAGTAACTCTCTGTTACTCAAGCGTTGTCTTTTATGGTGCCTGTTTTACCATCTTTCCAAGTGTCTTTTCTTCCCAATCACATACAGTATCCTGTTTGAAAAGAATTGCAATTAAAAATCATTTTTTCCGGGGCGCCTGGGTGGCTCAGTTGGTTAAGCAACTGCCTTCGGCTCAGGTCATGATCCTGGAGTCCCTGGATCGAGTCCCGCATCGGGCTCCCTGCTCGGCAGGGAGTCTGCTTCTCCCTCTGACCCTCCTCCCTCTCATGCTCTCTGTCTCCCATTCTCTCTCTCAGATAAATAAATAAAAAATCTTTAAAAAAAAATCATTTTTTCCATCTCATATTCCTGTGATATTTTAATACATAGAGAAGTTTTAGCAGCTTTTATGATGTACCACCCTGGACAACTTCCAGACAGGCTCATCTCTTAATCTGGCCCTAATCACTGCCATCATGGTAAACAGGAGATGGGTATTGAATATTTATTGTATCTTTGGCACTATGTTAAGATATGATTTAAGAAAGATAGGGAGGTAGGAAGGGAATCAACATTTTGTGCTAGGTGCTGTGCTAGCTCTTTTAAGTACATAATTTCATCACAACACAACGATAACTAAGGTCCAGGGTGGTAAGTGATGTGTATCATGGAAATAAGTGACAGAACCAGATTTAAAATTCCAGGTGTATCTGATATCAAAATCCATGATGATTTCAGAAAATTTATCTTGAAATTCAAGAAAATTGTAACTCAGGGATAAAAGCTCTGTGCAATGAAGGAATAGTACTAATATATGTTGTGTATTAAATGTGATTGTAGACAGTAAGTGTTAAGGAAAATTACCCTGGTTAAAATAATTACTGCCATAGAGCACTTAGGTCAGTCACTGCTGCTCTGTGTACAGAATGAATCAAGAATGGATTTCTGAGGAAGGTTTTTGGCAGAGCCTGTAGATGGTAACATTAATTCAGGCAGTCAACTTAGGCACACACTTTACTTTCACAAGAGGAATCAACTTTCACAAGAGGAGTCCTGGATTTCTACTGCCTTGCTTTCTACCTCAGACTCGAACTTCCTCAAGCTCTTTGAGCTTCTCATCCCCAAATTTATCTGCATCTGCACCCATTCTCAACCCTTGTCTCTACTCACAGCGAAAGAGATACCCTCCCACAGCTAAAGCTAACTCTTATACCTACACCCTCCATTGTCTCTAGGTCCTGACTCCATCAGGTTTTCTTTCTCTTTCTTTAACCGGTAAGTTACCACAGCTCTTCCCTGTCAACATTTAAACATATTCCAGGCTCTGCCTTCTTAAAAGACTCTTCCTTGATTTTTCTTGGTACTATATTATCTCCTTCCTTCACAACCAAGTTTCTTTGAAGAACTGTTTGTATTCATGCTCTTCTTTTCCTACTTCCCGTTAATGTGCTGACCCACTACACTCTGGTCATGTGTGCCAAAATTGTGCCTCAGTTTCCTCGTCTGTAAAATGGGGATAACAGTAGCTACCTCATAGGACTGTGCGGATTAAATGAATTATTATACATAAAGCACTACGGACACATACTAAGCACTATAAGTGTTAGCTGTAATTACTATTATAATAATTATTTCTTAATTACATAGATTCTTTCAAACTTAGTGTAATTCTTTGTTTTCAGAATTAACCATGAATCACATGTATAACCAGCCAGAGGCTTTTAACCCACAACGGACAAAAAGCCCTGCGTACTCGGTAACTGCTTTTTTATAGTAAAAAAAAAAAAAAAAAGGTACGTGCTGCTAGTTTTACCTAATAAAAACGAATTGAAGCTTATGAGAGAAGAAAAAAATCACCAGCTGTCTCCGGGTCTCCTAGGAGACGGAGTCTGACGTCACTTGAGCGAGGGACGCCAGTACACACTACTGCGCATGCCCGCCGCCTCCCTGGCTGAGGACGGGCGCAATGCGCATGCTCGCGCCCGGGTCACGGGTCAGCGCGTTTGACTGGCTGCGGGGCTTCCTCCGCTCGCGGTAAATGGCGCTAGTGGCGGGGAAGTTGAGTGTCTGGTTCGCCCAGCCTCCGGGGCGATGTGTAGTGACTTCCGCAGGGCCGAGTCTGGGACAGAGGTGAGAGCCGCCGAGTCTGGGACGGGAGCGAGAGAGATGAGAACAGGGCGGTGGGCGGGCGAGGGAGCCGGGAGGGCGGGGGAGGTGGGGCGGGTGCCTTGGCCCGGGGCGCGCGGGGCGCTCGGCGGAGGGTAGGCGAGCCGCCCTGGACTGCAGCCCCCCGGCCGACTCCTCCTGCCTTCGCACCCGGAGCCGGCCCCCAGTACCTGGGAGTTTTCTGAGATGGGCAGGCTAACGCGCGCGCGTGGAGCGGAGGCGGAGGAAGGCACCCCCCACCGCGTGCACAGATAGGTGTGCAGTTCCTGATCTCTGTTCGCTAGGCTGACGGTTCGAATCTGTCACACGTTAACTGCGGTTAGAAATGGTAAGCCAGGCAACAGAAGCGAGGAAGAGGGAGGGATTGCCAGTTGGAGAATTTATAGACGTTTAGCCAGGACAGGCAATATTTGAGTAGGTTGCCTCCCCTTCTCCCTCTAGTCTCTACATCTCTGCTTATGCTTCAAGCCCTCGCTCTCCCAGCTTGCATTTCCAGCTTAAGTATTTCAAAAAACACGCCAGCTATTTGGCATCCTGCAAGAATTTATTCAGGAATTGAACCAGGAAGTTTCAGGTACTTACAGTGTGTCACCCACTGGTTCCACTGGTTAAGGAATTGGAGTAAGAAACAAAAGAAACAACTTCTGCCATTGAAGAACTAGTAAGGGAGTCCGACTTAAAAATTGCAGTATGTGTAGGAAAGCATGCTGCCCAACAGAGGGGCAGGCATCTAGTTAGGAGGAGCAGATGACTGAGTTTTAAAAGAACCGCGTGAGGTTCTCCTTGGCAAGGAAGGGGTGGCAGTCAAAGAGAATAGCAATTAACGTGGGTTCTGCCTTAAGAGCACGGCTTATTTAGGGGAACTGCAGGCAGTTCTGAATAGTTGGAACAAAGCTAGTGAGGGAGAGTGGAGTTGGGCAGTGAGCACTGAGAAATAGGCCGGGGTGGATTAGGAAGGATCTCTTATACAGATGAGGGACAGAAGCAATACTCTTTTTTTTTTAATAAGATCTTATTTATTTATTTGAGAGAGGGAACAAGTGGAGGGGAGAGGCAGAGGGAGAAGCAGGCTCCCCATTGAGCAGGGAGCCTGACATGGGGCTCCATCCCAGAGATCTGGGATCATGACCTGAGCCGAAGGCAGATGCCCAACCGACTGAGCCACCCAGGCGGCGGAGAAACAGTACTCTTTAAGTCAACAAACTTTTCCTGTGAAGGGCGGGATAGTATTTAGGCTTTGCAGGCCAGGGGGTGTCTGTCAGAACTCCTTAACCTTGCAGTTCTAATGTGAAGGCATCCATAGAGAGGTGAACAAATCAGCATGGCTGTGTTAAATTATTTTTAAACTTTTGGATTTGACCTGCCGGCCATAGTTTACCAACCCTTGCTCCTTAAGAGTAGAGTTACTGCATGTATAAGAACCACTACAGTTAAAACCTTACTTACTTAGATGATCGTTTGAAACCAAGGTTAAACATAGATGACTTTTGCAGTCAGAACAAGCCTAGTATCTAAAAAATGGGAGCCCTGGGGTCCCTGGGTGGCTCAGCCGGTTAAGCGTCTGCCTTAGGCTCAGGTCATGATCCCAGGTTCCTGGGATCGAGCCCCTGTCGGGCTCTCTGCCAGGGGTCGGTGTGTGTGTGTGTCCCTCTGCTTGCCGCTCCCCCTGCTTACGCGCTCTCTCTCTCTCTCTAATAAATAAATAAAATCTTTAAAAAAAAAAAAAGGGGAGCCTAACACAGCCAAATCATTGAACAAAAAATTTAGCAACGTACCCTTGGCCTGCCGTGTCTGCATGGAGACCCTAAGCCAGATTGCCTGGCTCGTACTACTTTGGAGTACAGAGGGTTGGAGGGGAACAAGAAGCTGGGCAATAGGTGCTACTTTATTCTTTCTCCTTTTTGTTAAGAAAACCAGCTAAGTGAAACTCTTCCTTTAAGTTTTGGGCACTCAATGGCTAGTGCTTAATTTGTTTGGACACAATTTTCTTCCTTTGCACATTATGCTACAGTACTTTATGGATTCTACTTGGAGGCATTGTGTTGAGGAAGATACCTGAAGTCAAAAGCTAGCCCAAGAAACAAACTACCTTAAATTTTTAATTTATGAGAATTACAACTTCAAAAAGCAGCTAACCATTCCCACCTTTTGTGAGTAGTAGGGAAAAGACATTTCATACAGGGTCTTCCAAGAAAATAAAGTTGCAAAAAATACTTTCTTTTAACATATTCTAGAGATGGAATTATGGTAGGCCAGGTAGCAAGGGGAAAACTTAATAATGAACCCTTGATTTAAAGACCAGCATTTGACTACAGTTTACAATAAAATAACCTGTTTTTTTTACCTTGCCTACTGTTAATCTTTATTCTTTTATCCTGTTTATTCTTCTTAGCACAGCTGACAGTTTATATCGATTTAAAGGTCATGAGAGCAGATTTTGTTGTCTGTTGAGTTTACTCCTTTAGTGCCAGTGATTAGAACAATATTTAGCCCACAGTTGGCACTCAGTAATTGTTTCTTTAGTGGATAAATTTCATATCTTCTCTTCCCTCTCCCCTCGTTTGCCTTGCTTCATGCGTCATTGGAAAACAAAAATTTCACGGGAACTCAATTTTTCCTGTTGTCTTTCTGTTACTCATTTCTAGTTTGTGTCCATCATTGTCAGAGAACATACTCTGTATGATTTCAGTTCTTTTGAATTTGTTGAGGTTTTATGGCCCAGGATGTGATCTGTCTTGATGAATGTTCCATGGGCACTTGAAAAAAACGTATATCTGCTGTTGGGTACAGTGTTTTATAATTTGCTGTTGTTGGGTACAGTGTTTTATATACATGAGTCAGATCTTGTGTGTTCAGATCTTCTGTATCCTTAATGATTTTCTGTTGTAAGTCTGTCCGTTGCTGAGTGGTGACTGTTAACGTCCCAGCTATAATTGTGGGTTTGTTTATTTCTCCTTTCACCTGTATTAATTAGTTTTGCTTCTTGTATTTTGAGGCTCTGATTGATATGTACACGTTTAGGATCATATGTCTTTTTTGGTGGATTGATCCTTTTATTATTCATTCTGTAATGTCCCTCTTTGTCTCTAGGAATTTTCTTTCCTCTGAAGTATGCTTTATCAGATATTAATACAGCAATTCCTGCTTTTTCATGAAGTCTACCTTGATAATATATGCACTGATTTTTCTCTGAATTTCCTCCTTAAAATAGAATAAATATTTTTGCTTCTAAGAAACTGCAACTTCGAGGGTGCCTGGGTGGCTCAGTCAGTTGAGCGACTGCCTTCGACTCAGGTCATGATCCTGGAGTCCCGGAATCGGTCAGTGGGGAGTCTGCTTCTCCCTCTGACCCTCCCTCCTCTCATGCTCTCTCTCTCTCTCTCTCTCTCTCAAATAAAATCTTTCAAAAAAGAAAAGAAACTGCAACTTCAAGGCGACTGGGTGGCTCAGTCGGTTAAGCATCTGACTCTTAGTTTTGGCTCAGGTCATGATCTCAGGATCGTGAGATCAAAGGGAGGCGCGGGGGGTTGGAGGGGGCTGAAGGGGGGCCCACCCCCCCACCTTGGGCACCTTGGGCTCTGGGTGCAGCTGGGAGTCAGCTTGAGATTCTTTCTCCCTCCCTCTCTGCTCCTCCCCCTGCTTGGGGAGTCAAGCGGGGGCTCTCTCTCAAATAAATAAATAAAATCTTAAAAAAAAAAAAAAAAAGTGCAACTTCTCCACTTATGATACGGATTTTTTCCATCCCATTCCTTCTCAAAGGACCTCACTGCTACAGATGTTCCCACTCCTGTGGTCATTTTTCTGTCTTCTGCATTTTTTTTTTTTAATTTGTCAGAGAGAGAGCACAAGCAGGGGGAGCGGCAAAGGAGAAGCAGGCTACCTGCTGAGCAAGGAGCCCAATGCAGGACTTGATCCCAGCACCCTTAACCGACTGAGCCATCCACGCGTCCCTGTCTTTTGCATTTTTAGTCTTCTTTTCCACCAGTCATTTCCGTTGGTATCCTAACATAAAACAATAACCGCGAAGCAGAAAACCTCCCTAGATGTCAATGCCCCACCCAGCCCCATTCCTTTACTCCTCAGCACAGCAAAGAGTTTGTGCTCTGTGCCTCACTTATCTCCCATTCATTCTTTAGCCCATGGTAATCAGGCTTCGGTCTCCCACTGTACCACTAAAAGTTCTCTTGTCTAGGTTATCAGCCAACTTATGTTGCCAAATGCTCATTTCTGAGTGTACTCCTTTTAGACTGAAGTATAGGAACACAGGAGAAAGTGTACTTCCTGTAGGAAAGCCATTGGGAGGGAGGAAGGGAATGATCCATGGGTGTCTAGTACCTGCTCTTAAAATAACCCATTAGAAAATCTTCCCTGGGGAAGAGAGAATGAGAGGATAGGAGAATATGCCAGAAATATTTCTCCAGCAAAGTTCCTTTACATGCAAGGTGAGAATAAGTGTTCTGCCAACATTAAGCTCCTGTAATTTTGATTTTGTGCTTTCTGTTTCTTTCTGGGACTGTGCATATATTTGATTTTTTAAAAGATTTTGTTTATTTGAGAGGGAGAGCGAGCGAGTGGGGAGAGGGGCAGAGGGAGAGAATCTCAAGCTGACTCCATTGGAGCCCGATGTGGGGCTTGATCTCACGACCCTGAGATTATGATCTGAGCCGAAATCAAGAGTTGGACACTTAATCAACTGAGCCACCCGGGTGCCCCTATATTTGTTTTATCTAAATGAAAATTTGAAGCAGTTTGATATAACTTCCTGATGAAATCTGAAGAATGCATTTAATGGAATTACTCATTTGTGGGATATCATAAATTTAAAATTTAGTCCTTACAAATTCTGCTAGAAATTAATGCTGCTTACATACCTTCAGAATGGCAAAAATCAGCAATATAAAAAACAACTGGTGTTGACCAGGATGTGGAGAAAAAGGAACCTTTGTGCAATGTTGGTGGGAATGCAAATTGGAGCAGCCGCTATGGAAAACAGCATGGAGGGTCCTTAAAAAGTTAAAACTAGAGCTACCTTAGGGGCGCCTGGGTGGCTCAGTCGTTAAGCGTCTGCCTTCCGCTCAGGTCATGGTCCCAGGGTCCTGGGATCAAGCCCCACATCGGGCTCTCTGCTCAGCGGGAAGCCTGCTTCTCCCTCTCCCACTCCCCCTGCTTGTGTTCCCTCTCTCACTGTGTCTCTCTCTGTCAAATAAATAAAATATTAAAAACAAAAAACACTAGAGCTACCTTATGATCTAGCAGTTGCACTCCTGAGTATTTTACCCAAAGAGTACAAGAACACGAATTCAAAGGGATACAGTGTTTATAGCAGCATTATTTACAATAGCCAAGATATTGAAGCAACCCAGATATCCATCGATTGATGAATGGAGAAAGAAGAGGGGTATATACATACAATGGAATATTATTCAGCCATAAAAAAGAATGAAATCTTGCCATTTGCAGTGATATGGATAGAGCTAGAGAGTACTACGCTAAGTGAAATAAGTCAGAGAAAGACAAATACCATATGATTGCATTCATTTAAGAATTTAAGAAATAAAACAAACGGGCGTCTGGGTGGCTCAGTCGTTAAGCGTCTGACTTCAGCTCAGGTCTTGATCCCAGGGTCCTGGGATTGAGTCCTACATTGTGCTCCCTGCTCTGCCTGGGAGTCTGCTTGTCCTCTCTCCCTCCCCACCCCCCAGCTCATGCTCTCTTTCTCTCAAATGAATAAAATCTTAAAGGGGAAAAAAATAAGAGCGAGACAAACCAAGACACAGACTCTTAACTATAGGGAACAAACTTGATGTTTACCAGAGGGGAGGGGGGGGGATGGGTGAAACAGGTGTTGGGGATTAAGGAGTGCACTTGCCCTGATGAGCACAGGGTGATGTATGGAAGTGTTGAGTTACTGTATTGTACACCTGAAGCTAATATAACACTACATGTTAACTGGAATTGAAAACTTTAAAAAAAGAAATTCATGCTGCTTAAATTGTCAGGTGTATATATAGTAGTTTTTGCTTTACTTTATCTATTTTTCCTTTTCCTTTTACAGGATGATTGCTTTTATAAAAGCATTTGTTCTTCCAGCTTGATTGAAGAGCCAGGCCTAGTACTCTGCCCTGAAGGGACAGTTGAATTTTCAAAGTGGCAGAGGAGCCTAATTTCCCATGTGAAGGGGAATTGGTCCTCTAATTTATGGAACTACCATGAGATCCAAATTTTGCATCAATCACATACATATTCACCTAGCTGCTGCTTTCCCTTGCTTCCTTATTCCAGCTCCTTGCTTATATCCCTGTGTTATAGTTAACATGTTTTTGCCTGAATTTCCTCTGCATATGAGTAGTAAAACTAAGAATTGTATTCATTTTGTAGGTGTGAAATCCAGGCTTGTTATGGGGCAGGGGTGGGAATATTTTGTTTAGAATGTTTGCTTCTTTAGGTAGCTTATTTTTTTTTTAAGATTTTATTTATTTATTTGAGAGAGAGCACAAACTGAGGGGAGAGGCAGAGGGAGAAGCTGAGCAGGGAGCCTGATGTGGGGCTCCATCCCAGGACCCTGGGATCATGATCCAAGCCAAAGGCAGACGCTTAACTGACTGAAGCACCCAGAAGCCCCTTTGAGTAGCCTTTTATACTTAACCGGTTTGCAACCCTGCTGCTGGGGTCCATCTGCAGACAGATTTATTTACAAAAGGTCAGGGGAAATGAGCCTTTATCCAAATGAGCTATATATTATGTATGTGTATATATTTACCTTAATGCCATTCATTTCTGGTTGGTTTGATCTTTTAAGTTCGTCTTTCTGCTCTTGTGTAAGCTTTTCCATAACTAAATGGTTTTTAAAAACATCTGTATGGTAGGTATTCTACTTAACTAGGTGTTGAAGGTATACAGTTGCATTGGAAATGGACTTTTGTTAGTATGAAGAATTTCGACATGAATACTCAGGACTTTTGGTAGAAGTTTGCAGACTGTCCAAACATGAAAATCAGAATAGTTTGAGGTTCTTTACACTCTCCATCCTTCCCAAGCCTGCCTACCTATGCCCTGTTTACCTTTAATTTAACAGGGAGCTACTGAGTTTCTGCCAAACAAAAGCGTTTTGGAGTCCATTGTGAGCCAAGATAAGATTCTTTTCCTTTTGAGCTTTTACATCCAGATGAGGGATGTAATGTGTTAAGTACAGTAATAGTTTCATGGAAGGAGGTGGCCTTGAAGAATGTATATTATTGTTTGTTCAATAGTCTTGGCCTTAGAAATTTAAATGAGAGAATAGGCAAAGGACATTCCCTGTAGAAAGAAAAAAAGCATTTCTCTATCAAGGCACATTTTGTATTTATTTAAAAGAACTATATACTAAATCTCTCATTCAAAATTAAGGGTGCCTCCCACAAATTAGAACTGACCCTGAGACTGAACAGAAAGGCTGACAAGTCCAGCTTGATGTGAAATGGCTTGTTAGGGGGACTTATTGACTGAGCCTGTCTCCGGGCAGCCTCAAGATGAGTAAATCTTCTCAACCCCACCTCCCTTAAGACAAGAGGGGCTTTTCTTGCCCGGAGGTTGGGAGTACTGCTGTGGGACCACCCAAGAGGAGAATGTTTAATGGCTGTGTGTCATAGTCAGATCTCCAGGGCAGGTCAAGGATGTTACGCCCTAAGGGTGTACCTAAGGGTGTGGTTAAACAGAAGGAAAGAATGTTGGGAGGGGTGCCGTGCTCCAGGAGGTCCCGGGTCACTGACTGGTCCTCCGCGTGATTTGTCCAAGATGGCGTTAGGTTCCCACACCTTCGCAGCACCCTGCCTGATTTCTGTTGTAGCAGCTACAGTACTTTATTGCATTTTTGTAACCTCCTGACTCTCCCCTCTTAAATTCTTTGAAGATAGGAACTGTGTCTGCTACATCTGTGAATCCCTAGCACCTCACTCAGTTCCTGGGATACACTTGACTTGGCTGAAATGTTTACCAGTGGATATCTATACAATAGAGTATTACCCCCTTGGCAGATTATATACTTGTTATGGCAGTAATGCTGCTGTTGAAACATTTAGGGCTCCTTGTTGCTGTTGGAGGGAGTACTAACAGAGATGGTTGAAAGAAGCCAGGTAATTGCCTGGACAGGATCTTGGACCGGTTTGATCGGCAGCATAGTAGGTCCAAAAACCGTTTCATCTGTGTACTCAGACTTGATTAGTCTCGGTGGTGCTGACCCTGAGGTAGTGGAGCCCAGAACTCCAGGCTTTGGGAGCCAGAAGAGATCTCTTAAATCTTGGCTCTGACATCCACTAGTTTTCTCATCTGAAAAATAGAATGATAACAAATAGAGTTAATGTAACAGTTAAAAGGTATAATGTATATAAGTTATGTACTGCTGATACCACAGTAAGCACAAATAGTAGCTATTAGTTGATGACTATTGTTATGATAAAACCTAGCAGATACTGATTTACAAACCAAATGTAAAATCTATTAATTAACAATATTAGTGAAACTGCCAAATAGGCTAAAATTGTTGTGTCCACTGTGCCTTCTTTTCTAAATAGGAAATTTGGCCTCAGAAAGATTGCTGAGAGACTCAAGAGAAATCCATCACCAAGCTCAGATTGCCCAGTGTGTTAATCTTCCCTAAAAGAATTAAACTGTCTTGTCTAGCAGAACTTACTTGGGTTCCTCTTAACAAACTCTTTTCTGCCCTTCAGAAACTCCAGATTGATTATACCTGGCTTCTTTCAGTTCATTCCTTAAATCTGGACATCATTAATTTTAATTTCTATAATAGGTTATGTCAGATTTTTAAGGTATTTTCTTTTCTTTTTTTTTTTTTAAAGATTTTATTTATTTGACAGACACAGCGAGAGAGGGAACACAAGCAGGGGGAGTGGGAGAGGGAGAAGTAGGCCTCCTGCAGAGCAGGGAGCGGGGCTCGATCCCAGGATCCTGGGATCATGACCTGAGCGGAAAGCAGAGGCTTAATGACTGAGCCACCCAGGCGCCCCCTTTTTTTTTTCTTTTAAAGATTTTACTATTTATTTATTTGAAAGAGAAACAGACTCTGCTCTGGCATTGTAAAACATCATTTTGAATATTCTCAATAGTGGAAAGTTTTCATCCTTTGAAAATGAATTTGATTTTTTAATAATAGTGGAAAATCAGATGCAAACTGGCTAACTTAGCCAGTTTGGTAAGAGGAGTAATACCATCTCTGTCCAAATGTCATGCCAATATAAAGCTTTCTTGAATACTTTTCTTACCAGGAATTCTCACAGTAGAGAATTCTAAAATATTTTGAGGAGTGACAATAAGAGTAAACAGTTGGAGTAACTTCCTAAGTTAATCATTCTGATGAGGATAGTTATTTGTATACATGCTTTTTAAAACATTTTAAAGTCAGGGCGCCTGGGTGGCTCAGTTGGTTAAGCGACTGCCTTCGGCTCAGGTCATGATCCTGGAGTCCCGGGATCGAGTCCCACGTCGGGCTCCCTGCTCAGCAGGGAGTCTCCCTCTCTCTCTGACCCTCGCCCCTCTCATGCTCTCTATCTCATTCTCTCTCTCAAATAAATAAATAAAATCTTTAAATAAAAAAAACATTTTAAAGTCATTGTATGTGTTCTATCTTGTCCATGCAAGTTTCTTTCTTGTCCTTCAAGCTGGACTCTCCATCTTCTAACTCAGTGCTTCTCATACTTTTTGGCTTTAGGAGTGCATTACACATTTAAAAATTACTGAGGATTTTAAAGAGCTTTTGTGCATTTTTTTGTGGAGGTTTTTTTTTTTTTTTGGTGGTATAGTAGTTAAAACATAATATTAGTTTCAGGTGTACATCATGATTTGGTATTTATGTTGCTAAATGATCACCACAATAAGTGCAGTTAGTATCTGTCACCAAAAGAGCTTTTGTTTATGTGGGTTATATCTATTTATTGAATAGCAGAAGCAAGAAGGTTATTAAAGCGAAAAATACACTCGCAAGATCTCCAGAGCGGGCGAGCTCAAGAGAGAAAGCTGCATGACAAATTTAGAATTTTAAATATTTACATTCATATACAAGTGACAATTATAACCCCTTTGATTATTACCATAAATATCTTAATGAAAAATAGTTATATTTCCCTAAACAAAAAATGTGAGGAGTGACACTATTTTACATATTTGCAGATCTCTTTAAGGTCTGGTTGAATAGAACTTGACAGGGTTCTCATCTCCTGCATTCAGTCTATTACTGTATGTTCTGGTTAAAGTACATGAAGACTCCCTGGCCTTTCACAGATACATATAGTTGGAAAAAGGAGGAGTATTTGAAGGTCTTTTTAGCTAATTGTGGGTTTTCTTTGATTCTGTACCAAAACTTGACAAGGTAGTAGTTTCCTAAAAGTTAATTGCAACGTAGAATATAAAATTATATCAGTGATTTTTTTTCGTATGTTAAAATCATTGATTGGTCTAACACTTGGAGTGAATATTTTAACCAGGACTGATTTAACATCATGCATTGGTCATTTGGAGATATTGGTTCACTGAATTACACAAATCTTTCAAGTATTGGCGTGTTTTGTTAAATAATTATTTTTAAAAATCACATTCATTAAAACACTGGTGACTTCACCAAAAAGGACCTTAAATTTTGGAAAGCTGTCAAGGTCACAGTGGCGGATGAGTTTTCCAAAATTCAGGTGTTATCATTGGCAACAAATACTGTCAGTTTTCTTGAAGTGACAAGCTTACTTTCTTTGTTTTCAACAAAATGTCTGCCAAATACCAAAGTCTGTATAATCAAAGTTTGTCTTTTAGTCGTTCTTTCAAATAAAAGGGTAGCCAATTGAAAAAAGCATCCAACTCAAATACTCAACACAAGTGCTTTTCCTAGAGAAAACAAAACAAAGCAAAACAAAATGATTGCATTTCATTTTGGAGAAGTCCTTCATCTGTGTGTGAAGTTGGGGACGTCCCCCGGAGCTGACTTTACCTCAGACACAAACTGCAGAGTTAGAGACCTAAGACTACACTCAACTCTGATATTAATTGCAAGTTGGGGGTTCCCCAGGACCACCTTCAGGTGGTCAAAGAAAATTGGGACACATAAGAAAGGTAAATACTTTGTAATTAGCAGTTTGGTCCTATCTCCCAAACTTCATGGTTATGGTTTACTGCAGGGAAAGGATGCAGATTTAAAAGCAGCCAGAGGAGGAGATGTAATGGATCAAAGTCCAGGAGAATTCCAAATGCAGACCTTCCACTTGTCCTCTCCTGGTGGAGTTGTGGATGGTGCTCAGTTCTCCCAGCAACAGTTTGTGATGGTCTGCCAACCACAGAAGCTCCCCTGAACTTTGGTGTCCAGCGTCTTCTTGGGGCTCTCTCATGTAGACACAGTCAGCTGCCCAAGCAGCTGACCTCACTCTCTGGCCCCCCCCTGAGACCAGAGGTCAAATTGATCCAAAGCCCCAACCCTGAGTCACACTGTTAGACTGTCTGGTGTGGCGGAAGGTTCCCTGGTAAACAAAGACACTTTGATCAGGCAGGATATTCCAGGAGACTTGCAGATGACCTCCCAGGGGCCAAGGGCAAAGGCCAGACCTCTCTGATCAAGGTTAAATTCTTTACTGCTAGTATGAGTCCTGTGTCATCACAATGATTTTAAAAAGTACTCAGGGGTCATGATTTAAGAGAACTAATACTTTTAACCTTCTCATCAAAGGCATTCTTATGAAAAACTGGTTTTGCGTGTTTTCTGTGAGTGGTGAGGAATGCCGTGTGTGCTGGGACAGTTTGGTGCCACTTCTGCGGTTGGGCCAGCATTTTCACCCGCCTCCACTGGTCCGCTGTCAGTTCAGGTGTCAACTCAGCGAGAAAGATGGTGTCTGAATACTTAGGAGGAGAGTTTTAACCTCGGATACGCCTGCCCAATCTGCGCTAACTCAGCTCGCTGTGTCTCTTGTGTAGTGAGCAGTGCTTTACTTTCTTTTGTAATAAAATATCATCTCCCAGAGGACGGTTACAGCAAGTTCTTTGAGGGTAGGTTATCTTTTTCATCTTTGTAGTCTGCATTTTACCTGCCATGGTGCATTGTATGTAACAGAAACTCAGTAAACATTTGCTAAATTAATGCATAGAACCCTTTCATCACTTCAGGAAATCTTTACAAAACTTTCGCTTCAGTTAAAAAAAAAAAAAAAGAGTGACTGCTTTTGTTCCCATTTGTGATACGCTCTTTTTCTCTTTTGTTGTATGGAGGAGTGGTCAGATCTGTGCTGGTTTCTCAGAAACTTGAGAATCAGCTTTGATATCTTTGATTACATGTCCCTCATTGACATTTAAGTCAGTCATGCAGTTCTGCTTGCTGTCATCCTAACTACTTTTGTCTTGGTGCGCGCATTCCTCCTCCAGATTAGTGTGACAGACTCCAGCCTACTCTCCATATCTGGTTTTACTTTCAGATACATACCCTCCTAGCCACCAAGATAATCTATTTGAAATGCAGATGATGGTAGCTTGTGCTGTACTTAACAGAGTGCTTACTCTATGTCAAGCACTTTTTTAAATACCCTGAATCCTCAACAACTTTGGGAGGGGAGATTCTGTTTGTTATTACTTGAATGATGAGAGACCTGAGGCCCAGAGAAGGGAGCTAGCAGGTCTGGTTCTGAAGTCCCAACTGTCTACTGAGTAAACTATTCTAGACTGCTTCTCACTACATAGTTTACAATCCCTTGCTCTTGTCTGCAAACCAGAGAATAAGCTCCTAAACATGGCATTGTAGGGCCTTCTGTGATCTGACTTCCACTCTTAGCACTTCATTATCTCCTGCCTGTTTTGTGCTGCAAGCTTTAGCAGGTGAATCTGCTTACAGTTCACCTACATGCAAAGTAACAGCCTCTGCACCCTGGCTGTGGTCATGCCTGAGCTCTGTCCACCCAACAAATCCAGGCGGGAGCTCTTCAAGGGCAGTTTTTCTCCAGTTTTCCTTTGTCCCCTCCCACTACTGGATAAGGAATTGACAATATAATAGGCAGACAGATTAAAAGCTGGTGTATGTAAGTGTTATAAGTATGGTGAGAAAGAAAATTGGGACACATAAGAAAGGTAAATACTTTGTAATTAGCAGTTTGGTCCTATCTCCCAAACTACACTATCAGCTCTTCTGAGGGCAGGAACTCATTTTATGCCATCAGTATTTGATACATAAACAAAAAAGGAAATATTTTTTGAATAAACGAACATAATTTTTCTCCTAAATTGTATTTCCTGCTTCATAATTTCCTCTAAATCCTCAAGACTAAATTAGTCTTTTTTATAGATTTTTGGAAAATTGTGTAAATGTAGATTTCTAAGATTTTATATTTTTAGGTAATGAGTTTTTCTTTTTTCTTTTGCAAGCTCCTTGCCCGACTTGAAGGTAGAAGTTCCTTGAAAGAAATAGAACCATATCTGTTTGCTGATGAAGATTCATCTGTACATGGTAAAAACAATCTCAAACCAAAATACAGTGTTATACATTAAGGCTTATAAAACATGTTTTTTTCCAACATACTCATTTATATGTACATACTCGTAACAAACGGCTATATGGATTAACCTGTAAAATTAAAAAGTGAGAAATAGATCATGGCAGAACACTTTTAAGTCTTCATTATCTGTGTCAGATGAGATAAAGTTTGGCTCATCTGCAGTAAATCTTCAGAATAAATTCTGACCTCTCTTATCCCGACACAGTATTTTTGAGGGAGTTTTGTTACTATAATTTATTTTTTAATTCTTTAGAAGTTTGAGAATCACAAGAAAATCCTTAGGTACCCTGTTGTCTGTTAATACTTCTGTAGAAGGGAGAGGACATGCCCACTTGTTCCCCGCAGTGCTTCTACACTAAGGAGAACTTACAGAAAGGTACTGTGCTGGCACTGTGTTTCTATTCTTTAGTGGAAGAGCTCTGTAGAGATATAATTCACCCTTTTAAGTGTGCAATTTCATGATTTGTAGTATTCACATTTATGTACCTATCACCACAATTGATTTTAGAACATTTTCATCACCCCAAAAAGAAACCCATGCCTATTAGCGGTCACTCCCCGTTTGCTCCCACATCCCTCAGCCCTAGGCAGCCACTAATCTACTTGATGACTCTACAGCCTTGTCTGTATATTTCATATAATTGAGTTATACAGTATGTGGTCTTCTGTGACTGGCTTCTATTACTTTGCATAATCTTTTCAAGTTTTCTATTGTGGCATGTATCAGTACTGTTTCTTGTTGAGTAATATTCTCTTTTTTGTTTATCCATTCATCAGTTGATGGACATTTGGGTTTCTACTTTTTGCTGTTACGGATAACGCTGCTGTGATTATTTGTGTACAAGCTTTTCTGTGGATATATGTTTTCGGTTCTCATGGGTAATACCCACGAGAGGGACTGTTAGGTTTGTGCGGCAACTGTGTTTAACCTTTTGTGGAACTGCTAGACTGTTTCCCTCAGCAGCTACACGTATTACTTGCCACCAGGGGTGAAGTGTAGAATAGTTCCAATTTTCCCACATCCTGCAAACAAATGTCGTGTTTTTATAGCCTTCCTAGTGAGTATGAAATGATAATCTCATTGTGGTTTTGATTTACATTCCCTGATGGCTAATGATATTAGGCATCTTTGTGTGTGCTTATTGGCAGTTTGTATATGTAATTTGGAGAAATGTCATATCTTTTGCCCATTTAAAAAAATGGGTTGTGTTTTTCTTACTGAGTTGTAAGAGTCCTTTATATATTCTAGATACAAGTCCCTTATCAAATATGATTTGCAAATACTTTCTCCCGTTCTGTGGGTTGTCTTTTCACTATCTTGATGGTGTCCATTGAAGCACAAAGTTATTAATTTTTTTTTAAAGATTTTATTTATTTATTTGAGAGAGAGAATGAGATAGCGAGAGAGAGCATGAGAGGGGGGAGGGTCAGAGGGAGAAGCAGACTCCCTGCTGAGCAGGGAGCCCAACGCAGGACTCGATCCTGGGACTCCAGGATCATGACCTGAGCTGAAAGCAGTCACTTAACCAACTGAGCCACCCAGGTGCCCACAAAGTTATTAATTTTGATGAAGTCCAATTTATCTGTTTTATCTTTTATTGCTCATGCTTTTGGTATCATAGCTAGGAGGCCATTGGCTAATCCAAGGTTAAGATTTACGGCTTTCATTCTTTTCTGATCAGAGAGCAGTCTTCTGTGATTCAACCTTTTTAACTGATTGAGATTTGTTTTATGCTGAACATATGGTCTATCTTGAAGAATGTTCTATGTGCACTTGAGAAGAATGTATATTCTGCTCTAGTTGGATTGAGTGTTTTCTTGATGTTTTATAGTTCTGGTTGATTTTTAGCATTAAATCTCCTGTCCTTGTTGGATCTTCTGCCTAATGTTCTATCTGGTATTGAAAGTGGGTATTGAAGTTTCCGTCGATTACTATTGAATTGTTTATTTCTCCCTTTATTTCTCAGTTTTGCTTCATATATTTTGGGGCTTCATGCGCTGTTGGGCATGTATAAGTTTATTATTTTACCTTATTGATGGATTGATTCATTTATTATTATAAAATGTCCTTCTTTGTCACCTAACACCCATTAGGATGGAAACAGTAAAAAACAAAATAACAAGTGTTGGTGAGGTTGTAGAGAAATTGGAACCCTTGTGCACTGTTAATGTGAATATAAAATGGTGCCACTATGAAAAACAGTATGAAGGTTCCTCAAAAAATCAAAAACAGAACTGCCATATGATTGGGGCATCTGGATGGCGCAGTCGGTTAAGCATCTGACTCTTGATTTCAGCTCAGGTCATGCTCTCAGGGTCGTGAGATCGAGCCCCAGGTTGGGCTCTGGGTTTGGTGCAGAGTCTGCTTGAGATTCTTTCTCTCCTTCTCCCTCTGTTCCTGCCCCTGCTCATGCGTGCACTCGCTCGCTCACTCTCAAAATAAATAAAATCTTTAAAGAAAAAAAAAAAAAGGAACTGCCATATGATCCAACAATTCCACTTCAGGGAAGATCTCCAGAAGAATTGAAAGCAGAGTATTGAAGAGGTATTTGCATTCCTGTGTTCATAGCAGCACTACTCACAATAGCAAAGAGATGGGGGCAACCCAGATGTTCATTGACAGATGAATGGATAAACAAAATGTGGTATATGCAAACAAGGGAATATTATTCAGCCTTAAAAAGGAAGGAAATCCTGTCGTGCTACTACATGGATAAACTGGGAGGACATGCTAAGTGAAATGAACCAGTCACAAAAAGGAAAATACTGTGATTTCACTTACGAGGTATCTACAGCAGTCAAATTCATAGAAACAGAAAGTAGAATGGTAGTAGCCGGGGCTGGGGGGAAAAGGTGAAAAGGGGAGTTGTTGTTTAATGGGTATAGAGTTTCGGTTTTGCATGATGGAAAAATTCTGGAGCTGTTTTACGACAATGTGAATGTAACTTAACACTACTGAACTGTACACTTAAAAATGGTAACTTTTATGCCATCTGTTAGCATGATGGGAAAAAAAATGTCCTTCTTGGTCTCTAAGAACAGTTGTTGTCTTAAAGTATACTTTGGTGATGGTATCGTCACACCAGCTATGTTTTGGTTACTGTTTGCACGGCATGTCTTTTTCCATCCTTTTGTCCCCAGTCTATTTGTGACGTGTAAAGTGTACCTGCGGTAGATAGCCTGTAGTTGAAGCATGTGTTTTTATTCCATTCTGCCAATCTCTGCCTTTTGTTTGGACTGTTTAAGCCACTTACAGTTAATAAATTATTGATAAGATGAGTTTATGACTGTCTTTTGCTCTTTTATATACATTTTATATCTTTTTTCTCTATTCCTCCTTTACTGTCTTCTTTTGTGTTAAATAAATATTTTCTAGTGTACCATTTTGTTAAAGGGGGGGGGAGGCAGGAGAGGGAGAGAGAATCTTAAGCAGAGTCCACACCCAGCACGGAGCCCCACCCGACATGGGCTTGATCTCACAACACTGAGATCATGACCTGAGCTGAAATCAAGAGGCAAGAGTTATCCAAGTGAGCCACCCAGGTGCTCCTAGTGTACCATTTTTATACCTGGTCATTGCTTTTACTTTATTTTTTTGAGTTATTTTCCTTTTTAAAAAAAAAAAAAGATTTATTTGACACAGAGAGAGAGATTACAAGCAGGGGGAGCAGCAGAGGGAGAGGGTGAAGCAGGCTCCATGCATGGAGCAGGGAGCCCGATACGGGGCTCCATCCCAGGACCCTGAGATCATGACCTGAGCTGAAGGCAAACGCTTAACCAGCTGAGCCACCCAGGCACCCTTGAGTTATTTTCCTAATGGTTGTTCTGAGGTCACAATTAATATCGTAATTTAAAACAATCTAATTTGGATTAATAATACCATCTTAATTTCAATATTTTCTAAATACTTGGCTACTGGGTAGCTCCATTTCCTCCCCCTTCCTTTGTGTTGTTACAAATTATGTATCTATACATTGTATGTCCATAAACACTTCTAAAATTGACTTAATGCAGGAAATTAAAAAGCCATTACAGCAAAGAAAATGTATTATAACAAAGAAATAAAAAATTATTACTCAGTTCATTTGTTTAAGTCAGATAAGTGAAAAAAGTTACAAATATAAATATATACTGTCTTTCATAGTTACCTATGTAGTTGCATTTACCTGTGGTTTTTATTAACTCATTTGGTTCAAGTAACTCTCTACTGTCCTTTCATGCAGCCTAGAAGATTCCCTGTACTATTTTTTATAAAGCAGATCTGTTAGCAAACAATTTTCTGAACTATCAGTAATAAAGACAACTTTTGACCAAACATGTTAGACAAAAGATTGAACTTTCTATTCTATCAGAAAGGATATTATTAAGTTGGACCTTATGAAACTGACACAGAAACATGGGTTCACAGCTTATACATTTGAATATTACATTTGTAGAAACTGCAAAAACACCATCATGCTCAGTCACTAACAAAAAAGTTTACTTAGTTTGGATTAACACCATCTTAATTTCAATATTTAATAAATACTGTCGATATTTTAGCTGTAAAACCGGTTAGATGAGTGTTCCTGGGAGCAGTAGACTGAAGACTGGTATTAGAAGGACTGTTTATCAACAACAATAGTTTATCAGAAACTGTGGGGAAGCTCAGACTGAAGCAGTAAGACATTCAGGGATTATAGAAAGCTCTAACGCCATTGTAAACATCTCTAAGTGCTTTTTCGTAGTAGTTACTCAGTAGTATATACCAACTCATTACCTCTTCCATACTGTAATGATTGTAATCTGCAAATTCAACATATTGTTTCACAATTAGTAGGTTGGTACCAAGATGATGTATTTTTTGGCTTTTCTTTTTTATCCTTATTTTGAAGGATCTTCAGATTCATAAACTCACTCTGACAATCTGTTACCCAGATCCCTTACAGCATTCTATTTGTGAGAGCAACTATCAAGGCCAAACCATCCAGATTTTCTGATTTAGTTTAATTTGTCAAGTGCCAAACTGTAGAGGTGTTTTTTGGGGTGTGTGCGTGTGTGTGTTTAGTGGTGGGGGGGGGGGGTTTTTTTTTTTACTGCAAGTTGTCATACCCAATACTTTGAGTGGACAAGGGTATGATTTCTTTTGCAACAGCTATCAGAAACATTTGAGATAGTGACTTCAAATACCCCTAAAAGGACTATGCCCCTCTGTAGAACATCATGTTTGAATATGATTTTTGATGTGATGATTAGACAGTAAATGTTTATAAAATCAGCAAAACTGACTTCAGTTGATCATTAAACATATTTGTAGAGAATCTGGGACCTTAATGATAATATTTATGTGTAGTTTGCAAGTTTGCACTCCCCAGTTGTTACAAATGACCTTTTTTCTGCTTTGCTATTAATCTGTAAAAGGGAAAGAGTATTTTTATATACCCCTTAATCATCTAACCAAGGATTTCACCTTAAGCTTTGCCTCATCTAAATCATGCCAAACCAAGAATCTAAGGAATCCATATACTACATAATCTATTTCTTAGTAATGTATGGATTTAGCAAACCTTGTTAAACCATGTAAGCAAGTGCTCGAGACTTACTCTTTTGAGTTATGCTGCAAGATGTTTATGAGCACTACCTTCTCTCCAAGAAAATATTTGGCTAGGTTTTCATTTTTTTCCTATTCTGAGGATTCCAGAAATATCCAGAGATAGCTCACACTTACTCTCTGGCCAGTGTCATGTAGTTCGGTCTCCCTGTGGAGTCTCTTCCCTTTTACTTCAGAATATGTTGCCTTTCTCCTACCTTCGGTTGTCTTCATTGGACTCCAGCCTCACAAAACTGCTGTTGAATATTTTTACTTTTTAAATGAATGTAGACCATCATATTTTTCCCCTAATTCCTCATGTGCCCCCTGCCTTCGCTGCAGCCTGATTCTTGGAAGAATGCTGAGTGCTCCCTGGAGAGCCCTTCCATCTCTTTTCTCAGTATCTGATTTTGAAGTTTGGTTCATAAAATAATATTTATATTAAATGTGGTTTTGCTGGGGGCGCCTGGGTGGCTCAGTCTGTTAAGCGGCTGCCTTCGGCTCAGGTCAGGATCCCAGGGTCCTGGGATCGAGCCCCGCATCGGGCTCCCTGCTCAGCGGGAAGCCTGCTTCTCCCTCTCCCACTCCTCCTGCTTGTGTTCCCTCTCTCGCTGTGTCTCTGTCAAATAAATAAATAAAATCTTTAAAAAAAAAAAAAGGAAAAAAAAGTGGTTTTGCAAACTACACATTTACTGCTGTAAGGTAACTATCCAGGACCGATTCAGTGATCTGTTCCCAAACTCTCCCCGGCCATTTTTTTACTTTTAGAAATTTTGTGCTGCATTTAATGTTATTTAGTACTGTTTCATTTTCTTGAAACCTTTCGTGCTCTGTGTCATTTTCCTCCTAATTTTTATATTAAATTTCTGTTTTTATATGTCTTCATGCTGACTCCTCTAACGTGGATGTATCCCAAGAGTTGAGTTTTTGGCCTCTATTCTTAATTTTTCGTTCACTCTCACCCACCAAATTGAGCTTTCTGTTCTCTGTTTCTGTGTAGCTTACTCTCAGATCATTATGTCTGCACTCTTATTAACTGTCTTGAATCTTAAATCCTAGTGTTGTAAGCCATTTTTATTTTGTGACATCTAGCTAACATAGTATTTTGAAAGCTAAATTCTTGTTAGGATATTTATGTGATTATGTGAATTTAAAATCCCTGCTTTCCTTATGTATTTGATTTGCATGGGTACTTCCAACCCTGTCTCTGAATAGAACCTTTACAACGCTACCTTAGCTTTACCCTTACCTTCTGAATATGTGAAGGGGCTGAAGAGCTGACAGAACCCAAGTGTCAGCACCCCTTGGGCCAGGGGCCGTGGTCAGGGCACTGGACTCACTCGGCACTTTGTTCCTGTTCTGGCTTGTCTCCTGTGTCGGTCTCTTGTTTCCAGCCTTGGTCCTGGGCCTTTGCACCTGCTGGACTCTGACCAGTGCCGCACCCCTTACCTATGATTCCCCTATCAGACTTGCTTCCTTTCAAAATGCTATGTTCAGAGGCGCCTGGGTGGCTCAGTTGGTTAAGCGACTGCCTTCGGCTCAGGTCATGATCCTGGAGTCCCGGGATCAAGTCCCGCATCGGGCTCCCTGCTCAGCAGGGAGTCTGCTTCTCCCTCTGACCCTACCCCCGCCTCATGTGCTCTCTCTCTCATTCTCTCTCTCTCAAATAAATAAATAAAATCTTCAGAATGCGATGTTCCAGAGTTCACTTTGAAGCCTTTACCCCTCACCAGATAGGACTTACATTTTCATTTTTTAGATGTCCCTCAAGAAGTTCTCAAGAAGTTCTCAAAAAGAAAGTAATCTGATGAAGTGCATTCGAAAGATACTATGTTTTGTGCTGTTGATAGAATAGTAAAGTCCCAACCTGAAAGGAGCATACAGGAAATATAATGAAATAGTCAGAAATCATACAGCGTGAGGGGCGCCCGGCTGGTTCGGTCGGTGGAGTGTGCGGCTCTTGATCTTAGGGTTGTAAGTTTGAGCCCCACGTTGGGTGTAGAGATTAATTAAAAATAAAAAAATCTTTAAAAAATTATATAGCATGAGGGCGCCTGGGTGGCTCAGTCGTTAAGCGTCTGCCTTCGGCTCAGGCCATTATCCCAGGGTCATGGGATTGAGCCCCGTATCGGGCTCCCTGCTTGGTGAGCCTGTTTCTCCGTCTCCTTCTGCTGCTCCCCCTGCTTGTGCTCTCTCTCTGTCAAATAAATAAATAAAATCTTTAAAAAATATATAGCATGATAACTGTGATGATGGAACGTGATAAAGTTTGCTTTCTTACCTCAGAGTGTTGTTATTAGGATCAAATGAGAGATCATCAAGTTGTCTCTTTTCGTTTGTAAAGTATGATAGAAAACTTAGTTGCTATTGATAGGCCTCTTTCTGGGGAAAGAAGGGAAGGTCTGGTGCAGTCTGGTGATTGGTTTCCCCACTGTGTTTCTGCGTGGTTCACTGTGTCCTGCAAACTGTTTTCAGATTAGTCTTGCTAAACTGTGTTTTCAGCTTTCCTTCACTACCATCAATATCTGTTCTATGTTAATGTTTCATCTAATGCATGTAGTTTTTTCTCCTTCTCTAATATAGGGAAGTAAAAGACTTACTTGTGGGTAAAGGGCGGATTTCAGCTTAGCTCCTTAGTCATGTAGTAGGAGAGAATAAACTGAACATCTGGCTTGAATAGTTTTTTAGTTACTATGTTAACTTTCAGCAAGAGCATCAGTGAACAATTGTTATTGTGAAAATAGTTTTACTTCTTGAGTCTGGAATCTTTTGGGGGAGCGGTGTGGGGTGATCGTTTTTATTTAAATTTTGAATTGCATGTAAGATTATGGTAGAAACTCTTTGAAGTTTTACAGTACCTTAAATATGGTATAGTGGTAACATGCTAGATTTTTTACACATTCTTTGTGAACGTTCCAGTTTACAATGGTTTGTTAGTAATAACAGGAAATAAAGTAACTGGATTCTCAGACTATGTAATGTGCTTGGGGCCTAAGAATCTGCATTTTTAACACAATGTTTCCAATTAAGTGGTTCAGCCATAAATTAAATGGAAACAAACTAGCAAGAATTGGACGGCCACTGTCCAGAGTGGATTTTGAAGAGCTCTGGAGGCAGAACAGTTTACCCAAGGTGTTTAATTTGCGCTGTCCTCACTGGAAGAGAGTTATTGGAACCTATATAGAAAAAGATTTGGAGTCTTTGAAGTTCAGAGTGGTTTACTTCCACTTATAATGCTAGGAAAATAATTTACAGTGCAGATGTCATTCCAGCTGGGCACAATTTCAAGAAATTTTTATAGCAAAGAATAAGTGATAGCATATTGGAAATGTGGAGGGGTGTTTTCAGTTGAGGGATGCTATTGGCATTTAGGCCTGAGAGCTGTGGACTCTTGAGGCTCTGTACGTACGAAACTGCACAACCAAGCATTGTTCTGCCCGTAATGCCAGTAACACGAGAAACTCTAATTAGGGATTGTTTCAACCGCATGTCACCGAAGTCCAGCCTAGGGGCTTTCCTGATAGAGGCTTATTTTCCTCACCTCACAGGTGTAGAGAGGCAGGCCCCGCATAGCCGTGTGGGTTTCCGTAGTGTCATCAAAGTCTTGGGCACCTCTTGTCTTCCTGCTCCACATTCTTAGGGCCCGTCCTACTTAGGGTGTCCCTTTTATACTCACTCCAGAGTGGGGCGTGGCAGAGCAGAAGTGGCCCCTGTACCAGGAAAGCAAAACTTAGCAACCCCCAACAGCAATCCACTCGTGTCTCATTGGCTACAACCGTGATACCTGCTGCGTGATACCTGCTGACCCCTCTCTGCAAGGGATACGGAGAAAAATAGTTTTTCAACTGGGTGCACTGCCTTCCCCCACCCCCCAAATTGAGGTTTTATACTTAAGGAAAAGGAGAGAATGTTTAGTGGGTAATCAGGTACCAGAAATGCTGTGTACCATAGTAGTAATCAATAGATTTTTGAAAGATGAGAGGTCTGGCACTTTATTCTTAGCTTATCGCCAGTTTCAGTGTGAGTGCATGTGGACCCCTCCCCAGGAGACTTCCTTGGGTGCCTTTCAACCTTGCCATTGTTTTCCACATTTTCTTGATGCTAATTAATAGCCAGCTCCTTCCTCAGAGGTGAAATTTAATGATTTAATTTCCTTATTTATTTGTATTTGCTTATGTGGATCCGTTTTGGCAAATGGATTTAGATTTTTCTTTGACATTCCGGTAAATGTGTTTTTACACATTGTTGCAGACTCGTTCTGTAGCCTGCCGTTACTGTGCTGCTCCACTTTGACTGACATTTTTACATTTTACACAGGTGATATTCTTGAGTTTCATGGTCCAGAGGGAACAGGAAAAACAGAAATGCTTTATCATTTAACAGCACGATGTATACTCCCAAAATCGGAAGGGGGACTGGAAGTAGAAGTCTTATTTATTGACACAGATTATCACTTTGATATGCTTCGGCTGGTTACAATTCTCGAACATAGACTATCCCAGAGTTCTGAAGAAATGGTAAAATGCTGCCTCGGAAGGTTGCTTCTGGTGAACTGCAGTAGTAACACCCAGCTGCTCCTCACGCTGTACTCACTAGAAACCGTGGTTTGTAGCCACCCTTCCCTCTGCCTTTTGATCTTGGATAGCCTGTCTGCTTTTTACTGGATAGACCGCGTCAATGGAGGAGAAAGTGTTAACCTACAGGAGTATACCCTGAAGAAATGTGCTCAGTTCTTAGAGAAGCTCGTAAATGAGTATCGCTTGGTTCTTTTTGCAACAACACAAAGTATAATGCAGAAAACCACAAACTGGACAGAAGGGCCTTCTTCTGCCTTGAGCCATCCGAGTGAGGCAGATGTGGACTATAGACCCTATCTCTGTAAGGCATGGCAACAAGTAGTAAGGCATAGAATATTTTTCTCCAAACAAGAGGATTTTAAAACCAGCAACCAGTTTTCTTTGGTTTCACGTCATTTAAAAAGTAACAGTTTAAAAAAGCATATTTTTATTATTGGAGAAAGTGGCATTGAGTTTTGTTGATATGTATCATAAAATAGTGTTTTTCAGGATAGTATGCAAAATTTAAAAAGTCCTTAATGGGCTAAAATGATTCGATTATAAAGCTTTAAACTCTGGGAGAATTAATATAAATGTTTCTACACAGAATGGAATTTTTTTTTTTTTTCCAGAATGGATTTCTTAAACTAGTACAGTAGAACTTTATTCTCTTCTTAGGTTGTTGAAGATAAATCAAACTGGTGGTAATAAACTGTATATTAAGCTTGTTTTAAAACTAAATAAATAATCTACACATTGCAGCCTAAATAAAATGAACTTTTTTATAACTTTGTGTCACATTTCTGGAATTTAGTTAAGTACTTAATTGTTCAGGAAAGTTTAAATGCATTTCCGATTTCTCATATGTAACTCCTTTAGGAAGCTGTGACTTTGGAAAATGTTCTGTAGAGCTGTTATTTCTGCAGAGGGGATAAAAACAAGGAGCCTGCCCATCTGCCTCTCACACCAAAGACTGGAAAGTCAGAGCATTCTGATCTGAGTTAGAATGAGTCCAAGACGGAGTTGCATTCTGGTTGGGTCTCCATCATTTTTTTAACACAGGGAAGTAATATACCCATTCAAGGAATTCTGTGAAGATTGTTTGGAAATTTTCATCTCCTCATTAAGTGATAGACACATGCTAAAACTGTATTAAAACTGTATGTTACTAGTATGTTCTTAGCCATTTAGAATAGTCCAGCCATACCATGAAATGAATCAAATTATTTCCAGCTGAGAGCTGGACAAGGCTCTGTGTACTTTGGCCAAGGGGTGGCCAGAGTGGGGAGCGTGCACCTCGAGAGGTACACAAGGTAATGTATTGTGGAGAGGAAGAAAATCTCAGAACTTCTATTTATACATTTTAATCTAAGAAAAGATGAAATTGCATCAATATTTGATATTCAGTTGACTCTGGTGCACTCATTGATCTGTGTGTCGGGTGGTCATCTGTCGCATTCATATCTGAAGTATCCTGTGGGAAAAGTGGAAAGAATTGACTGATGTTTTCGTGGGTATGTTCATTTATATGTTACCAATTTAGTTAAAACTAACTGTAAATTAACCTACCTAACAAAGATTCTTTTTAAGGGCTTAGAAAGGATCCTGCAAAGAAATTAAGATTGACGTTAATATTCTTCATGATGCAGGGACAGCAGAGGTGGCAGATGCTGTCTGTGCCCTGCTCACGGACCCTGTGCCACCTCTAGCTTACCTGCAGTTTCCAAAACCCACTTCTGGAGGTGTCTGCTGGCTGCCAGAGCCTGCTGGGCTGCATGTGGGCCAGGCCGGGCAGTCCTTGACCAGTGAAGGGCAGGATTTGGTGTGTAAACCCTCCAGCTTCCTTACCCCTCAGCTAAGAGGACACTGAGGTTCTCTCAGGAGTGGCCCCAGTAGGATTGGTTCCCATTGCTTACAGCAGCAGTCCATTTATTAACAGACTGCATACTGTCTTCTGTCCTTCCGTCTCACTTCACCCTCATGGGGCCTCCTGGGATTGTCACCCTAATGAAGGGCAAGTCCTGGGGTAGGAGCTACTTCTGTTGTGGGTCCAGGGGGAACCAGACTGTCCGTAGACAATAAGAAGTGGTCAGACAGCCCTCCTAGGCCCAGTGTTTGCTTTTCGGCCATATCGTGAAATTTAAAACAATGGTGGTTCCCAAGGGCAATCAAGTCAAGTTATGCAGGATCACATTTCTGTCATTCACACTCTCACACCCATATGCCCTCAACAAATTTATTTTGCCACTAATAAACTTTAAAATACTTAAGAATATGACCTATTTTATCCCCAGTCCATCCTTTTTCGCTTTGTATTTTTGTGGTTTTTATTACATGTTACGTGTAAGTAATTTATAAATATTTGTATGTTGGAGGAATATGCTGGTTTCCCCCTGGATAAGTGTGTGATCAGTAAGATTGAGAATCTCTTGGAGCGCCTGGGTGGCTCGGTCGGTTGAGCGTCTGCCTTGGGCTCAGGTTGTTATCCTGGGGTTCTGGGATTCCCGCCCCCCACACCGCCCAAGGCTCCCTGCTCAGTGGGAGTGTGTGTGTGCGTGCACACACGAATAAATAAATAATATCTTAAAAAATAAGATAAATCTCTTGGTCTGCTCTAAGTTCCATCTCTTTTGGGCTGTTTGGAAAAGATAAGAAAATTCCATTATCTTCCCTGGTCTAGCTCTGGGTATATGCGTTAACACGCATGTATGAAAAACTAAGCAACTCTTAGCAGAATTCTATCCTTGTTTCCATTTCTCATCTATATAAATGAAATATTAACTTAATGGACTTGTTCACAGATTTATAACTTATTCTTAGGGAACATGATTAAAAAATAATGAACTTTTATATTAACTTAAATTTTCAATTATATATTAATGTGTCAGACCAAAGACTTAGTTATCTTAAAAAGATTTGTTATCTGACGTGTTGGAAGGAATTAAGAATCCTGGTTAATAAAAAATTCTTTTAAACTAAAACTTATACCAATGGGATTTCTTGAACACTATAGAAAATTTAATACTTATAAAAAGAATGAGACTTACAGGGAAAGAGAAATGGTACATCCTAAGTTATACAGATACCAGATACAGGGGTGCTGGTTAGAACCAGAATAATGGAGTGAGGGCTTACAAATCTTCAGAGTGTTCCATTTACCTGTAAAAAGAGGGTGAACTTCTTGGAATCATTGTGAGAATCTAGTGAAAGAAAATTGCACATGAAAGGTATTCCAGACATTCATCTGATAAATGCAATACAAAACTAAGATAGTGCTTACCTTATTGCTTCCTTTGTATACAGTTTTCAGCCTTCAACTATCAAATGTGGTATTATTAATATCATTCCAGGAAATTTTGATGCAGACACTCTGCTTTATGGATTATCTAAGAATGAGGGTAAAAGACCGACATTTTCAGATGAACAAAAACAATTTTCCACCAAAATTGCCTCACTAAAGGAACTTCTAAAAGATAAACTTCAAGAAGGAGGAATATTATCACAGAAGGTCTGAGATGTAAGAAGTAATAGTGAGTAAAGAAAATAGTAAGCACTTGAGGGGTGCCTGGGTGGCTCAGTTGTTAAGCATCTGCCTTTGGCTCAGGTCATGATCTCAGGGTCCTGGGATCGAGCCCCGCATCGGGCTCCCTGCTCAGCGGGAAGCCTGCTTCTCCCTCTCCCACTCCCCCTGCTTCTGTTCCCTCTCTTGCTGTGTCTCTCTTTGTCAAATAAATAAATAAAATCTTAAAAAAAAAAAAATTCAAAGGACATAGGAGAAAACAGTAGAAATTAATGAAATAGAAAACAAAACAGGAACAACAAAGTCAAATGAGCAAGAGCTCAGTTTTTAGGAATGAATAAGTACATAATTGAATAGAGCAGAGATTTTTTTTTTTAGCATATTAACAACTTTATATCAATAAATTTGAAAACGGACAATGGACACCTCTTATCAAAACACTCAAAAAAAAAAAAAAAAGAAACTGAAAAAAACATAATCATTGTTGAACTAATAATTTGAACTCTCCCAGTCAGAGTTACTTCCAGTACTAACAGAACATGTAAAACAAACCAAACAAAAACAACTGGATAAAACACACATTTATATTTAAGGTATCAAAGAGCTAACCAGTTAGTGAGGAATTACCAGATGAAGGTTCAGAAGAGGAAGGACATCCCGATGTCAGTTGAAGGGTCTGAGAGCGCACTGTACTTTGTTGGTGTCACTTTGCCGGGGAGCCTTAGTAAACCACTCCCCTCACTAGGAACCCTGCTTGGTGGAGTCCTAGGATTAAGGGGGAAATTGAAGTAGATCAGCCTTGCACAGGCCACATCTTGGCCTCTCATCATCTGGGTGGTTTGAAAAATCACAAGCCTTGAAAATTTCTCAAAATCTGTTTTAAAAACTTGAACTAGGGGGTATAGAAGAAACAAGAATGGCACAGTGTTGGTAACTTAAGTCTGGGTGGAGGGTAGGTTAAAGTGGTCTCAGATTTTTAGTGCCCCCATATCCCAACCAAAACAAAAGTTCTCTGAGGAGGATGATAATATCATCTGAGGCTTCAAATTATTTCTAAAAGTGCATTCTCAAATGCACTATCCAAAACAGGCACACATACACAACTCATACAGACCTAGAGTACTTAGGAAGAACAACATGGGGTGTGGGAGTGGGGGCCAGTGGAGTTAGTGTTCAGACTCTGGGTCCATGTATACCAATAATTATATTTAAATGGACTAAGTTCTCTGGTTTAACATACATTTTCAGACTGGATTTTAAAATGCATATTTGCTATTTTAAAGAGACCTCTAGACATAAGAATACAAGAAACGATATTAAGGGAATGGAAAAAAGATCCTCAAACATGAGTGAAGGGAAGACTGATCTATGTATATTAATATCCAAAGATATTAAGCTGGAAAGTATCTTTACTAGAGGTAAAGATTAGTAACAAAATTGATAAATCTTTTAGTTCACCAGGATAATATGAAGTTTACAGAAGTGTAAAGGAGTCCATTCAGAATCATGGGTAGATTTTAACACCCTAGTGTTTGATACAAGGAGCAAACAAAAGCAGTAAGCATACTGAAGACTGAACAGCACAGTCAACACATGTCGTACCACCCACCAAGTGCAGAACACATTATTTTCTAGCGTGATTATAACATTTTTTAGTGACCTTATACTGGGCCATAAATCTGTCAACAGAGTTCACAGGATTGAAATCACAGAGTAAGTTCTCCATTGACAATATTTAGGGGGAAATTTACAGCCTTAAATCCTTATATTAGATCAGAAGAAAGTCTAAAAAATGAGCTAAATAAGCATTTACTTGAAAATGAATAGCAAATTAAATCCCCTTCCCTGTGTAGAAGAAATGTAATAATAAAAGCAGGAATTAATAAAAGGGGAAATGTAATAAAGGATCAACAAAGGCAATGGTTATTTCTTTGAAATGGCTAATCAAATTGGTAACCCCCTGGCTAGGCACAAATAACCAATATCAGAAATGAAAAAGGGGACACCTCTGCAGATTCTACTGACCTTCAAAAGATAAGTTATTAGTAATTATTTCGTGGTCAAGATTTTTGATAAGGGGTAAAATGGGCAAATTAATAGAAAAATAACAGCTTATTAAAGCCTGCACAGGAGACATTTTAAAAGCCTGAATAGTCTTTAACTATTAAAGAAATTGGACTGGAAATAAAAGACCCCTAAGGAAACTCCAGGCTTTGATGGTTTCTCCAATGAGTTATCAAGCATTTGAAGGGAGAATGGTGTCAATTTTATGTGAACTCTTTCAGAGAATAGAAAAAAGAGGGTCAGGGTCAGATTCCAATTCATTTAATCAGGGTATCAACACTTTGATGCCAAAACTGGACAGAGACATATGAGGGGGAGATTACAAGCCCTTCTTACTGAAGGACATATATGCAAAAATACTGAACACAATCAACAAACAATTCAATGAAATAGAAATCGGATACTAGGTCATGACCAAGTTGGATTTATCCCAGAAACAGATTGGTTTAGCATTTGAAAATCAATCAGTATAATTTACCACATAAACTGGATTAAAGGGAAAAACAAGATCTCAGACCATGCAGAAAAGTATTTTATAGGATTCAGTATCTTCATGGTAATATATCAGTGTAAATTTCACAGATTAAAAGTAAAAAACAGTGTGATTATTTCAGACACAAAAAAGCTTTTAATAGGGCGCCTGGGTGGCTCAGTCGTTAAGCATCTGCCTTAGGCTCAGGTCATGATCCCAGGGTCCTGGGATCGAGTCCCACATCGGGCTCCCTGCACCGCAGGAGGCCTGCTTCTCCCTCTCCCACTCCCCCTGCTTGTGTTCCTGCTCTCGCTGTGTCTCTCTGTCAAGTAAATAAAATCTTAAAAAAAAAAAAGCTTTTAATAAAATACAACATCTTTTCATGATATTCTTACCATAGAATAGAAGATAATTTCCTTGAGCAGATAAAAGGTCTCTGCAAAAATCCCATAGTAAACATTATTAAATAGTGAAATAGCAGGATTCCCTTTAAAATCAACAGAACAAGAACGCCTGCGATCGCTCGTACTCAACGTTGCTCTGAAAGTGTCAGCACAGCAAGGCAAGAGAAGGAATAAAAGGCGTAAGGAAGAGACAAAACTCATAATTGTACGATTGTGTAATATGGAAACCTAAAATTGTCTATAAACCTATTAGAATTAATAGTTTAGCAAATTTGCTAGTTAAAAGATTAAATTTTCTGGGCAGCTGGATGGCTCATTTGGTTGAGTATCAAACTCTTGGTTTCACCTCAGGTCATGATCTCAGGGTTGTGAGATGGGGCCCCATGTCAGGCTCAACGCTGGGCAAGGAGCCTGCTCAGGATTCTCTTTCTCCCTCTCTTCCTACCCAGCGCCCCCCCAGCACTCTCTCTCTCTCTCTCAAAAAAAAAAAAAAAAAGATTAATTTTTTTCTAAATACTAGCAGAATTAGAAGAATAGTTTAAAAATTTACAATTTCAGTCATAACTAGAAATATGAGATCCCTAGAAATCTCAAAAATTCACAAGACCCTGAGAAAATTATAATGCTATATTTAAAGAAGCTTTAAAGAAAACCTAAATAAGTGGCGAGAGATACCAGCTTCATACATACACTCTGTATTTTCGAGCTATCAGTTCTGCAGTGGATAAACCCATCCAGTGTTATTCCTGTCAAAATCCCAACAAAGTAGTTTTGTTTTTGTCTTCATTTTGGAACTTGGCAATCTGATTCTTGAATCGAATAGAGCAAGGCATCAAAAATAGTCAAGACCCTTGTATCAGTTCAGGTCTTAAGGAGACAGAGGCTAAAATGTGGTTAGAAGTATAAAATGTGAAAGAAAGGGAAGAGGAGGATTTGGCGGGGAAAGCCTTCAGGCTGAGATGCAGGTGTGACACTGGTGGGCAGAGGGGGGAAGGAAGGAGAATTGGCAGCAGGAACTTCAGCCTGGTAGCAGAGCTCTGAGAAAGTCTTGGCCTGATCAACAGGGAGCCCCAGTACAGAGATGGTAGGGGAGTCCCTTGTCGGGCAGAAATGGCCGGGCCTTGGCGAGTTGCCTGGGAAGAGCATTACCTCAGCTCAAATGCTGCAGCAGATCCAGAAGGTGCTTTAGCTGGAGGCTGTCAACTCCACCAGTGAGTGGTGGCATATCCCCTCTCAAAGGGAGGTCTGAACACTGCCCTTCCAAGGCTGCTCTGTGTTCCAAACTAAGACTGAGGTAGGGAGACTTACCCTATTATATGGAAAGATGTTCTATAGCTAAAGTAATTGAAGTAATGTTATTGGTACAGAGATAAACAAGTAGACCAGAAAGAGCTCCAGAACAAACCCACCCAGGAATGGAGCTTGATACATGTCAAAAGGAGCAAATCATTGTGGAAAAGATGGACTATTCAAATTGTAGCATGAATAGATGATACATATGGAAAAAACCTGGATCCTTATGTTAAAAGAATCCATTTCAGTGATTAAAGACATAAATGTTAAGGCAAAAGATTAAAAACCACAGGGGAATATGAGAATATATTTGTGATATTGTAGGGAAGTACTTCAAACAGACAAAAAAATAACTGTAATGCAAAAACATAAATTTGAGGGGCGCCTAGGTGGCTCGGTCATTAGGCATCTGCCTTTAGCTCAGGTCATGATCCCAGGGTCCTGGGATCGAGCCCCGCATCGTGCTCCCTGCTCCGCGGGAAGCCTGCTTCTCCCTTTCCCACTCCCCCTGCTTGTGTTCCCTCTCTCACTGTGTCTCTCTCTGTCAAAAAATAAATAAAATCTTAAAAATAAATAAATTTGACATTAAAACTTTTTATGCATCGAAAGATAAAGTAACAAGCTACAAACAAAGTATATTTGCAATCCATGTGAACGTGCTCGGTATCCAAAACAAATTGCATATATGCATCATATGAATATACACATATACGTTGTATATATTTTTCTATTCATTAACTTTCCTAATTTGTTTTATATGTGTATGATACTCTATGAATATATGGTATACACACAATAAGGAAAATTTAATGAAAAGAAAAATGGGCAAAACTGACTTGAGGGCATTTCACAGAAGAAATGGGAATGATCAAAAAACATAAAATGAGGTTCAGTCTCATTGTTCATTTGGAATACAAATGAAGATCTCAGTCAGATGTCATTTCTTCCCGTAGTTGGAGGACAGAAACTTAAAAGGCTGACAGTAGCAAGCAGTGAAGATGTGCAACAGACTTAAGTGCTGATGGCAATGTGAGCCCGTGATGGTGCTGCACTTGGGAAACTAATTTGCCATTATTTCATCAAGCTAAACACCTACACCCTTTACTCTGGTATATGTCCTGGAGAAGTTCGTGTTTATATGCATCAGGAAAGATGTATAAATACTTAGCATTGTTTTTAACAGCAAAAGCCAGAATCCACTAAAACATCCATTCACCATAGTATGGATAAACAGATGATAGTTTATTCATACCACGAAGCACTCAGCAGTGTTAAAATTGAATGCACTACTGCGAAGTACATAAACATTAGATAAATATGTTTTTTAAAGATTTATTTTGGTCACACACACACACACACACACACGTGAGTGCAAGAGGGGCCAAGGGAGAGAGTCTTTAAGCAAACTCCCCGCTGAACACTGAGCCTAACACAGGGCTTGATCCGAAGACCATGAGATCACAACCTGAGCCAAAACCAAGAGTCGGCCACTCAATGGACTGAGCCACTCAGGCGCCCCTGGATAAATTTTTAAGCATAATGTTAAATTTTCTTAAAATATTGCCAAAGAACATATTCAGTATAATACCTGTTTTTTGATAGCTTTATTGAAATATAATTTGCACTTTGGTGGGTTTTAGTATATCCAGAGTTGTGCAACTGTTTAATTTTAGAAAATTTTCATCACTCCCCCCAGAAAAACCCATACCCTCTCTCCTCAGCCCCTAGCAACCACTAATCTACTTTCTGTCTCCATGCATTTCCCTATTCTGGGCCTCTCATATAAATAGAATCACACAATATGTGGTCTTTTGTGGGCTTCTTTAACAAAGCATCATGTTTTCAAGATTCAACCATGTTGCAACATGAGTCAGTACTCTGTTACTTTGTATTGCCTTATAGTATTCCGTTTTGAGAATATGCCGCTTTAAAAATCCATTCATCAGTACGGACATTTGGGTTGCCTCCAGTTTGGGGCTGTTATGAATGATGCTGCTGTGAACACTCATAAGTTTTAATGTGCACATTCTTTTTAAAATAAGGTTCAAAGACAAGCAAAACTAAACAGTATATGCTAAGATTAGAAAGAAAAGGAAGGAAGCAGCAGAATGAGATTTGTCGATGTTCTATCCAGTTTATTAAGGTTCATTTTTAATAAGCCTCAGGTCATTATCGTACATTACAGTAATCATAACATACACACAAAGGCGCAGCTGGAAAGGGTGCTCTGGCCTCCACATTTTGAAAAGTTTGGTGATTGTGGGAGGGTCGCTGGCCTCTAAAATCTGCAAGTAGGTTTTGATTCTTAGGGATACCTGGGTTCTCATTTCACACATGAATTCTTCTACTGTACTCCCACTTTCCAAACATGTCCATTCTTGAGCAGTTTTTGAGTTCTGATGGGAAAATCAGCATGTCTGTGGGTTGCCTGCTGAGGCTTCCATGTCCTCTGTTTATTGGGTCCACAGACCTCCCCCAGTCACCAGCCTTCTAGCTTCAGGGATCGGAGATCACGTTCCTGTTGTCTTTCCTCCTTGCTTTATCTTTCCGGGTTTTGACTGCACCCCCTTTTCTGACAGTTCAGCCAGATTTCAGGAGGAATTAAGAGGTGAATAGATAGGTTCAACGGCTGTGATTATCCAGAAATTTTAGAATTTAAACTGAGTCGAGGTTTCCTATTTGTAGCTAAGAGCATCTTGATCTGACATGTTATCAATAGTATTTTCCCATAGAAATATTCTACAGTATGAGATGTAAAGGCTACATGGCATTCCCTTTTGCAGATGTTTACTAATCATTCTTGAATTGGGGGTTTCCAATGTGCCAGTTATTTATTTATTTTTAAGTAGGCTCTACACCCAGCGAGGAGCCCAACATGGTGCTTGAACTCACAACCCTGAGAGCAAGACCTGAGCTGAGTGCAAGAGTCAGATGCTCAACCGACTGAGCCTCCTAGACACCTTCCAATTATTTTTTTTAAAACAGAACATGGAAATACATTTGCTGCAATGTTTTCATGTTATCAAATGTCTCAAGAAGGTTTATACCAGTTTATACTCCTGCCTTCGGTGGAGGAGGATCTTGGCATCTCACACCGTAACAACAGGTATACATATTTACATTTTATATGTTATTTTCTAATTATATTCATCTGAACAAGAAATCAGTCATAATCCCATCATCCAATGATCTCTATTATTAATATTCTGGACTATTCTGGACCGGTCTTTATGCATGTATTCACATTGTTTTTGAGATAGTGTTTTGGCTTTTTTTTTTTCTTTTTTCTTTTTTTTTTTTTTTTTCTTTGCTGTACATACATACTTGTTAACAGCATGCTGTGGACACCTTTCCACATTGGTACATACTGGTCTAATCATTTCCAAAGCTCTGTGTATCATTGTTTGCTTAACCCACTCCTAGTGATGGACATCTAGATTGTTTATATATTTTTCTAAATCCTTATACATACAGCTTTGTAGGGGTCCAATTCTTTCCTTTAGGTAAATAAAGAGATATTGCTAGGTTAAAGGATGTTTACTGTTTTGAGTTCTCAGTATATTAATATGTCCTGCTGAAGGTTGTGGGAAACAGTAGAGGTGATCATAAAGGTGAGGCTTTGGCAGTATCATTTGATCTCCTGTATTATTCGGTTCCTGGACTTCTAACTTGTGCGAGCTAATGAACTTACATTTTGCCTAGTACGGCAAGATTATTAATCTGTAATTTCAAACTCTTGCTAAGCTAAAGAGGAAGGCACTTGACCTACCTATGTTAGTATTTAAGTAATACAAAGTTCAGATTTCAGCTGTGATGGTGATAGCAAAATGCTGTGGTTCCTGTGAGTGCTAACAAATCACTCAAAATTTAGGAAGTTTGCACGTATTTTATGTAGATACGTCTAAATTGAGAATATGGGTTAATATTTAGAGTAGCCGTAGCCTGATATATTACATTGCATCTGAAGTCTTGAATTGACATGAATTAACCTATACATCTTTAAATATTTGCAAAATTATATTTGATATGAGCCTGTAATAAATGACCATATTACAATTCAGAAGCTGGAAAGTGTAGTGAGAGTTGCCATGGGAACCTTAATGTGATAGTCCCTTGCTTCCATTTAAATTTCATTTTTAATATTGCATTAACATTTTTGCATTTAATGGATAGATATTTGAATTAATATTGAAGTGCTTGCTAATATAAATAAAATATAAGAAATGAAAATGTGATTTTTCTTCCAATGAACAAATGAACGTATAGCCCAGGATCTTGTAGAAATAACAGCACTTGAGTTTTAAATTATTGGATTCCATTAATTTATTTTGAAGTTTCTTAAAGGATCTCTTTTAAAAGATTAAGAAATATTTATGGATAGTCACATAATTCATGTCTTTACATCTCAAATACAGCCCAGAATTTCCTGAAGTCTGTTTGGGGAGTTTTCTTCACTGTGACTTAGTTTATTCTTTTGTTTTTTTCTGACCAGTTGACCTCTGAGGTCTCTCCTACCTCTAAGTCCATCTTAGTGTACTAATTATTTATAGGGTGATAGGCTTCATCTCACTTAAAATTCTAACTACATTACCAAATACAGATTTGTCTGTTCAAGTTCATTGTATGAAAATCTAACTGATGCCAGAGATACAGGTATTCTTTTATTACAGAGGATTCTTGACTATACAAGAATATTCATACATAGGATTACATGTGAATAGTGCGTTTGAAACAGAAGTAACTGGGGGCGCCTGGGTGGCTCAGTCGTTAAGCGTCTGCCTTCGGCTCAGGTCATGATCCCGGGGTCCTGGGATCGAGCCCCGCATCGGGCTCCCTGCTCTGCGGGAGCCTGATTCTCCCTCTGCCTCTCCCTCTGCCTCTGCCGCTCCCCCTGCTTGTGCTCTGTCTCTCTCTCTCTGTCAAATAAATAAATAAAATCTTCAAACTAGGTTAATTTTCATTTCTTCCTGTGGAGAAGTGAGGGCATCTTATTTGCATATGAGATCTGGCTGTCATAAGAGGATACGAGTAGATCCACATGTTGCAAGGGGTTGGCTGTGCCATGCTGTTTCGTGTCGTCCACGATACCGCGATCCACATGGCCATGCCTACTTCACCCCCTACACACACACACCCCCCTTGGCCACTTACCTTCTGGACAGGAGCATCACTAGCGCTGCCTCATGTTGCTCCTGCGCTGGTAGACCCAGCTCATAGCTGCTGCTACCAGAGCCGTACAAATGGAGGAGCCCGCAGCACCGACCTCCCGTGAAAGCCCATCTATTGTGCCTGCCTCCTGGCCTCCCCACTAACTGCCTAAAGAGGCCAGGTAATACAGCCTGGAAATTTAGGGGCCGAATGCCCTCTGGGGCTGACTCTGACTGATGACAGTTCGGGAAGGGAAGGGGACTAGCATGTAACTTATTTTCCCCTTCTCCCCAAAAATGGACTGCTCCTCGGTGCAGTGCTTGCTGTGAATGCACCGAAGACATCCTGTGAGACCAGGCTTGTGGTGCACCCTTGTGTATGCTCTTCTGACTTCCTGTTCCCCTCTCTAATGAAGTCTTAGCCTGCTAGCTTTATAAACCTCATAGACATGGGCTAAGATGGTGCCAGCACACAGATTTTTCTGTGTCATCTGTGGTTAATTCTTTAGACCTAAATTCGTAAAAGTGTTATTGCTATTTAAAATAAGACCATTTTGGGGCGCCTGGGTGGCTCAGTCATTAAGCGTCTGCCTTTGGCTCAGGTCATGATCCAAGGGTCCTGGGATCGAGCCCCACATCAGGCTCCCTGCTCTGCGGGAAGCCTGCTTCTCCCTCTCCCACTTCCCCTGCTTGTGTTTCCTCTCTCGCCGTGTCTCTCTCTGTCAAATAAATAAATAAAATCTTTTTTTAAAAAATTAAATTAAAAAAATAAAATAAAACTATTTTGGGGGCACCTGGGTGGCTCAGTCAGCTAAGTGTCTGCCTTCGGCTCAGGTCATGATCCTGGAGTCCCGGGATCGAGCCCTGCGTCGGGCTCCCTGCTCAGCGGGGAGTCTGCTTCTCTCTCTGCCCCTCACCCCACTCTCACGCCCTCTCTCTCTCTCTCAAATAAATAAATAAATAAATAAAATCTTTTTAAAAGATAAAAATAAGACCATTTTTTTCACTTTGTAAATAATTGATATTCTGATTTTAAAGTAATGTTTATTGCAGACATAAAGAAAATTAAAAGCTATATTAACTTTATTGGTATACTGTACATCTTTCAGATTTTCTTAAGTGTTATAATAGTTAAAAACAATGACTTTTACTAGTTGATTCCAGAGATTGTCATAAGGAAAAAAGGATGCATTGGCTTAGAATTAGATCACTATTAAATGTGGGAGATGAGACCTAAAGGCATAATCTGAAAAGACACAGGAAAACTAAGATCCTTTTTTTCTTCTGTTTTTTAAAAACAATAGTGGGACCATATAGACTGACAAGAGTTTTATAACATGATTTTCTCACACTTAATATTTTGTAACTTTTCTCACATTAACTTTTATATGATTATAGTTTTTAATGGCACATGATACTTCATGGATCCATAATTTGACCAATTTTCAATTGTTGGATGTTTCTTTCTTTGCTTTGTCCTTTTAAAGATTATTTCAGTGTTTCGAAGACATTCATGTAGATGCAATCTTCGTATTGCTGTCTACTTTTGTGATGGGGTCTTCAGAGTGGAAATTCATTTCTAAAGGAAGTGTTCCAGTTTAACTAGTAACAGTATATGAGAGCACTTGTTTCTTTTTTTTTAATTTATTTTTTAAAGATTTTATTTATCTATTTATTTATTTATTTGAGAGAGAGCACAAGCAGAGAGAGGGGCACAGGGAGAGGGAGAAACAGACTCCCGCTGAGCAAGGAGCCTGATGTGGGACTTGATCCCAGGACCCTGGTATCAGGATCTGAGCCGAAGGCAGACGCTTAACCAACTGAGCCACCCAGGCGACCTGAGAGCACTTGTTTCTTTATGCACTTGCTGACCCAGAGTATTATCTTCTCTCTAATCTTTGCTATGCTGCTCTGTGCAAAATGGCATCTCATTTTACTTTGCATTTCTTTGATTATTTACAGAATCAAATACAGTTTCAGACATTCATCGGCCATTTCTGTTTCTTTTGTGAATTGTCCATAACGTGGTTCTGTTTTTCTTAATATTTTTATTTCAATTTGTCACTTGCCTCTGTTGTATCACATATGTTTTTCTACGTAATTGGAGTAATTTTAAGAAAAAATATTAGAGCAACCTTTAATCTATTCATAGTCATTCCTTTCAGGGGATTTTCCAGTCAAATGAATGCTGAATCCCTCAAGGCCCAACTCAGATGTTGCTTTCTCCAGGAAGCCCTCCCTGACTTGCTGTGACTCAGGTCTGCATCACTCGTCCTTTCCTGGATGCTCCCATGTGTTTGCAGAGATACCTTCCCTATTATAAGCTTTTTGAAAGCTGGAACAATATCTTATTCCTATTAATTCACCTCGGCCAAATAACATATCCTGCACTTAGTATGTATTCAATACAAGAGGTTGAATTGATTTGTTCTCTTTAAATAACAGCACTTTTACATTTAGAAATATTTTTCATGGAAGTATGTTTGAATTGTATACTTGCATATTTTCTTGAAGAGAGTTTATTGAACAGTTTAAGATTTTTCATAATCGACATTTACAGAAATATGATTTATTGGACTTTGCTGTGAGACTAATGCCTTCAGAGGTTTCTAGTGCGAAATTCTACAACCAAGTGGCCCTGTACTCTGTGGGTTATGTATTCCTCTCCGGTGGTGTCTCCCCACCGGTGTATGACTGTGCCCAGCATTTTCCAGATGAGCAAGAGTGTGTTAGAATTTAATATTGGACTTAACTACCCTTTAAACTTATATCTGGGTGACTCTCGCCTGGGCTCCAGATCATGGAGGCTGCCATGTAGACGACCTCTGTGCTCATTAGTGTTCACTGGAACATTTTTTGTGCCCTCCTTCCCTGAGCTGTGTTATTACTTAACTCTTGTTTCTTCAGACTGTGCAGAATGAGTACCTGCTCCTACCAGTGTTCTTTCATAATTGGTCCAATGTCACCTTGTTATAAAGATCTGCATACTATTCCGTTATGATGGTGGACCTTTGCCGTTACCTTTTGAGAGTCTCTTCTGAGTGTCAGAAGAATTACTCAGAATTTGCAGTAGATGCAAGAGGTTGCCTGGTGCTCTTCCAGTGCCCTGCCGGGCTTCCTCCTTTGACTGGCTATTGACTGGGTTACCGGACAACTCTGTAGGAGCAGAGGTTAACTTGTAGATTCTTGTCTGCTTAAAGATGCAAATAATTTCTGTCCAGTGGGAAAGATAACTCCAGAGGTTGTGGCTTATGGCCCTGTGGGACATTCGCTAGTTTTAAATATAACCTCGTCATCTTATCCTAACATTCCTGTATTGTTATCAATACCTAGCCCCTCAAATTCTCATTTGAACCCAGTCTTGCCATTTCCCTCATGATCTAATGAGTTGAATGAAACCTTTGGGCTCATGTTTGTTTTATATTGATATGAGATCATGTTTTTAACCTTTTGAAAATTATTATTATTATTATTTTTAAAGATTTTATTTATTTATTCATGAGAGACAGAGAGAGAGACAGAGGCAGAGCGAGAAGCAGGCTCCACGCGGAGCAGGGAGCCCGATGCGGGACTCGATCCCAGGACCCTGGGATCATGACCTGAGCCGAAGGCAGACGCTTAACTGACTGAGCCACCCAGGCGTCCCTTGAAAATTATTTTTGGCATAGTGTTAGAGGCCCCTGCTTTTTACTTTGGCATCCAAGTAGGTTAGGTTGACTGGTAAACAAAAATGTATATTACTAATAGTAAAAATACTCCAACTGGTACTCAAATCCCAGCCTTCCTTATTTCTTCTTTCACTGTTACTTTCTCTGCTTGTAAGCTAAAAAGATGAGCTAGAGAGAATTGTTCTTTTAGTTAATCCATCTGCCAACAACATTTTTAAAGCCCTGTTTTTGAAGAGTGTGGCTCTGGAGGGCACAGCAAACAGACAGTAAAGAGGGGATGTTGCTGCATGGTTTCATGTTACTGTTTTCAGCTGGAATTTTGCTAGGCCGAAGCAGGAAGGAAAAATTCACGAGGATAATGAAATGAAGCTAATACATTAGCATTTTGCCAGATAAACAGACAAAGCCCCATGCAGCTTAGCCAAGTAATCATCCAGAAATGATCGTTTTCTTTATTGGACGGTTAGTAAAGCTAACCTAGTAGACTAACAAGATTTGGACCTTAGAATCAGATCTCTGATATGAGAGTCCCAAGAAAATGTTTCTTTTGGGAAAAGCAGCATGAGAACTATGGGTGAGGGAGACTCTTTTACTCAAGACAGTAATTGATTCTGTCATTTTGTTAAACTCATTTTGAGTTTCAACACCCAGCTCAAATCTTACCTGCCCTGCAGCTCCTCTGATCCTTTACGGCCAAAGTTAACTTCTGCAGGCTTGTGTGTGCCCCTTGTTTGAGATCTCTATACAATCTTGACCATCACTTCTGCGTGCATCTCTGTTTCTATGGGTCTGGACTGTAATTCCTGGAGGAGAAGTTTTGTATTCTATACTTTTATATCTCAGTGTTTGTTACGTAGTAACTGTTCCATAATCAGTAGCGGTTGGTTGGTTTATAGGAGAGCAGATTACTCTTGGCCAATAGAGAGACAAGGTACTACAGCCTGACTTTTTTTTTTAAGATTTTATTTATTTATTTGAGACAGAGACAGAGACAGAGAGAGCACAAGCAGGGGGAGGGGCAGAGAGAGAGGGAGAAGCAGGCTTCCCGCTGAGCAAGGAGCCTGATGCGGGCCTCGATGCCAGGATGCTGGGATCATGACCTGAGCTGAAGGCGGACTCTTTTTTTCTTTTTTTTAAAGATTTTATTTATTTATTTGACAGAGAGAGACATAGCGAGAGAGGGAACGCAAGCAGGGGGAGTAGGAGAGGGAGAAGCAGGCTTCCCGCGGAGCAGGGAGCCCGACGTGGGGCTCGATCCCAGGACCCTGGGATCATGACCTGAGCCGAAGGCAGACGCTTAACGACTGAGCCACCCAGGCGCCCCTGAAGGCGGACTCTTAACCAACTGAGCCACCCAGGCGCCTCAGCCTGACTTGATAGAATTTACTTCTGGAGATCTGCAGCTTCTGTACAGCATTTTTTCAGCTATCTATACCCATAATTGTTTTCCTCATACAACAGTATGCTTAAAATTTTGAAGTTGTATTTATGTAGCAGAAAGCTTCTGAAACTACCCTTGAATTTTCAATGTGGCATTTACATTTGATTCATTGAATGAAGAGCAAGATGTGCACAAGGAAAGAACAAATCTAATTCCATATAATCATATGCGTTTTACATTTGGTTGAATGAAACATTTATTAAAGCAATATGCCTATGTTTCATGACAGCTAGTTGGAGTCTAAAAAAATCTAGATAGAGTATTAGAGTCTCACAGGATGCTGTTGGGATTGTTTCCTATTTTGAGGATAGCCTATCTCCCAATCAAAAAATTAAGGTTTTGTAAAAAAAAAAAAAAAAATGTATCTCCTATAACACGTATCTTGGTACCTTGCTCATAGGAGTTTATTAAATATTCCTTGAATGAGTCATTAGGGTAAGCTGTAAACCAAATTAGGAACAGCATAAATGACCACCTTATCCTATGTGATCATGAGCTCTGTTCCAAGTATTTCCTAAGTCCAAATACACTTTAGGGTGACTCTATTATAAAGAGTCCTAAATAAAGCAGGACCATTAGGCATAGAAGAATAAAGCTCTTGGTGTTTTCACCAGTGTTTCTCAAATGTTTACGTGCATACAAAAGACCAGGAGATTTTTTTTTTTTTAAGATTTTATTTATAGGGGTGCCTGGGTGGCTCAGTCATTAAGCGTCTGCCTTAGGCTCAGGTCATGATCCCAAGGTCCTGGGATGGAGCCCCTCATTGGGCTCCCTGCTCAGCGGGAAACCTGCTTCTCCCTCTCCCACTCCCCCTGCTTGTGTTCCCTCTCTCACTGTGTCTCTCTCTGTCAAATGAATAAATAAAATCTTAAAAAAAAAAAAAAAGATTTTATTTATTTATTTATTTGAGAGAGCTCGCGTGCCAGCATGTGGGGTAGGGGCAGAGGGGAGGAGGAGAGATAATCTCAAGCAGACTCCCCGAGGGGCATGAAGCCTGATGTGGGGCCAGTCCCATGACTCTGAGATCATGACCTGAGCCGAAACCAAGAGTTGGACCCTTAACCAACTGAACCACTCAGGAGCCCCAGGAGATTTTTTTTTTTAATGCATGTTTTGATTCTGTGAGTCTGGGGTAAGGTCTGAGATTCTGTATTTCTAATAAGCTCCCAGGTAGTGCTTTCAATGTTGGTCTGGGATTGCAGTTTGATAATCATTGCCTTAGAGAATTTAGGATTTTCAGACTTTTCTGTGCTGTGCTAAAATCTACCCTATTTCTGAAACTTTTCTTTTTTTCTTCTTCTTCATGTTCTAGCCCATAGGGCCATTATGCCTTCTCTCTACCAGGTTTCCTTGTTACTTCAACACAAAATAAGGCTCAGCCCCCTTGCTTCCTAGTAATAAGCTATTTGTGGTGGAAAAATGGGGCAGGATTAGGAAGTGAAGTATCAGATGCTCCCAGATGTGAATTCACTGCATTTGAGATTATTCAAAGCAAAAAATGTTGGGTCTTTTATATTAGAGGCAAGGATTTACCTATAACCCATAGTGGAATTTAATAGTAGTTATAGAGAAGAAACACCAAGCTGAAATTCTATCCCATAATAAGGTTATATTCATATGGAAAAATAGAATCCTTGGAGGATGGTAAGCAGAGGACGATTTATCTGCTGATTTTCATTTCAAAAATAATTCCCAACTATACTACAAAAACATACAAATGGAAAACCTCGTTGATGCCCTTTAAAATTCTGGCTCCAAATGTAAATTTCAAATATGTTTTAATGTGACATAGTGAAGAAAAACAAAAAGAGTCTTCAGCTAAATACTTTCTAGCACAGATATCGGCTTAATTTAATGCCTCCTCATGAGCTCCTCCGGTTACCTCAGACCTAGAAAGCGTTGTGAGTAATTTGCATTGTGGTCCTTCATTTGTCTTTATTAAGGGAAAAAATAAAAGGCTAATTTAAGAGTGCACCTGCACTGACAAGAGGAATAATGCATCTGAATAAGAGTTGGGAATCTCCCTTAGGAAACCCCTCACCTGGCCTCTGACATCTCTGGTTTCTGAAACTAGCACCATGGAATGAACAGATACCATACTGGCCATACCGAAAGTGCCCGAAAATGCTAGTTGGTAAAATGAAATCTTTCAGCTTTGCCAGGAAGGTATTCAACTAATCATTTATCTGTATTAACCGATCCATTGATCTATTTACTTCTACCCATCTCTGCTGAAAACAATAGTTTCATACACTGAATCACTCATTTCATTTAGATGTTTTCATTTAATTTAGGCCAGTTTTAAGAGAGATATTGAAAAAAAAGTGACTAGGACGTTTAAAAGTTCAGAAACTTCCTCGTTTAAAGAAAGATTGAAGGTTAACTACTTAAAAAGAAAAGAGTAGAGGGGGATTTGATGCTTGGTCTCAAATATTTGAAGGACTGTGTAATACAAGAAGGATTAGACAATTTAGATGCTTTCAAAATATTATCAGTTACAGGCATATTTTAGTCCACAGTGAACTTCTTACTTCTTTAAGCTGTCCAGCAGCAAACCAGTTGCCTGTGTAGGAAGTCACAAATAACTTGTCACCTAGCAGAGATTAAAGGACCACAAATCAAGGATGTTTGGATATGTCTTCCTTAATTGGAGGTTGGCCTTACTGATACTGGAAGATACAGTTTGTCTTAAATAGAATACGAGATTTAAAAAAAAAAAAATTAATCCATCGAGGTGACTTCTGGAATAGTGGTATAAGGAACTCTGCAGACCTTCCCCTTTGTGAATTAACTGTAACTGGGAAACATCTGTCTGCAGTCTCTGGGAGTGTGTTAAAGGCATACCACAAATGAAGAAACATTGATTCAGGAAAATCTGCTAAATCTTTTAGAGAATTGGGAGTGTCTGTGGCATTTGACGCAGGAGCTGCTGCTTTACCTCCTCCCCAGCCCCGCTCAGAATGATGAAGCTCTACCCGGGGCAGATCCAGAAGAGAACATCGGGCTTTCTCCCTCCAGCTTCCAGCTGTGGGACATAGTATCTTTCCAGGAAGGACAGACTAGCAGCATTTCTCATTTCCTCTCAAATACATGTTGAGGAAGCTCGAGAGATCTGGGTCTTCATCACTACCCAGTACCCACTCCTAGGGTGGAAACTCAACAGGCACAACAGGCCAAGAACTGGCCTCTAAAGCCCTCAGCCCAGCTCCTTGGTAGGGCAGAGGATTGACGTCAGGAAAGGAAAGCCGAGAAAGCAGAGGCTACTACTGTCCCTGCGCAACACCAGCCGGGTGTCCCTCCAAGAGAAGCTGGCACTGCCACTCTGAGGAGCTCTGGGGCCATGGTAGAGAGGAAGCTACAAGAATAGAAAGCTCCAAAGAGATCCAACTTTATTTGGAGGAGAATATGAGGAAGTTCAAGCTGCAAGGTGCTCCCCCAAAATAATGGAAAGTTTGATGTTAAGCAATTAAGAGGAGGCAGGAAGATGGAGTAGAACAAAAAGATAAATTATAAACCAGCTAGAAGTTTAGCAGAGGGAATCAGGGAATGAGGCACTCCGAAGAGCTCTACTAGCATCAGAACAAAACTCAAAGAGACTGGCCTCAAACTCTGCTCCCACAGAGGGGCCTGAGTTTAATTGGATCCGACTGTGGAGGAATGTATGCCCCAGGGGCATTATTGAAAACAACAGAGCAATTTGCCAGCCGTTACTGAAAACTAACAGCTGGGTGTGATACCCAAAGTAGCAGGCGGCTTAAGGTAGAGATCAGAAGGAGGGGTGCCTGTGTGCCTAGGGCTGTGCTTCTGAGGAGCACCTGCAGAGGATCATAGATTTTAGTGAAACAGTCCAGCCAAACCACTAAGAAAATAAGCAGAAACAACAAGCCTTGAGGGGTGGGGGAGGGGAAATCAGCACTCAAGTTACCGTGTTATCGAAAATGTCACTATGCAAAGAAAATGTGCCAGTTATGCAAAGAAACTGGAAAATGTGACCATACACATGACGAAGGACAGGCAGCAGAAACTGCCCCTGAAGGAGCCAGATGTTGGATGAGGAGGCAAAAGTCAATCATAAGTACCTTCAAAGAACTGGAAAAAAACGCTTGAAGAATTAAGGACGTTATAATGACACTGTCTAATCAAACGGAGAATATCAATAAGGAAATAGAAATCATGAAAAAAGCCAAAGTTTTAAAAAACAAAAACCAACTGGTTTTAAAAAAATTAACTTAAGAAGAATTAATACCAATCCTTCTTCCAAAAAACCGAAGAGGACGGACCACTTCCAGACTCATTTTAGAAGGCCAGCATTACCCTGATACCAAAACCAGAAAAACACAAGGAAAGAAAATTACAGGTCAGTATCCCTGATGAAAATAGATGCAAAGGGCTCCCGGGTGGCTCAGTTGGTTGAGCGACTGCCTTCGGCTCAGGTCATGATCCTGGAGTCCTGCTCAGCAGGAAGTCTGTTTCTCCCTCTCCTCCTCCCCCCTCTTGTGCTCTCTCTCTCTCTCTCACTCTGTCTCTCAAATAAATAAATAAAATCTTTAAAAAAAAAAAGAAAATAGATGCAAAATCCTCAACAAAGTATTAGCAAATTGAATTTACTAGACACGAGAAGGATCACACACCGTGATCCAGTGGGCTTTGTTCCGGGGATGAAAGGGTGGCCATTTGCAAGTCACTGTGATATGCCACGTTAACAAAATGAAGAATAAAAATCACACAGTTATCTCAATAGATGCATAAAAAGCATTTGACAGAATTCAACACCCATTTACAATAAACGTCTTGACAAAGTGGGTGTAGAGGGAGCCTGCCTCAACATGACAAGCCCACAGCTATCATCATCCTTGGTGGTGAAAAGCTGAAAGCTTCTCCTCCAACATCAGGAACAAGACCACTCGACAAAGCTGTTAAAAAGTAAATAAATAAAAAGCTTATGCATTTTTAAAGAAGATTTACGTACTTATTTGAGAGAGTGCACAAGCATGGGGAGGGGTGGGAGGTGGAGCAGACTCCCCGCTGTGCGGGAAGCCCCAGGGTGGGGCTTGGTCTCATGACCCAGAGACCATGACCTGAGCCGAAACCAAGAGTGGGCTGCTAAACCGACTGAGCCACCCAGATAAACCCTGATAGTAAATCTAATTTTTAACAGTAATCTGCTTCACTCAACTGTGGAAGATTTCAGACTTTGAATCTTGAGGCTTCCTTCCCAGAGTCAAATCCTCCTCTCTGTACTTACTCCTCTCAGAGCACTGCGGGCTTCCCCAAGGTTTCTGCTTTGCTGCCTCTGTCCCCTCCTTTAATCCTTTGTTTTCTGTTAACGCTTGAATCTCTTGCTGTCACTTAACCTCATAACAGGGTGTTGAATGTTTCTAAGTGTAAGTGTCCTGTGCACTGTGAAGCTAAACCATCACGTTCAGAAGGAAGGTTTGGGGAATCTTAGAATGACAGGGGTTCAAATAAGGACAGTGGAATCAAAGCAGAATAATACGCAGCTCGAGAGCCCTGCTCCACAAAGGAAGGTGAAGAACGCCAGAGGAGAGCGGTTTAAACCTGACCTGTACCCCACATTCTGCGCTTGAAACTGACTGGGATGGCGAGCACTTCCTTGAAAAGTTATGCAAAAACAGAATGTGGAAGTTTAAGGTCAAGACCTTTGAGGATCTGGGTGTTTATGTTAGAGTTCTTAATAAACTGCATTAAACTTCAGTGTATGATCACATGTACAGAGTTTGACGTTCTAGTTACTAAACAGCACATTTGTCCTTCAGTTTTGAGGGAACCAAGTCTCTAATGCTTCTTTAAGGCCGCCTAGCCCAGAATTCCAGGCAGCTCAACTACTCCTGGAGTCCAGGAAATCCCCATTATTGGAAAGGGAAGAACTCAAGGAGAGGGAAGAAATCAAAAGCATCTAACTGAGAAAAGGAATAAATAGGGAATAAAAGAAAAGGAAATGAATAAAGAGACCACTTTGGGGGAAAAAAAATAGCAAGGTCAAAAGAATGGTAAAGGATGAGCATCGGATTTGAAATGGGAGAACCTGATTCCAGGACCAGCTCTGCTATAATAAATCATGTTCTTCCCCTACCTCTTCCTTCACTGGCCAGGGCAGTCCCTAACACTTGCCTTCTTTGGGGTCAGATGGCAAAGTATGGGTTCTGAGCATAAAACAATGAGATTTGTTTTCCTTTGTAGTTTATAAAGCCAGTCTCCTTACTCTGTAATCGGGGTTTTTATGGGAACCCTCTGGGGGAAAAAAAAGGGCAAAAAAAGTCTTAAATAAAGTTTGCCGGTGACAATTTGTCTTCTCTTGATGGCTTCCTGAGCCAAGTTACTCAAATTCATCTGGCACTTTGAGGATGACCTCATCCCAATTCAGCAACACAAAAGAATAGCAAGAATTTAGGGGCGCCTGGGTGGCTCAGTTGGTTAGGCGACTGCCTTTGGCTCAGGTCATGATCCTGGAGTCCCGGGATCGAGTCCCGCATCGGGCTCCCTGCTCGGCGGGGGGTCTGCTTCTCCCTCTGACCCTCCCCCCTCTCATGTGCTCTCTCTCTCTGTCTCAAATAAATAAATAAAATCTTTAAAAAAAAAAAAGTAAGCCCACAATGTATTCTCTCAAATAATACAATCCATACTTGATTATAAGACCCGTGAATTTCAAAATAGGTTGAAACTGAAAACTCCGTGTGTGTGTGTGTGTGTGTGTGTGTGTTTCATTATAATGAGAAACTCAACAAAATGAGAAAAGTTAATTTGGTGGTGGGGGAGTAAAAATCCTCCTCATTCTGCGGTGTAAGCACTTTCAGTGGTCCGTCTGTGTTCTCTGGTTTTGAACTTGCAGTGGGCTGTAGGACTCCTTGAGGTGAGGACCAGAGCCTCTGCATCTTTGTACACTCAGAACCTAGCATGGTTGGCTGAAACGGCTCCCGTGAAAATGCCCTCCAGGATGTCTGGTGTCCAGTCACAGATTTCAAACTGGCAAGGATCTGACGTATTTTCAGTGGCTGCCAGTGAGTCTCTGAACCGAGTCCACCTAATACAGAACAACTGCCCAATGTCGGAAGCTCAGCTAAAATCCCACACCTGCACGAAACCTGTCCTGGGCTTCCTAGGTGGACTTGCCCTCTGCCACACTCCCATGACACATTGCTGATATCTCTAAGAAACGACCGTCATAATGCCATCCTTGGCAAAACAGGCACCTTTCAGTTGTAGACCAAAGTCAGGGTCAGAAGGAAACCATGAGAGTGTTTCACAGTGTAGTCCTTCCGGTAACACTGGCAGGGTTGGGTGCGTTTGGAGTCCTCAGTCAAGACTAGTGAACATGCCTGCAGGTCCTCACACAGGCTGACTGACCAGAAGGCAGCCTCTCCGTCCCCAGCCTTTCCCTAATGGATTTCCTTTTCTATCGATCGGGGACTTAGATGCTGGCTAGCAATTAGTCCTCATCAGGCAGCAGGAGTTTCCTAAGGGGACTGCCAGCCAGCCTAATTGCTGGCAGCTGTGGGGCCCCGCTCAGCTGCCAGGGACCGGCTGTTAACCCACGGTGTCCCAGGCTCCACAGAGATGCCTGACCCGGCAGAATTCCTCCTCCTGTGGGCTAGATGGCTTGTCTTGATTTTGGAAAACTGCTGAGAGACTTGGGTCACTTCATTTCCAAAGGTACTTGGAGATGAAGAGTGAAATGCATAACTCTGCTGTGTAGCAGGAAATATTTCATAGAGGAGAAACTGAAGCAGGATTTTTTTTTAAGTTCTGTTATGGAAATTCTCAAAAATTCATGAAGGTAGGAGAATGGTATAATAAGCCCCCATACATCCATCATCTTGTTCTCTACATTCTGCTGTCCTTTTTGATCTATCTTGTACCTCCATCTTTTTTTTTCTTTTTTTAGTGGGGCAACTCTCAGACATCATTTCACCTTACGGTTTTAGTGGACGTTAACAGTCATTGCCTAGAATGATTATTTCATTAGGGGTTCCTAAATGGTGGTATTCTAATGTTTTCATTCCTTTGACATGTATTAGCCATGATTCTTACACAGAGAAGAATTTGCCCTCCTGTTTGGAAAGGCAGGATAAATGCTGGATTCCTTCCCTTTACCAGATTAATGAATTGATTCCCTAAGCCACCTCATAATGTAACTATGAAAAAAATGTTTCAGTATCAGTATGATACTGGATTGGATTTTTGTATGTTTGGTGTGTTTTAATACATTGCAGTCCTAGTTTTTTTGATGCTAAAATTATTCCAAATTTAATCAGTGGTGCTTTTTCAGACTTGTATTATACCATTTTGACTTGTCTTTATTAGTCTTTGAAATTTTCCTGCCCCATGTCTGGAGTAACAGTTTTCCAAGGAGCTCTGGTTCCTTTTAGTAGAGCTGGGCAGACCTTGCTAATAGATTATCATTGCTTGAGGCCAACACATCATTTTTTAAAAAAGATTTTATTTGTCAGAGAGCGCACAAGCAGAGGGAGTGGCAGGCAGAGGGAGAAGCAGGCTTCCCGCTGAGCAGGGAGCCCGATATGGGGCTCGATCCCAGGACCCTGGGACCATGACCTGAGCCAAAGGCAGACGCTTAACTGACTGAGCCACCCAGGTGTCCCAACAGATCATGTTAAAGAGAGAAAATGAACCTGTATTAAACTCAACTTGGTGTCATTATCATACAGGTATATAGACATCTGTACTTATTTTAAACTTCTTCCTTCCTGTCCCAAAGGAACATGTATCCCAAATAGGCTGTTAATATCTCCGCTTCCAGAACAAGCTCTGTCATTTCCCTGCTCACAGTCCTCCGTCTTTGTCCGCACCCTGTTGTTGAGTCACAGGTGACCGCCATTGCCTCCCTGTCCCCTTCCTTCTCTCTCAAGCTAGATTGAAAGCTTTTGGAAAGAAAGGATGTTTTTACTCATTTTGAGTCCTCCACACTGAGCACCGAGTAGGTTTTCAATGAACTTTTCCCCTAAACTGTCACAGTTCCCAATTTGTGTCATACACTTAGTGGTGACATTCCTTTTTCTGCTCTATATCAATCTCTCATCCAGGGACTTTTTTTTTTTCAACACCTAAGAAGCATCATCCCACAGCCAATTCGTAGAGGTGGAATAAAATAAAACTCTGTAATTGATTCTATTCCAAAGAAGCCATGCATTAAGGAAGAAAAATCGTGCCTCCAGTTGCTGTCAGCTTCATTATGGGCTCTGCAGCAAGCCACCTGGGAGGGCAGGCAAAGACCTTGCGAGAAAGAGCCAGTTAATGACCAGCACCCCTTCTGTAGCATGCTTAAGGCCCCACACCTCCATAAAGCTCACAGCAGCCAAGGTGGGGGAGATCTTTCCTCAGTTCTTAAGTGTTTCAGAAATAATAAATGGTTAATGATTTCTCATCTTTTTTTTTTTTTAAAGATTTTATTTATTTATTTGAGAGAGAGAATGAGAGAGAGAGCACATGAGAGGGGGGAGGGTCAGAGGGAGAAGCAGACCCCCTGCTGAGCAAGGAGCCCGATATGGGACTCGATCCCGGAACTCCAGGATCATGACCTGAGCCGAAGGCAGTCGCTTAACCAACTGAGCCACCCAGGTGCCCGGCTTAAGAGGGAATTTACTGACTCCCATAATTCGGGCACAGGTGGATTGAGGGCCCCAAACAATTGGTCAAAACTTTTCTCCATTTACCTTTCACCTCTGCTTATCTCTTCTGTGATTCGGTCCTTCTGGAGTTAGGTTTTCTTTATGTAGCAGGAAACATTGATGGCCACCGGAAACTTTAAATTCACATCCTTCAAGCTTTCTAAACCCAAAGGCGAGGTCCATTGTCCTCTAGGACCAAAGCCAAAAAGATTCTCACTGACTTTGTTGACATGTCCAAGGAGTGATGGGGCCAGAGAATGGGTATCTTGAACAATGCAAAGCAATAAATGCCAACTACAGATATTAACCCAGTTAGTATATATGTGACCTTTCTGAGCCTCAGTTTTCCCATCTCTAAAATGGAATAATATTAGTAATAATTATACCTATCACTTGTAATTAGATAATTCATGTAAAATGCTTAGCATAGTTCCTGGCCGATAATAGCACCTATATTAATACCGACTCATTATTATTTTATCATTATATGCTTTTTCTTTTAAAGATTTTATTTATTTATTTGACAGAGAGAGACACAGTGAGAGAGGGAACACAAGCAGGGGGAGTGGGAGAGGGAGATGCAGGCTTCCCGCGGAGCAGGAAGCCTGATGCGGGGCTCGATCCCAGGACCCTGGGATCATGACCTGAGCCGAAGGCCGACGCTTAACAACTGAGCCACCCAGGCGCCCCATTATATGCTTTTTCTAAATGGTCATTTTTAAATTTTATTTATGGTATCTCCCATTGAACAGAAGCTCACATTTTTGTCTGTAGTCAAATCAAAAACTTTTTATGGCTTCTGGGTGGTGTCTTGCAGGAGAGGAGCCTTTCCCATAGAACCAAATTACAAAAATACCCTCTTAGATTTCTTTCTGGTGTTTTTGCAGTTTTATTTGTAGTGTTTAAATCTTTACTTCATGGGGCGCCTGGGTGGCTCAGTTGGTTGGGCGACTGCCTTCAGCTCAGGTCATGATCCTGGAGTCCCTGGATCGAGTCCCGCATCGGGCTCCCTGCTCGGCAGGGAGTCTGCTTCGTCCTCTGACCCTATCCCCTCTCATGTGTTCTCTCTCTCTCAAATAAATAAAAATAAAATCTTTTAAAAATAAAAATAAATAAATAAATAAATCTTTACTTCATGAAACTAATATAATGTTATATATCAATTATACCTCAATTTATTTATTTATTTATTTTTATTTGACAGAGACACTCATTTAACAATGAGTCTTTCTGTCAGGAACCAACATAAATATCCATTTATTCAGGTACCCATCATGTTCTTGAGTAAATTTTAGAGAGTTCCTTTGTAGGAAACAAATAACATATTTATTGTTCTGCTTTTCCTAAATACTTCATGTTTTGAGTTTTTGAGTTTTGGATTTTTTTTTTTTTTTTTTTTTGCTATTGAATAGAATTCTTCTTCTCCATTAAATTTTCTAATTTATTGTCAGTATTATCAGTGTTATTAATGTTTGTGTTTTACTTATAACTGGTTTATCAGAAGGTCTTTTAGTTTTTCCGTTCCTTCTTGTAGATTTTGTAAGTGGCCGTCATGTCATCTGTAAATAATGGTGAGTAGCCACTTCCTTTTCTAGATGTAGCTTGTTCTGTATTTATTGCATTGACTAGGGCCCACAGGACAGTACTGACCCGCAGTCATGGTTCCCACACTCTGGTCGTGTTCCTGAGTTCAACAAGAATGACATGGCCTCTGTCCTTGAGCAGGACACTTACTGACACTTACCGTCCACCAGATTGGGGAGCTTTGTCTGTTCCCCAGCTGCCAAGTGCGTTCAGGACAAGCTGTGGCGGCTGTTGAAATACTTCTGTGCTCCTGCTCTTCTCTATCAGTGTTGTGAATTTCATTGGTAATAGATTTCACCGTTTTATGTCTCCCTGTATACTAAACTTTTCATTGATTGCTGGATTTGATTTGCTCATGTTTTATTTGGCATTTTTTGCCTCTATGTTTACAGTTTCCCTTTCTGTGTCTTTGCCCAATTTTGTGATCAAGGTTATTACAGCCTTCTAGAATGAATTCTGGAGCAGTTGAATAACAACAACAAAAAATTATACTATCTATAAATTTTGGGAAGATTTGGTAAAATTTACCAATTACAACATGAAACTGGCTTGGAGTATTTGGGAGAAATAAATCTGTGACTACATTTTTTCCCCTATAATTATTAGTTTATTCAGGTTTTTCTAAAAAGACATTTCCAATCATGCTTCTGTTTCCAAATTCATTGATAAGAAGTTGCAATAAATTCCTTTTCCTTATATACTTGATGTTTTAATTTTTTTTTAAGATTTAAAGTCTCAGTCACTGTCTTACCAAATTTTAGTATTTCTTCTTCTTTTTTTTTAAGATCTTATTATTTTTTTTTTTAAAGATTTTATTTATTTATTTGAGAGAGAGAGAGAACACATGAGAGGGGATAGGGTCAGAGGACGAAGCAGACTCCCCGCCGAGCAGGGAGCCCGACGCGGGACTCGATCCAGGGACTCCAGGATCATGACCTGAGCCGAAGGCAGCCGCCCAACCAACTGAGCCACCCAGGCGCCCTTAAGATCTTATTTTTAAGTAATCTCTACACCCCACATGGGGCTCAAACTCACAACCCCGAGATCAAGAGTCACACACTCTACCGACTAAGCCAGCCAGCGCCCCTCAGATTTTAGCATTTCTAACAGTTTTTGCTTTACGATTTTAAATCTATCTTGCTCAATTCACAAAGAATCATTATTATATTTTCTTAATGACTATCTTTTATTTATTTATTTTTTATTTATTTATTTTTTTTTAAGATTTTTTATTTATTTATTTGAGAGAGAGAGAATGAGAGACAGAGAGCATGAGAGGGAGGAGGGTCAGAGGGAGAAGCAGACTCCCTGCCGAGCAGGGAGCCCGATGCGGGACTCGATCCCGGGACTCCAGGATCATGACCTGAGCCGAAGGCAGTCGCTTAACCAACTGAGCCACCCAGGCGCCCAATGACTATCTTTTATTAATATAAATATTTCAGTTCCATTAATGCTTTTTGCCTTGATGGTTGCAAGTCTTGCTTTTTTATTTTTTCTCATCTATATCCATCCCTGTGTTTTCAGCCCTCCTGTGGAATTTTGTTTTGGATACACTTCTTATAAAAAGTGTATAATTTTTTAAAATGCAATCTAAGACTCTTTGTATCTTAATAGGATTTAGACCATTTAATTTTTTTACTTAGCCTATTTAAATTTTTAATGATCCTTGATATGGCTGGTCTGATTTTTAATATCTTCATGTTTTCTGTTTAGATGTACGTCTTGTAAAAAAGCTTGTAACTCTTTAAGTGCAATATGAGATTCTTTGTATTTTAATAGAACTTAACCTACTAAAATTTTTAATGATCCTTGATACGGCTGGTCTGATTTTTAGTATCTTCATGTTTTCTATTTATCTTGCTTTTTATAGTTTTGCTTTTTTCCTTTCTGTGCGTAGCTGTCTTGATCTAATCTTTGTCATTCCCTTGCCCCCTCAGTTCAGTAATTCCATTTCATTTTGCTATCCTACTGACTAATACTGCTTTGGCTCATGTGTTGTAGTGAAACAAGAAAAACATTGTATACCAATAAGTGTGTAACAAATTCTCTTGAGCGAAATGATGACTACAACAGCAGTAACAAAATGATGTAAATCTTCTAAATCCGCTTCACTTCTCTGGTACCTTCTAAATGCAGAATTAAAAACTGAACTCCTGGGGCGCCTGGGTGGCTCAGTCCTTAAGCGTCTGCCTTCGGCTCGGGTCATGATCCCAGGGTCCTGGGATCGAGCCCCGTGTCGGGCTCCTGGCTCAGCGGGAAGCCTGCATCTCCCTCTCCCACTCCCCCTGCTTGTGTTCCCTCTCTCGCTGTGTCTCTCTCTGTCAAATAAATAAATAAAATCTTAAAAAAAGAAAAAAACAACTTAACTCCTAACTTTGAAGTTCTTTAAATGGACTTTCTCCTTCAGTTTTTCTGTCTGCCCATTCACTTGAACTCCGCAGCCTTGCTTGAGGCCTTGTTCTACACACAGTCCATGATGCTCCCCGTTTGGGTGCTGCTCTTTGAAATGAAACTATCATCTACCATATCATCTAGGTCACTGCTGACAGTCTCTATTCATGCACACTTAAACATGGAAAGCATAAGTAGTTTCAAAAATGCATTCACTCACCTAATAGTGAACTTACTGAGCATATGATATGGCCAGATGCTGTTGTAGGAATGTAGGTACAACAGTGAACAAGATTGGGGGGGGGGTCAGTACACAGATAGTAACAAATACATAAATAAATAATTACATAATACGAAGTCAGATGGTGACAAGTGCTATGAAGAAAAGTAAAGGAGAGGAGATAGGAATGATGAAGTTGCTATTTTAGTGAAGGTGGTGAGGGAAGGCATCTTTGCGGAGGTGACATTTTTGCAGAGTCCTAACTGCATTGCAGGAGAGTCTTGCAAATATCTGAGGAAAGAACATCCTAAGGAGAGGAAGTAGCAAGTGCAGAGGCCCTCCAGTGGGAGGTGAGCTGGCACGTGAAGAACAGCAGGGACTTGAGCAAAAGGCAGGGTAGTAGTTTCAAATTCAGTGAGGAGTCAGGGCTAGGGCATGGAAGGTCTTGCAGGCCATGGTATGGATTTTGGATTTTATGTTAACTATGATCAGAAGTCATTGGAGAGTTTTGTCTTGGGCAGTGCCATCATCTGATTCACCCTTTAGAAGGTCAAGTCCAGCTTCTGTGTACATAATTGACTGCCAGAGGCATGAGTGGACACGGGAGCAGTTAGGAAGCTCATTCAACAGGGGAGGTGAGCAGTGGTGGTGGCATAGATGGGGGGTAGCAGGGAGAAAATGAGAAGTGGTATCACCCGGCGGATAGTTTTACTGTTGTGCTCATGGATATAGGATGTGGGAGAAAAGGAAAGCATCAGTCAGAGATGACTCCGATTTTTTTTTTGACCTGAGTAAAACGATGGTGGTGTTTACTTGGGAAAAGAAGTGGTAAGAGAATGTCAGCTGCATGAAAACCACATTATTATGATTATGGTGTGCATCTGCCTGAGGAGGAGGATGAAAAGAATAACCATAAAAGGAAGCAAGAAGCATCATCCATTTCTGTTAGGTACACGACTAGCAAAAGCAGGTTCGCTCAGGGACCTGTGGCAAAGACAGGAAAACCTGCCCCCGCCAACTCTTAATACTTCCTGAGAGCTGACCAGTCAGAGGAGTGACCATTACTCAAGGCTCAGTTTGTGTTTCTCCTATAGGCTCTTAAGGATTGGTTTTATATCTGTTGACCTTGAAAATACCAGCAAGATGGGTTTCTTCAGGAATAGCAGAGGAATGGCAATGCAGAACAAGTAAGCTCTGGTGAAGCCTGGGCGAGTATCGAGAACAAAGAAGAGTTTGCTTGCATAGAGGAAAGGGGAAGGTGGGAGGGCTGCTTTGGACCGGAGTCCTTGGGAGGAGACCAGGAGTGGTGGTCTCTCATTTGCTGAGTCATGACGGCTCCTCATTGGATGCAGCCTTTGCTGGGGGAGGAGAAAATCTTTCCTCCTGCTGGAGTAGTGAAGTGAGCTGCTTCCTGTTGGAGAGTGCAAGGTGCACCCCCTCCTCGTGGGTCTGCAGAGGGCTGCAACCAGTGGTACCATGTGAGAGCTCCTCCTCTGGCCTCCTGACTACATTTTTAAATTTTTTAATTATTTTAAAAAAATTTTATTGAAGTATAGTTGACATACGATGTCATATTAGTTTCAGGTACACAGCATAGTGATTGGACAATTTTATGCATTGCTCAGTGCTCATCCTGATGAGTGTAGTTACCATCAACATAATTACATACAACTTAATTACAGTGTTACGGACTATATTTCCTATGCTGTGCTTTTCATCGATGTGACATGTATTTTATAACTCAAAGTTTGTACCTCTTAATCCCCTTTACCTATTTTGCCCATTTCCTTACCCCCTGTCAACCCCATTTTATTTTATTTTATTTTTAAGATTTTATTTATTTATTTGAGAGAGAGGGTGAGTGAGAGAAAGCATGAGCTGGGGGAGAAACAGACCCTCCGCTGAGCAGGGAGCCCGATGTGGGGCTCGATCCCAGGACCCTGGGATCATGACCTGAGCCGAAGGCAGACGCTTAACCATCTGAGCCACCCAGGTGCCCCTTGAGATTTCTTTTATTCAGTTCCACAGAGCCTTGGAATCATTGCCTGAACAATGCCACGTTATTTTTTCAGTTCTAGAAGTCGTCTCTTAATAATCAAGATTTTTCTTGAAGGCCAACACCCTCATTTATCATTAACCCGTGCTATCCTGGGGCCTTGGAGTAGCTATGAAGACTCTCAAACAGGTACCCTACCATTTATGTAGAAGTGCCATCATTCACACTCAAGGATCACTCATGATATTCACTGCAGGCTCTTACTTGCCCTACTTTTTGGTGTCTTATCACAAACAAACATCCCCAAAATGCCTGGTTGATGTCAAATCTGACAAAATTATAGGTACAGTATCTTTGGGACTCTTATTTTTCAAAGGCAACAAATCACTTACAATTCCTTGGTCTAAATAAAATATATTTGTTATATCACTGCATAGAAAATAAATTTATTTTATTGATTCCTTTAGGTTTAACATATCAAACAATGCAAGTTGAACACATTTTAAATAAATTATAATTTGAGTTATTCACACTGTCTGAAAAATACATTCTTGTTACACACAGTCTGCATGAGGTCTCTGGGCATGCACAAGGCGTAAGGGCTTTACTTTGGGATTAGCAATAGAGCCTTTTGGGGTGAGGCAGTGGTCGTTTGCTGTGACTGAACCAAATGGTTTCCAAAGACCAGTGGACAGGTTGTGCAGTGTGCAGCAACACAAATTGTCCTACTTAAGACTTTATATAAATTAATAGGAAAAACAGGGGCGCCTGGCTGGCCCAGTTGGTAGAGCAAGTGACTCTTGATCCTGGGGTCTTGAGTTCAAGCTCCACATTGAGTGTAAAAATTACTTAAATAAATAATCTTAAAAAAATTAATAGGAAAAACACTAAAACTCAGGAGGAAAATGGGCCCAATACGTAAACAGGTAATTCTCAGAAAGTACACAAATAACCTAAGAAATCATTTAAAATTGTGAGCCTAACTGGTATCCAGAAATGAAAATTAAAACAATATGAAGCATTATTTTTGGCCAATTAAAGATAATGTTGGGGAGAGTGGAATTAAATTTTCACGCACTGCAGAGCAGGAGACGTCGATGCAAACTGTGAAAAGCACTGTGCAACTCCGTATCAAGATCCTTAAAATCCGTGTCCTTTGATCTGGAAATTCCCCTTCTGGGAATCTAACTGGAGGAGAGTATTTTAAATTACGGAAAATTGTATATAAAAATGATCACTAGGTTATTACTTGTAATAGCAGATATAATTGAAAACAACCTTACAATTTAAGAAGAAGTAGTCAGATGAATAAGTTACAGTACATCCGTAGAACCAAGCATTGGGCAGCCATTTAAAATGGTGTCTTTTAGCTATTTTGCTTTTGACGGTTCCGCTTGTTTCTGCCATCTGCCTGATAGCCGGATCCCCCTTCTCTAAATGTACCATAATAAATTCGGCCTATCTCCTGTTGGCGACATGTAGGTTACTTTCCAGGGTGTTTTGTTTGTTTGTTTTTTCCATTTGAAACAATACTGCAGCAAGAATTGACATGAGTGTTCAGATGCACATTGAGGACCAAGAGACGTCTTGAAGGCCAACGTTGACCTCGGTCTGCGGCAGTGCACCCGGCTTGAGGAGGGCCGCGGCCCCACAGCCCCTGCAGGCCTGGAAGAGTGCGCAGTCACTGTCATCGTCACGGTCGCAGCTCCCAGGATGTGGTGTCCGTGTGGAGATGTCCACGTCTGCCTTCTCTGACGTCTCCACAAACAGGTCCAGAAACTGTGCAGGGACAGAGTTGCTTGCTCTGGAGAAGAGAAGGAGATCCCTGTGAGGTGTTTGTGGGCGGCCATGCGGCCGGAGACTAGAAAACACAGAATGTTCACCCAGGAACTAAGGAATGGCCACGTGTAGCTGAAGATGCAAAAGAGAAGGACAGACAGGCCGATGGGGTTAGCTGAGGTGGGCCCGGGCAAGATACTGTATTAACGCCCTTGGACTCATTTATGTGGCTTCTGGTTGGCTTATTTCTTACGCCAGCCCGTTGTTCTGTGCGACCCACTTCCACTGCTGCTAACCCAAGATGGGAAGGCCGGGGAAGGAGGGAAGGGAGAGCCCCGAGGAAGCAGGGTTGGTTGTGTTTTGCCAGAAGAACCCAAGTTACTTCCGGAGCCTGACGTGGCGACTACATTGTTTAGGACTCTGCTTGCAAGTAATAAAACCCAACTCACTTAGGGCTGGGCTGGAATCAGCGTACTTAGCGGCCTGGAGGCAAGAGTGGGGTGAGGGCCCGGCATGAGGAGGACGAGCTTCCTCTGTTGCAGGGGCTCCCAGCTCCATCAGTGGAGGAGAGGGTGGCTTCTATCAGGGTGGTCAGCGGGCTGGGGTCTCACAGCATTCTCCGAGGCGTCCAGATCTCCCCACGCGGCCCCGTTCCAAGTCACAGGATCCTCGTCTGCCCGACCCGAGTCCTAATGCACGTGCGATAACAGTGCTTGGCTCACCGTAGCTGTGAATGATAGGACCGGGGCTGGGGCCTGCCACCTGGCAGCTCAAGCTGATTGTTGGTGGTTGACAGAGCAATCAGAAACTCCCCACTTTGTTGAAAAGTCCTTAAACCAAAATTTAAGATTTGGGGCTTATAATCTTTTTTGTCTGCAGTCTATTTATTTATTGGCATCAAGTAGTTTTATTTTTTTTTAAAGATTTTATTTATTTATTTGACAGGGAGAGACACAGCGAGAGAGGAAACACAAGCAGGGGGAGCGGGAGAGAGAGAAGCAGGCTTCCTGCGGAGCAGGGAGCCTGATGCGGGGCTCGATCCCAGGACACTGGGATCATGACCTGAGCCGAAGGCCGACACTTAACGACTGAGCCACCCAGGTGCCCCAAGTAGTTTTATTTTTTATTTAAATTCAATTAATTAACATATACTGTATTATTAGTTTCTGGGGTAGAGGTCAGTAATTCATCAGTTGCATATAGCACCCAGTGCTCATCACATCACATGCCCTCCTTAATGCCCATCACCCAGCTACCCCATCCCTCCTGCCCCCCTCCCCTCTAGCAACCCTGTTTGTTTCCTGAGATTAAGAGTCTCTTATGGTTTGTCTCCCACTCTGGTTTCATCTTGCTCATTTTTCCCTCCTTCCCCTATGATCCTATTTTGTTTCTCAAATTTCACATATCAGTGAGATCATATGACAATTGTCTTTCTCTGACTGGCTTATTTTGCTTAGCATAATACTTTCTAGTTCTGTCCACGTCCTTGCAAATGGCAAGATCTCATTTTTTGATGGCTGAGTAGTATTTCATTGTGTATAAATACCACATCATCTATTTATTTATTTATTTTTAAGATTTTATTTATTTGACAGAGAGAGACACAGTGAGAGAGGGAACGCAAGCAGGGGGAGTGGGAGAGGGAGAAGCAGGCTTCCCGCAAAGCAGGGAGCCCGACGCGGGGCTCGATCCCAGGACTCTGGGATCATGACCTGAGCCGAAGGCAGACGCTTAACGACTGAGCCACCCAGGCGCCCCCCACATCGTCTATTTAAAAGCAACTCTACAACCCTGTAGGGTTTGACCTTCTCATTCCTGTCATATTGTTCCATGGCTGTGGCCACGCATTTCCCCAGAGTCTTGCCTTCAGTGGATATGTCATTCCTGGTAACCACAAAGTGATCTCTGACTTAACAGTTTTGCCACTGATGCTGGGGGCTGCCCAAGCCCCACTTTTCAACAGTAAATGTGTTCTCACTGTGTTCACACCCGCTTGGATCAGAGAACAACCCTACGATTGTTATTTTCTTGACGGTCTGTGGCCTGGCACTACTTCTGGTACCCCTGGTCGGGGTTTTAATTACCCAAATCAAAAAATAAAAGAGAATCCACCACGGCTAATTTCAGCAGAAAAGGATTTACTACAGATGTTGGGTCACAGGCTGGTGCAACGGCCAGAGGAACAGATTTGAGGCTGAGCTTCCAGAAGCAGCTCTTGGAGCCAGCCCCGAGCCACAGCATCCACTGAGAACCACACGGTGCCAGCTCGACCTCCCCAGATATGCTTCTAGCATGGTGCCACTTCTGCATCTGGGACTCACTATCACTGTCACTGCTGCCCCCAGCATCAGCAAAATGGGATGCCCACACAGCCCATCTCATCAGATGGTCACTGTCAAGTCAGAGTCTAGCACAGGGGCATCTGGTGGGTGCAGCCTGGGAAGAAGGTCCACATTTCCCCACGTGGTGGCTAGGGAGTTCGGGTTCTGACTCTGGGTAGGAGAGGTAGATTTCAGTGTGGGAATTTATCCAGCTGCAGAAAGACAAAGAGTGATAGGAAGCCCCAAATGTGGCAGAGGTCCCGTCAGGATGGAACTAGAATAGACCAGGTCAGGTTTGCTGGGCTCCAGTTGTGCCCGGGTCATGGGGTGCTTTAGGGGACAGGGTGCTGGGGCGCCTGGGTGGCTCCACACTCTGGATCTCTGTTCAGGTCATGATCTCAGAGTTGTGAGATGGAGCCCCATGTCGGGCTCCGTGCTGGGTGTGGAGGCTGCTTAAGATTCTCTCCCTCTGAAAAAAAACACCACCACACATTTTAGAAGACAGTGTGCTGGTGGGAAGTGCATCAGGGTCCTGCTTCTCACCCACAGTGCAGTATAAGGCAGGTGCTTGACCTGTCTGTACGTAAGAAATCTGAATTAGAGCATCTCTACGGTGCCGAAGTTCTGACAATGTATGCGCCTCTTAATGTAAACCCATGATACAGTAATTGTGAATGGAGGAAACATGAAGCATTTATTTACACTTGTCACTGTCCCTGGAACTGCAGTTTGTTCACTACAGACATGGGCCTTCCTCTCTAGAAGTTTATGTTAACGGATCAACAATAATTACTAGATGGGAACACTTGGGAAATGAATGCATCGTGGAAAGATGTAAGGAAATGGACAAGTTCATCATTACCATCACCTTAACAGAGCATTCAGTGATTGGGAATTGCATGTTGAGGAGAAAGAAATGCTTCTTTTTTTTCCAGTTAATGGAGCAGCATAGGTCATGTTAATGATGGAGGAACAACCTAGAACACTGAGCCAGAAGTTTTCCTGGAGATGTCACAGCTAGAATTCTAGCTGCAGGTGCATGACAAATGCATCAAAGTAATACTACATTTTCTGGGAAGTACAAAAGGGGTTTGGAAGATGGATGCAAGAATATGCAGAGGCAAGGGAAGTTAAAGGGCAAAGGTCAGGTTCGTGACTATCCAGAGTCACTGAGCAGAACACTAAAGGTGGTGGAAAACTCCATCTCCAAATACCAGTCAAAGCAACGCACCCGAAAATTGCCCCGGGCTATTTCAGTACATTTACAGATTACCAGTGAAATGAATGTTAATGTTTTATGGCTCTAACTTATACTTCTAAAAGTTCTAATTAATCTCACTAGATAAAAACTGGCATGCATGCTGATACAAATGAGAATCACAGCCTCCTCACGATGTCTGTGTGCCAACTCATCTGGGATCCTGCAATGATTTGCCCTCACTGTCTCAGCACCATAAAGGGGCCAGTAATTAGCATTTGGAAGCTAAGCCACACTTCCCCACTGGATACCATTTGCTGATTGTTAATTAATTAATTAATCGAGTAGCAGTTCATCTAGCACTGGCTAGTAAAGACCTTAAGAGGTGCTCTCCCCCTCACCCCTCACCGCCCCCCCCCCCCCTCCTGTGGGAGAAGGATTCTCATGTCCTCCTTGAGAGCAAGGTTACATCTGAGACTTTTTTTTTTTGGTAGCATGCATAGTACCCTGCACACAGAAAATACTTGTAGGATAAATGGATGGATGTATGGATGAATACATACATAGACACATAAAAATACAGGGTATATTTCTTATTTTTCCCTCATATCATAAAAGTTTTAAGTTTAGATTGGAAGAGAACTTAATATCACCCAATTTCATTTCATTTTAAGGATAAGAAAACAAGGTAAGAGAATATATACTTGACCCTAGCTATTAAGAACGTAAACCAGACCATAAATTCAGTGTTTTTACCCTGGAGAAAAGTGCAGGGTCTACCTACGCTGGGCCGCTGCACAGTTCTGCATGGATCCTGTGCCTTCCCAAGCTGGATATGCCCAGACCCTTATGGGAGGTGACTAGAAAACAGGCTGAAATAAAAAAAAAAAAAAGGGGGCGCCTGGGTGGCTCAGTTGGTTAAGCAACTGCCTTCAGCTCAGGTCATGATCCCAGAGTCCCGGGATCGAGTCCCAGGATCGAGTCCCGCATCAGGCTCCCTGCTCAGCAGGGAGTCTGCTTCTCCCTCTGACCCTCCTCCCTCTCATGCTGTCTCTCATTCTCTCTCTCGCAAATAAATAAAATCTTAAAAAAAAAAAAGAAAACAGGCCTAAATAAGGAAGGGGCTACGGAGTGTGGGAAGACCATTCACGAGGAGTAGTACCCTGGTTCACAGGCAGCACTGACCATGAGGAAGTGTGAGACTTAGAGCTTTTTCAAGAATTCTGTGAACCTTTTCATTACAGCATAAAAATGAGAATGTCTCCTTCTCAGCACTGTGCGAGCAAGTGACCCAGCATCTGACAGCAGCCCTAGAGGCATATGATGTAGTTCAGAATGTCTGGTTTTAGAACTTAATATCATTCTAGATTATTTAAAGCCCATGATGAAATTAATTTAAGATGATGACTCTTCTTCAATGGAAAAAAAAAAAAAAAGGTTTAAGTTCAAATCAGCTCATTCAGGTTTCCTAGAAGATTACAAAGATTTCAAATTTTAAACAATTGACCAGAATGAGCGAATGAGGCATGGGATCATTTATCTTTGCTTTTCACGAGGAACAGATAATAACCTTCCAGATTTATACTGCACTTCCAACATTTCAAATCTATTATCTCATGTGATTATCAGAGATGGATACAGAAAGTGTCACTATTCCATTTTAACAGATGATGAAACTGAACTCCGCAAATCGAAGGAAGTTCATCATGAAGTCGCCAAGTCAGAGCTGGATGGTTAGAATGAGAAAGGACTTTAGAAATTATCCATCCCAATACCTCTCTTTAGAGATGAAAAAACAAATGCCAGTCCTCTCGTTCATCTTTTTTTTTTTTTTTAAAGATTTTATTTATTTATTTGACAGAGAGAGAGAGCACAAGCAGGGTGAGTGGCAGGCAGAGGCAGAGGGAGAAGCAGGCTCCCCGCAGAGCAGGGAGCCCGACGTGGGACTCGATCCCGGGACCCTGGGATCATGACCTGAGCCGAAGGCAGTCGCTTAACCGACTGAGCCACCCAGGCGCCCCCTCTTGTTCATCTTAAAACAACTCTTCTCTGGTTTTCATCACCTAGGCAGGTAACCGACCTGGTAATACTTGGATTGAACAAAGCCTGTGCCATGAATTCTCATCATTCCTGTGGGAAAAGATGATGTTAAAGGTAAAATTACTATTCTTGTGCAAGTAGAAAATGAACACATGTCAAAGATTTTATTTAACGTGTTAACTAATGAGGGAACCATTGGATGTTAACATCTGGTTCAAAAGGTAATTCAAAGGACAAGCAATGACGTGAAATGATTTTACAGTATATGCAAAATAGGTCTGTTTTCAGGGCAATAGTAAATTGCATTCCACCAAATACAATTAACCTGCATTTTTATGGGCAAGAATCTTTTGCATCATTATCAGTGTTCTACAGTTCACAGAGTTATAAACAGCTTAAAAACAAAGAAAGGCTGAGATAACCTAGAAGCATGACCCAGACAGGATACACCTAGTCATCTTTTGGGTCCATTTCAGTCTTTCACAATTTTTTTCCTACACTTATAAAAAATCACACTTGAATACTACCCAATATTGAGGAATAAGTAATAGTAATTCTACAAAAACTCTTCCAGAGCATCAAAAAGGAGCACTTCCCAAGTCATTCTATGAGGCCAGTGTTACTCTTATCAAAATCAAAGATATTACAAAAGAAAAACTATTGACCATTATTCCTCATGAACACAGATGCAAAAATTTTAACTAATCAAATGTACCAATATATAAAAAAGATAATACATCATAAACAAGTGAGGTTTATCCCATGAATACAAGGTTGGTTTAACATTCAAGAATTGAAAAAAAAAAAAATTCAAGAATTGATCAATGTAATTTGCCATATTAACAGACTCAAGAAAAAATTTCACCTCAGTAGATGCAGAAAAAGCGGTTGACAAAATTCATCATCCATTTCTAATAAAAACTCAACAAACTAGGAGTAGAGGGGTACTTCTCCAACCTGGAAAGGGGCATCTATGCAAAACATACAACTAATATCATACTTAATGGTGAGAGATGAAATGCTTTCCCCTCTAAGATCAGGAAGAAGGCAAGGATGTCTACTCTTGTCACTTCTACTCAACATCCAAGACAGTAAGGTCCGAAAAATAAATAAATGAAAGGAAGGGGTAAAGGAAAGGAAAAATAAGACTTTATTTATTTATTTATTTTAAAGATTGTATTTATTTATTTGACAGAGAGAGAGACAGCGAGAGAGGGAACACGAGCAGGGGGAGTGGCAGAGGGAGAAGCAGGCTTCCCGCTGAGCAGAGAACCTGACATGGGGCTTCATCCCAGGACCCTGGGGTCATGACCTGAGCCAAAGGCAGATGTTTAACAACTGAGTCACCCAGGCGCCCCAAGACTGTCTTTATTTATAAGTGACATGATCATCTATGTAGAAAATTTGATGGAATCTACAAAAAAGCTAATAGAACTAATAAGAATTTAGCAATCGGGTGCCTGGGTGACTCAGTCGGTTAAGCATCTGACTCTTGGTTTTGGCTCAGGTCATGATCTCAGGGTCCTGGATCTGCACCCTGCTCAGAGTCTGCTTGTCCCTCTCCCTCCCCCTCTGCTTCTCCCCACAGTGGCAGTTATGCGTGCATTCATGCACTCTCCCTTGCTCTCAAATAAATAAATAATAAATAAAAAGAAACACTGCTGAGACAAATTAAAGGAGACCTAAAAAATGAGGGGCACCTGGCTGGCTTAGTTGGTGGAGTGTGCAACTCTTGATCCCAGGTAGTGAGTTCGAGCTCCACATTGGGTTTAGATACTACTTAAAAAAATAAAATCTTTAAAAAAAAAAGACCTAAAAAATGAAGAAATATATTTATCAGTTGGAAGACTTAGTATTGTTAATGTCAACACAATCCCAATCAAAATCACAGCAGGCTTGGGACACCTATCTGGCTCAGTTGGTTAAGAGTCTGTCTTCGGCTCAGGTCATGATCTCAGGGTCCTGGGATTGAGTCCTGCATCGGGCTCGCTGCTCATTGGGAAACCTGCTTCTCCCTCTGCCTGACGCTCCCCCTGCTTGTGTGCATTCCCTTTCTCTCTCTGACAAATAAAATCTTTAAAAAAAAATCACAGTAGGTTTTTTTGTAGAAATTGACAAGCTAATTTTAAAATTCATATGTGAATGCAAAGGACCTAGAATAGCTGAGACAACTTGAAAAGAAATGTGACGAATTGTGTTACCTGACTTCAACACTCATTATAAAGCTACAGTAGTCAAGGTAATGTTACATTGGTATAAAAAGAGATAAACAAATCAGTAGAACAGAATGGAAGTTCAGAAATAGACCCATACATATATTATGTGTATATGGATATCAATGACATCAATTGATTTTCAGCAAACATGCAAAGGCAATTTAGAGAAAGGATGGTCTCTTCAACAAATGGTGCTAGAGCATTTGGATATCCACATGTAAAAACAATAATTAAACCCTTACCTCACACCATATAGAAATTAACTCTAAAAGTAATACTGGGGGGCACCTGGGTGGCTCAGTTAGTTGGGTGTTTGACTCTTGGTTTCGGCTCAGGTCATGATCTCAAGGTCATGGGCTCAAACCCCATGTCCAGCTCCGCATTCAGCAGGGAGTCTGCCTGGGATTCTTTCTCTCTCTCTCCCTCTCCCTCTACCCTCCCCTAAAATGGATAGATACATTTAAATAAATAAATAAATGTAATACTGGAACTATAAAACTTCTAAAAGAAACATAGGAGAAAATCCATTGACCTTGACTTAAAGATTTCTTAGAAAAGAAAAACAATCCATAAATGAAGAAAAATTTATAAATTGGACTTCATCAAAATTAATAATTTCTGCCCTTCAGAAGACATCAAGAGAATGAAAAGACAAACCACAAACTGGGAGAAAATATCTGTAAATCATATATCTGAAAAAGAACTTACATCCAGAAAATATGTATATATATATATATATATATATTTTAACTCTCAAAACTTAATAAAAAAGTAAATTACTCAATTAAAAAACAAGCAAAAGCATGAACAGATACTGCACCAAAGAAGATGTATGGATGACAAGCTCATGAAACGATGTTCAGATCAGGGGTGCCTGGGTGGCTCAGTTGGTTAAACATCTGCCTTCGGCTCAGGTCATGATCTCAGGGTCCTGGGATCGAGCCCCATATCAGGCTCCCTGCTCAACGGGGAGTCCGCTTCCCCCTTTCCCTCTGCCCTTCCCCGGCTCATGCTCTCTCTATCTCTCTCAAATAAATAAATAAAATCTTAAAAAAGAAAGACGTTCAAATCATTGGCCATTAGGGAAATGCAAAGTTAAAGCACAATGAGATACCACTACGTGCTGATTAGAATGGCTAAAGTTTAAAAACTGACTACCAAGTACTAGTGAGGATAGGAAGAACTGGAACTCTTACAGACTGCGTGAGAAGGTAAAATGGTACCACACCACTTTGGAAATCCGTGTGGTGGCTTTTTAAAAAGTTAAACACCCATTGACTCTGTGCCATCCACTCCACTCCTCACTGACCCAAGAGAAATGAAAGCATACGCCCACACACAGAGTTGTACACAACAGTCATAGCCACTGTCTTCCAAATCCCAAAATTCAGAAATAACCTAAATGCCCTTCAACAGACGATGGATATAAACTAGTACATTTGTACGAGGTGCTCAATAGCATGGATGAATCTCAAAATAACTTTGTGAAGTGAAATAAGCCAGACAAAGAGAATCCATACTGTATGATTATACAAATTTCTGGAAAACACAAGTCTATAGGAACAGATCAGGTTACCTTGGGACATGACTAAGAGTGTGTTGTGGGGTGAGTGGTGGGGAGAGGCAGGAGGGACAGGTTATAAAAAAACATGAAAACACTTTCAGGGTGATGAATATGCCCATTATCTTGACTGTTGACAGTTTCATGAATGTATACCTATGTCAAAACTTATCAAATTGTACTCTTTTGTATGTGCAGTTTATTGTATGTCAATTATACCTTAATAAAGCTATTTTAAAATAAAACCTACCCTTGAAATGCTTTGTTGCGGGGCGCCTGGGTGGCTCAGTCATTGGGCATCTGCCTTCGGCTCAGGTCGTGATCCCAGGGTCCTGGGATCGAGCCCCACATCGGACTCCCTGCTCAGCGGCCTGCTTCTCCCTCTCCCACTCCCCCTGCTTGTGCTCCCTCTCTCGCAGTGTCTCTATCAAATAAATAAAATATTAAAAAAAAAAAAGAAAGAAATGCTTTGTTGCTTTTTCATGCAATTTAGGTTGCCATTCCCAACCCATGGCAGTTTGGGAAGCTTTGGAATTTTTTTTTTTAAACATTTTATTTATTTATTTGACAGAGAGAGACACAGGACACAGCAACAAAATTGCTAGCACGGTGGATTAACAACAACAATAACAGCTAGCGTTTACTCAGTGCTTACTGCTTGCCAGACATTATGCTAAATGCTCCAAATGCAGTCTTTTATCTAGTATTAACACCCCGCAGAGTGGGCATCGATGGAAGGGATGTCCCCAGCTCCATCTCTACATGGAGAACAAGAAACACAAGAAGAACTGAGATGGGCTTTACAGTTCCAATCCCAGAAAAAAACCTGGCCTGGGCATACAATAATACTACTTTTTTTAAGAGAGAGATCATCACGGGCACTTAAAAGGCAAAGTGGCATCTTCTGACCCTGACACAATAAAGCCTAGTGAGAGGCAAGGCCAGTCCATGTGGGGCTGTGTCGGCGGCTTTTTGACCCACTTGCTGCTCTTAAAATCTGCTGCTCTCTTTAACCTCCTCAATACGGAAGTGTAGACTTTGCCTTCTCTTCTCCAAACCAAAAGCCAGCATAACCGTGACGTGTAATTTACACATCCCAGATTTATTCATTCAACCCAGTGCGTATGGAGCGCCTGCTTTAATTCAAACCCTGCACCAGGCACCGACTTACACACACAAAAAAGGACACCCCCCGCGGCTTTCAGGGACTGGAGAAGACATAGAAGCAAAGAAGCCATGGGTGAGCAAGTGAGGCAGGAGGGCAGAGACGCTTTCTGAAGGTCCAGGTGTCTGAGAGAGTGAAGATTCCTTAGCCAGGCCTTCTTGTTGTCGGGGGTGTTGGGGGGTAGGGCTCAGTCTGTGTTCACAAGGGGCAGTTCGGGTCAGTTCTGGAGAATGGCTAACAGGACCGTTATCAGAGAAGCTAAGACCGACTCCTGGCGGACCTTCTGTGCCTGTGAAGAGGCTCTTTTTCTTGAAGGGCTGGGGAAGCCCTAAGAACTTCAAGGAAGAGCTTCAGGCATATTTTCACTTTAAAATGATCACTCTGTGTAGAAAAATCGTGTGGGAAAATCGAACTGGCCAGCGTGTAATTAATGATGAAGGGAAATGAGGTGGGTCTGAAGATGGGCAAGGGAAGTCATTCATTGTCCACGAACAGGGACAGAAACTTGAGGATTGTTTAGATTTGGGGGTGTTTGGGCGCAAGAGAGGCAGGACCCCCAGACGACTGCTCAGTCCCGAGGCCGGCACCAGGCCACTTGCCGACCCGTCTCGTGCAAAGATGCCTTACTGACTGTTTGCATTAAAATTGTTTATTTAATTTAGAAGCAGATGAATATTTTTTAACGAAGATTCCTGTAACCTTTTAACCCCTTTCAGGCCTTACCTGCGCCTTTCCCAGTAGACCTCCCTTCTTTAGCCTCTGGTTCTCCAACAGTACGAGGAAGCACATGATAAACACTCTAAAACGCTTTTGAATACCTCGGTGAATGGAATAATTAATTGATTAATCACTCTGCTGAGTAAATTGCAGCTGAAGAGAGTGCTTTTTTTCCCCCTTTCTGCCAGAGCAGGGAGCCTGCTTCAGGTGGTAGTGATGATTTAATATTTATGGGGCTCTCTGTGGTTGCAGAAGGGGGCTTGCCCTGGGTCTAGGGGCAGGCGGGGCAGAGAGAAACTTGCTCAGGGCAGCCTGGTGCTCAGCTGTGGAGCCCCTGGAGCCAGAGAGCCTGGGTTTGAACCCTCCAGGGCAGAGGTGGGTCTCAGGTTTGGAGGCTAAGAGCGGTGAGTTAAGTATCTTAAACTGATTTTCTGTTTGGCCTCAGGTTAATCACGTAACCACTGGATTTTAGATCCTCTGATAGTGTGACCCTTTGTTTTTGTTCTTGCCTTTTTACAAGTGGGGGAAATGAGGCCCAGGGATGGACTTGCCCCAGATCCCAAAGCTAGTTAGTAAGGGAGCGAAGCCCAAATCCCAGATTCAGCATTGCACAAACTTTTGATAGGCCTAGGAAAAGCTTTCTGTATAGTGAGAGCTGCCCCGGGTGATAAAAGGAAGAGAGGACCTGTGTGACAAGGACCTAGCCCGCTGCTTTCCTCGTAGGCTCGGGCCAGGCAGTGCCTGTCTCAGCCAGGGCACCAGGCAGAGGGGTCTGCATGCAGTCGGTCAGGGAGAGCCGTCCTGTTCACTGTGCACGAGGGAAACATTTAAAAATGTAAAAGGTCACCCTCCCACCCTTCGCGCGCACGCGCACACACACACACACACCAAGAAAACACCCTAAAGTCAGCCCTAACATTTATTCTCAACATCATTTTTCCGTAGCTTCCTAACAATGACTTTTTGTAAGCACCAGCTAATCGATAGATGACTGGGAAGAGTGTTTCCGAACAGAGAAATGTGGTGGAGCCATAACATAGCGAACGCATGCAGCCTTCCTCATCCCTTCGTTCAGCAGGAAGGAGACTTAAATCAAATATCCCCACATCGTGAGGCTCCCTGACAAACCACATGCAAAGCAGCACCGAACAACTGTATGGAGAATCAGCAAAGATTGTAGGACAAATATCTGCGCGGGGAGGGGGGTGGGGGGTGTGGGGGGGAGTGTGTGTTTTCTTACAAGCCCTTCACGAAAATTGCCTTGGACAGAGACACTAGAGTTTTGAGCAAGCAGCAGGTGGTAAGGAGAATTTAATTGTACATTAGCCACCACTCGTAATTTATGATGTGAAAAATGTCAATGACATTCTGTCTCTCTTCTTTGTGTAGTTTTCCTTTTACGAATTTATTTATTTTTACTGAAGTACAGTAGGAAGCGTTGAACACAATGTTACATCCGTTTCCAGCGTGCAGCGGGGAGATTTGACAAGTCTGCCTCTTCTGCTGTGATCACCACAAGCGCGCTCCCATCCGTCCCCCGACGACACTGTTAAAACACCCCTGACCAGACTCCCTCTGCTGCACCCCTCGTCCCCTTGACTCATTCATTCCATAACTGGAAGCTTGTCTCTCTCATTCCCCATCACCCATTCTGCCCATCCCTCCAACCTCCCCCCGCCAAGCAACCATCAGTGTGTCCTCTGTACTTAAGGGTCTCCTGCTTTTGTTTGTTCATTTGCTTAATTTTTTAGATTTCACTTAGCAGAATACCCTCTAGCTCCATCCGCGTTCTTGCAAAGGACAAGATCTCCTTCTTTCTTTCTTTCTTTTTTTTTTTAATTTATTTATTTGAGACAGAGAGAATGAGAGAGAGAGAGCACATGAGAGGGGGGAGGGTCAGAGGCAGAAGCAGGCTCCCTGCCGAGCAGGGAGCCCGATGTGGGACTCGATTCCGGGACTCCAGAATCATGACCTGAGCCGAAGGCAGTCGCTTAACCAACTGAGCCACTCAGGCACCCAAGATCTCCTTCTTTCTTATGGCTCAGTAATATTTCATTGTATATAGATACCACATCTTCTTTATTCATCCATCTTTTGATGGACATGTGTTGCTTCCATATCTTGGCTATTATAAATAATGCTGCAATAAACATAAGGGTGCATATATCTTTTCAAATTAGTATTTTTCAGTTTCTTTGGGTAAATAGTCATGGAATTACTGGATTGTACAGTAGTTCTAGTTTTAATTTTTTGAGGAACTATGGTACTGTTTTCCAGAGGGGCTGCAACAATTTGCATTCCCACCAACAGTGTAAGAAGGTTCCCCTTTCTTCACATCCTCACCAACATTTGTTGTTTCCTGTGTTGTTGATTTCAGCTGTTCTGACGGGTATGAGGTGGTATCTCATTGTGGTTTTGATTTGCATTTCCCTGATGATGAGTGATGTTGAGCATCTTCTCATGTGTCTTTTGGTCATCTGGCCGTCTTCTTTGGAACAATGTCTACTCTCTGACCATTTTTTTATTGGATTATTTGGTTTTTTGGTGCTGACTTGTGTAAGTTCTTTATATATTTTGGATATTATACCTTATCAGATAAATCACTTGCAAATATCTTCTCCAATTCCGTAGGTTGTCTTTTAGTTTTGTTGATGGTTTCCTTCACTGTGTAGAAGCTTTTTATTTTGGTGTAGTTCCAGTAGTTTGTGCTTTTGTTTCCCTTGCCTCAGGAGACATGTCCAGAAGAATGTGGCTAAGGCTGATGTCAACGAGATTACTGCCTGTGTTTTCTTCTAGGAGTTTTATGGTTTCAGGTCTCACATTTAGGTCTTTAATCCATTTTGTGGTGATTTTTGTATATGGTGTAAGAAAGTTGTCCAATTTCATTCTTTTGCACGTAGGTGTCTGGTTAACACCATTTGTTGAAGAGACTGTCTTTTCCCCATTGGATATTCTTCCCTCCTTTGTCATGATATTCTCTTTATTTAAAATGCTTGGAGGTAGAAAATAGTCATAGGTTTTCTATAGGTTCCTGCAAAGTGTATATCTTCCTCTCCTGATTTTTGCTCCAGAGTGTCATGTTCTTCACTTGTAGTTATCGAATCAGTAGAAGGGATGTTCGAGTAAAATAAGGACAATTGACAGAAAATCTCAAGTGTGGAGGGAGTTTGAAGATTATCCTTCGCCTACAGGCAACCGGGAGAGTTTGAGTAGGCAGGGAAGGGAGTAAAGCAGTATCTTAGGAAGAGGTCATCTGCCTCAGTCCATGGACTGGATTAAGTGGGGGAAGGGGCAACATCGGACGCTGGAGCGGGATCTGGAGGCCACACATGAGCCAGGCGTACCCAGCAGACGATAGATTGTAATGATGAAGAGGACAGGCTTTGAAACCAAAGAAAGCCTCTTTCAGATCCCGCCTGTTCCCCTGGATAATCATGTGACCATGAATAAACTACCTAGCCTCATGCTTCGGCTTCCTCACTCATCAATATAGATAATAAAACCCCAAATCTCTCCCAGGCTTACTGTGTGCTGCAAGCTTGGGTGTGGTACTTGGAACGCTGTAGCCCTCAGATAACCCGGAGCTTCTCGTTACTCCTTGTGTGTCATTTGTGGGATTGGGGGAAAACTTAGCAGAGTCTCTGAATGCTGCTAACAGTAGTAAAACCTTCCCGCAGATGCACCCACCTACAGTCTGTTCCTATCAGCTCCCCCTCAGAAAGAAGCACCTACAGATCTGTATGGGTCGGGGGCGGTCACTTCAGACACGGCTTCCTCAGGTGACGGCTCAGTCCTTCTGGCTTAGCACGTTTGTCCTGGAAGACATGGCAACAGCAGGCCGAGCAGCCCCCTGTGAAGAACGGGGGCTCGAAACAGGGGCCAGGCCCTGGCTCTCCAGCCTCCTAAGGAAGAGCCTTGTGCTATCATGCTAGCTTGGAAGCTCAGACAGGGCCTTCTGGTTTTCAAGTCTGGGGCAGAAGGATAAAATCGTGGGTTTCACTGATATTTGGGGGGTTGCATGTCCATTCAGAGACGGGGCTGTGGCCTTTTTTGTGGAGTGATGTGCTGGCTCTCTCAAGTAATCGGTGGATGCCAGGCTTCGATGGGGATGTACCTGCGAAGGGAAGCTGTGGGATGGAACCAGGCATTCTTCACTGAGCCATAGTTTATATAGTCAACACTGTCCTTGGGAGGGGCCCAGAGCCCTCCCGCGCACAGGTTACAATCGTCCCGCTGTCCCACCTCAGTCTGTGAAGGTGGAGGTAGCAGAGGGTCAGTGACAGGAGAGGCTCCGCCCCCAGTCTCTATAATACAGACCAGAAGCCAGATTCCCTCCCCACTCCCCCCTTTCTTTAAGCTCAGTAGTTAAACTCTTTGAGCTTCAGGTGCCTCATCTGTGAAAATGGTCATGAAATACCTAATTGTCCAAGTTACAGTAAGTGCTGAAATTTGGCTCAGATACGGTGGGCTTTCAAGAAATTGTGACTGTCATCTGTGACTTACAATGATTATTGTAATAATAGAGGGACAGAGAAGGCCCTATAGGGGACAGAGTGCTTGCAGGGGCCAGAGAGGCTCAGTAGAGAAGATGACATTTGAACTGACTCTCAGGTAAGATCTTCCGTCTTGGGCGCCTGGGTGGCTCAGTTGGTTAAGCGACTGCCTTCGGCTCAGGTCATGATCCTGGAGTCCCAGGATCGAGTCCCACATCGGGCTCCCTGCTGGGCAGGGAGTCTGCTTCTCCCTCTGACCCTCCCCCCTCTCATGCTCTCTCTCTATCTCATTCTCTCTCAAATAAATAAATAAAATCTTTGGAAAAAAAAAAAGAAAGTAGACAGGAGCCTGATGAAGGATCTGATATTCCAGCTAAGAAATTTAGGAGTTGTTCCAGAGGTGTGGAGACATGCAAGGATTTTAAAAGTGAAATGCCATGGCATTTTACTGTTAAAAGATTACTGTGGGGGCGCCTGGGGGGCTCGGTCAGTTTAAGCATCCGACTCTTGATCTCGGCTCAGGGCTTAATCTCAGGGACATGAGTTCAAGCCCTGTGTTGGGCTCCACGCTGGACACAGAGTCTAGTTTAAAAATAAATAAATAAAATAAAAAATAAAGATTACTCTGGGGGCTTATTGAAAATGAACTGGGGAGATTAACAGTTGTAGACAGTGAGGTCAATGCGGCAGGGGCCATTGTGGTCCAGGTAAGAAACAGGGAGGCTTGACTAAAATGGTAGCCCCGGGAAAGAGGAGAGATGAGTCAGGAGGTAGAGCAGTAGGACCAGCAGCCCCCTGGGTGTGGGCCTGAGGAGGAGGCCAGCATGACTTTTCTAAACCCAACTGAGAAGGAGCAGTTTTGAAAGGAAGATCATTGATTCCATTTGGGACCATGTTGGGGTATGTCTAGGTGTTCTAGGTCAGGAAGTCTACTAGGCAGATGATGTCTAAGGAGAGAGGGGGGTGGGCAGGTGGGAAGGAGGGACGGAGATCTGAGATGAAGATGGGGAGCTTTGGATTCTCAGCAGCAGGGAAGCCCGGGCCGTGGAGAGCCCTGCTCACAGAGATCGCGGGAAGTGAGACTCAGGGGACCGAGGCTAGAACCCTGGGAACACCAGGGGAGGGGAAGGAAGAGGCCCGCAGAGAACCTGCCGTGAAGCAACAGACTGAGGGGCTCCAGGTACACGTGCGTGGGGGCGTGGCCATGACAGGAGAGAGCAGCTAACTGGCCCGAGTGAAATGAGGTGAGACCAGAAGAAAGCCCCATAGGTCTAGTTAGTAGGCGGTTGCTGGTGATCCTTAGCAAGCAAGGCCTCAGAAATGCAACCAACACCGAGTAAAAGGTAAGAGGCAGATTCCTCTTTCAAGAGACCTGGTGGAGAGGGAAGGAAAAGGGTGCTCGCTCCGCACAGTCCCGGGGAGTGGTTGTTGGTGACTTGATTTGGGAGAAACTCAGGCAAGTTCCATAGAAAAGTTGAAGGAAGCAGGGAATAAAGGAGGTGACACTTGCAGAGGAGGAGGGGAGGTGACACCTGCAGAGGAGGACGGGAGGTGACACCTGCAGAGGAGGAGGGGGGTGACACCTGCAGAGGAGGAGGGGAGGTGACACCTGCAGAGGAGGAGGGGAGGTGACACCTGCAGAGGAGGGGGTGACACCTGCAGAGGAGGGGGGTGACACCTGCAGAGGAGGAGGGGAGGTGACATTTATTCCAGTGAGTAAATGAACAGGAGTGGCAGTGGGAACCCAGGAGAGTACTGCAGCCAGAATATGGTGAATCATACAATTTTAGAATTGGAAAGACCTTCAAGATCGAGTTGCAATGGTCTCGATAAATAGATTGAAAACAGTCTTGTCTGGAAGTGTAGATGATGATGCCCATGCACACTGTCAGTGACCAAGCCGGGTCAGCTCTTCTGTCTGTCTTGCCTTGGTTTTGAACTCTTGGAAATGCAATAGTTGTCTTAGAAATTAGTGGAGAGGGGCGCCTGGATGGCTCAGTCGTTAAGCGTCTGCCTTCGGCTCAGGTCATGGTCCCAGGGTCCTGGGATCAAGCCCCGCGTCCGGGCTCCCTGCTCAGCGGAAGCCTGCTTCTCCCTCTCCCACTCCCCCTGCTTGTGTTCCCTCTCTCACTGTGTCTCTCTCTGTCAAATAAATAAATAAAATCTTAAAAAAAAGAAATTGGTGGAGACACTCAAGATTTGTCTCCACTCTCTTAAAAGATTGCAGTGATCTCTTTCCGGGAAAGAGTGGGTGGAGTTTGCCCTGCCCTTCGGCTTATTCCCCCCCACAGCGTGATTAGAAGAATGTGAGCGGTGACTGCTTATTTTGTGCCTTGCATCAGAAAGCTTCTCATCATCTGAATTAGATGGGATTTAAGGGCAGCCTCTCCAGGTCCCAGGTTATTACTTCTTTTAGGAAGGCTCAGGTTCAGAGTGTCAGAAGTAAAAGCGGTGAGGAGATACTGCAGCGGACTTTGGATTTCTTACGTTTTCTTTTCATGAGGCAAGAAGTGAGGGCTGCAGCAGGGGAGTTGTCTGCTTCGTGTGGAATCTGGACCTGATCTGGAACAGGGAGAAAGAGCATCCCAACGGGTGCTCTGCAGACAGGAAGCGTGTGCCTCCCGGCCACGTGGCTGTCCTCTCCTGCCTGGCTAAGCAGCACACTTTTTGTCCAGAGGTTCTTGGCCTCAGGCCTAAGGGCAGAGCCACCAGCAGAGGCATTTTTCCCAGAAGCCCTTGGAAGGAGCACAATCCAGACTTGTCTCTGGAATAGGCAGGCAGCAAGCCCTCCCTGGCTGCCCATATCCCAGCTCACGGCTGTGGTGACCTCAGCAGACTCGTGGAGGTGCTACGTCTCACTCTGTGAAAATGTTGAAATTCTGGACAGGCCACAAGCTGACAGAACCATTCATCAATCCATTCATTCATTCTTGCAGCAAGCAATTATTAAGCACTTCTGTGTCCGGCCCAGTGCTTGTATACGGGGGGAACGGGGTCTGTAGATACGTGGTTAGAAACTTGGACACTGAGTAGGCTCCTCTTCCTCTCCAAGTCCCTTTCCTTCTGGGTATAGATCGTCTTTCTAAAACCTCAAAACAATTCGTAGTCAATGCTTATCACACAAAAGCCCTTTTGCTAATTTCTTTGCACGCACTGGCTTCTTGCAACCCATTACCTATTGCAAGATCCATTTCTCCTCTTCTTGGAGAATGTCCTTCATTCTTCCTTTCAGACAGTTTGTAGGTCGTAAGCCATTGTAGCTGGGCAGGTCCAAAAATGTCTCTTTACTCCTAACATCAAATGGGAGATTGACAGAGAATAAGATTCTAAGATCAAAGCTGATTATTTCCTCACCACCTGGGTGATGTCATTCCATTATCTCCTCACAGGCCACGTGGCTGATAGCCATCCGTCCACGTTCCTCTGGGTCATCTGCCTGGTTTTCTTTGGTAGCGTTCAGATTTTCTCTTTAATCTTAACGAGCACATGTCTAGAGTTTTTTGTTTTTATTCTTCTTGGGACTGATTAGAAGCTTCGGTATGAGAACGTATAGTTCTGGGGCATCCGAGGTCTTTAAGCCTTCAACCTGCCCCTCTCCATTCTCTCCTGGAATTCCTGTTAAGGGAATGTTAGAACTTTCCTTCCATGGAGTAGTGTCCCTCTGCTTCTCTCTTACGCTGCAGCATCAGAGAAGACTTCAGTAAATAAAGTCTTCCAGGTCCCGAATTCACACTTCAGCCCCACACAATCTTACAGTTAGCCCACCTCCTGACCCTTTAATATTAAACTTGAATTTTTTTACTTCAGAGATTTTTAAAATTAGTTCTCTTTTTAATAACGGTTTTTAAAATAATTTATTGTTGGAGCGCCTGGGTGGCTCAGTCGGTGAAGTGGCCAACTCTTGATTTCAGCTCATGTCATGATCTCGGGGTCCTGGGTTCGAGCCCCAAGTTGGGCTCCATGCTCAGCATGGAGTCGGCTTGAGATTCTCTCTTCCTCTCCCTCTGCTCCTGACCCCACTCTCTCAAAATCAATCAACCAATCAATCAATCAATCAATCTTGGGATGCCTGGGTGGCTCAGTCGGTTAATCATCTGCCTTCAGCTCAGGTCATGATCTCAGGGTCCTTGGGTCAAGCCCTGTGTTGGGCTCCTTGCTCAGCAGGGAGTCTGCTTCTCCCTCTCTCTCTGCCCCTCCCCCATTTGTGCTTTCCCTCTCTCAAATAAATAAATAAAATCTTAAAAAAAAAAAAAGTATGAATCAGGGGCACCTGGGTGGCTCAGTTGGTTAAGCATCTGGCTCTTGATCTCAGCTCAGATCATGATCTCAGGGTTGTGAATTCGAGCTCTGCGTCAGGCTCCATGCCCAGCATGGAGCCTGCTTAAAAAAATAAATAAGTAAAGTATGAATCAAAGTTTGTCACAACCCCACTTAAAATATTCCAGTGGCTTCTTCCAGCCCCACTTGGAATAAAATCTAGACTTCGTACCTTGGATTACAAAACACATGACGTAGTGCCTGCCTACTTTTCTAGACCTAATTCTTGCTACTTTCCCCTCACCACTCCACCTCGAATGCTCTTCCCCTCAGCTGTGAAGAAGCGGACCTTTCGTTCATTCAGAACTCAGATTAAACATTACCTTCTTCTGGAGGCCTTTTAAAAGGCCTGATGTAAAATAGCCGCCCATCACTCTTTCTGATTCTCTTCCACTCTCAGCTTTTTAAATATGCGTGTTTGCTCGTTTGTTGTCTGGCAGCAGCATCCACCAAGAACAGAAGCTTCTTACCATCAGAGAGCTTAGTTACTGTAGCCACAGCTCCTGGGACTGAATCTGGGACATCATAGGTACTTCCTAAATATTTGTTGAATGAAAAGGTCAGCTGTTTAGAGTGAGTTTGGGTAAAGGGGTGGAAAAGGAAAGAAACACAAGAAGGATCTGGTTAGCACTGGAAGGGGGACAAAGTGGGCAATGAGCAAAGGAAAATTAAAAGGTTACGACATCATCCAGCAGTGCTGAGGGCGCGGCTGAAGCCGGCCCTCAACTTGGCAATGACGCCCACCTGCTCTGCCGTGTGCTTACTCTTTCACATGGCTCAGGCGTCCTGGAGTAAGAGTGAGAAAGCAGATGGCTCCTGTTTCTTCATTTGTAAAATCCAAGTGTGAAAGTAGATAACCTTCAAGGTCCCTCCAGCTTTCGAAATCTGGGACAATTCCAATATCCTCAGGAAGCTAGGTATTAAAATACATATATGTATCTTGTTAAATGAATAATCAAGGGGCACCTGGGTGGCTCAGTCGGTTAGGCGTCTGCCTTCAGCTCAGGTCATCATCCCAGGGTCCTGGGATCAAGTCTGGCATAAGCCTCCCTGCTCAGTGGGGAGTCTGCTTCTCCTTCTCCCTCTGCTGCTCCCCCTGCTTGTGCGCTCTCACCCTCTATCTGTCAAATAAATAAAAGATTTTATTTATTCATTTGAGACACAGAGATACAGAGAGAGAGAGAGCATGAGCAGGGAGAGGCAGAGGGAGAGGGAGAAGCAGGCTCCCCGCTGAGCCGGGAGCCCGATGTGGGGCTCGATCTCAGGACCCTGGGATCATGACCTGAGCCGAAAGCAGATGCTTAACCATCTGAGCCACCCAGGCACCCCAAATAGATAAAATGTTTAAAAAAATGAATAATCGATAGTTCCCTATGTACTGCCTTGAAGTTATGAGTTTTACACATTCAGTTTTCTTGATAGAGTATCTCTTTATGGGGCGCCTGGGTGGCTCAGATGGTTAAGCGTCTGCCTTCGGCTCAGGTCATGATCCCAGGGTCCTGGGATCGATTCCCACATCGGGCTCCCGGCTCAGCGGGGAGCCTGCTTCTCCCTCTGACCCTCTCCCCTCTCATGCTGTTTCTCTCTCGCTCACTCTCTAAAAAAATAAATAAAATCTTTAAAAAAAAAGAATATCTCTTTATGCTTGTGGGTACCCTTTTCTCCCAGATATAATTGACAATTAAAACTTGCATAAATTTAAGATGCACAACATGATGATTTCATGCATACATTGTGAAATATCCACCACAGTCAAGCTAATTAGCAGATTTCAGGTGTACGTGCAACATTGCAAACTGTAATTACGTGGGCTCACGTGGTTGTTCGTGGTTGCACACGGGTGCACATCGGTGTATATGGTTGCATATGGGTGTACTTTTTAAGTGTTTTCATAGGCCTTCTAAGCATACGTAGGTTACATGTAAATTCCTGAAGGGCATAGTCTGTGTTTGAACTGTTTTCATCCAGCTTCCCCCGCAAATCACAAGAATAATGCCACTCTGACAGTGGATACTTAGTGAAGAGAGGTTGCTTGTGACAGAGTCCATTAGTAGAAGGAGTGGTAGAAGGGGCAGGGGCCCCGGGGGACGCAGGGTTATACAAATGGAGGGTATCTCACGCCAGAAGCCTTGGCCCAAGAGAAGCTTGAGGTTGCAGAGTAAGAGCGTTTATTTTTATGTATTTATTTTTTAAGGTATTTTTTACTTACTTATTTGACAGAGAGATAGAGAGCACAAGTAGGCAGAGCGGCAGGCAGAGGGAGAGGGAGAAGCAGGCTCTCTGCTGAGCAGGGAGCCCGATGTGGGGCTCGATCCCAGGACCCTGGGATCAGGACCTGAGCCAAAGGCAGAGGCTTAACGACTGAGCCACCCAGGCGCCCCGAGAGACAGCGTTTAAAGGAGCTGCTGTAGAACAGTCTGGGCTGTGCTCCGGAGGCAGAGGGAACACATATTCAGAACTGCAGGCAAATGTGTCACACAGTACGCAGAACTTCTCAGTGTTACTGTATTTGTATGTACGCATCATACAAAATGTATATAAGACACGCTCGTATCGCTCGCGGATTCATTCACTAAATCCTTATGAAACATCCAGAATACGTAAGGCACCTTGGTAAGGACTAAGGAGAATACAAAAGAATGAAATACAGATCCTAACAGGAGGAAGAAAGATGTACAGCAGTGAGCAGAGTACGCAGCGGGATGTGACGCGCTTCGAAAGTTCAAGCCAAGGAGAGTTCACCTTCGGTCAGGAAAGGACCCAGGGAGCTACTTCCTGGAGGAGGGGTGATGGTGCTGAGCCCCCAAGGGGGGCGCAAGGGGGACACGGGTGGAGAGCTGTGGTCTCAGGGGATGAACAGCTTGACCTCTTCATGAGGGTCATCCTAGCGGGTAAAACGGACCAGCCATGAAAAATGTTAAATTTCACTGTTGTGTCAAAACTTCTTGGCAAATGAATGTTGAGCCGTTTGTGGATCAGAAGCGCTTCTGCAGTGAATGAAATGTAGGCCTAGATTGAGTGATGCATAGATCCATTTTAAAGGGAAAGAAATTCTCACAAATCACCCATGTAAGCATATCATTTTATCAGAGTGTTATTTAAAAATAGTAACCATGAATATAGATATGAGCTCTGAGGATCATAAATCTTAATTAGAACAAGTTGCAAATAACATGCAAACACAAACACAACACAAATAAGTCAGATGAACCAGTTTAATGGTGTGTCATGGTTGATGAAACAAAATCACTCTTCACACGAGAATATAACACCAACTGCCGCTGCTCAGCATGTCCTGGCCCTGCGGTGAGATGTCCGTTCTCCCACTGACTCCTCTATTCCAGCTGCTCAGTATCTCTATTTGAACAGGGCGAGGCCCATTATCCCACAATGTTAGCCTTCACTTGCTGTGAATGAGTCATTCCCAGATTCAGTCCACCTCTCTCTTAATTAGCCTGGAAAAGTCCAAGTCCCTCCGTGCTTCTATCAGTCAGGATCTCCGTAGGAGGTAGAGGGCACACTCAACCTGGGTAACCTGAGGAGGACTTCCTTACAAAGAGGCTATTTAAAGTCATGGTGGGGAGTATAGGGACATGGGAGTGGGAGTTCAGTAGCTGGGCCAGTAACCACAGAGGAGATGCTGGGGGCAGGGATTTCAAGTGGAATCCAGGGACAGGAACAGGTGACCAGACAGAAGGAGGGAGTCAAGTAGAGAAGTTGCCTTGAAAGGAGATGTGGCCTTTGGTCTTAGGACACAGATGACCAGGGACAGCCTTGAGGGGAGAGAGCTAGCAGGAAAACCTGACTCCTGTCCTCTTCCTCTTCTGCCCGGGCTCCCCATTAGCTGAACCAAACCAGACACTCAGAGACGAGGGAGCTTCTTGGTACAATCCATGCAGGCCAGGTTCCCCAGGGCCAGGAGCAGAGGGGGAAGGGCGGAGAATGAATGCCAGGGAGGGAGAAGGCCAGTAACCATGACACATACGCTAGCCCTAATATTGTGTAGTAACACGCAATTTTAAGGCGATCATCAGATACTTTAGAAGACGTCATGTTGTTTTTCAAAACAAAAATAAAAAATTACAAAATTCTCACGGAGCTTTTTCAAACTCCCAAGAACATACCCATATTCCTCCAGGAGCTCAAAGACCTCCTTCCAAGAGCTCGAAGACTGTATGCCTCAAAGCTCCAAGTGTGATCCTTTGTCACTTGTAAGATTCTTAGAGTATCCTAGAGTGTAAGCTCAATGGGAATAAGGAACAATGTCCGTTTTATTCCTCACTACATATCCACCATGTTCCATTACCTTTCAAGTGAGGTCCAGCTCCTCTGATCATCTCAAAGCCCCACTGGATCTGGCCACCGCTTACCCCTCTTCCTTCACATAGAGCCTCTCCCCACTCCCACTTGCCCACAGCACTCATATACATCTCTTCTTTCATTTCCCCCAAAAGACTAACTCTTTTCCTTCAAATGTAGCACTTCTCTGCACGAACACTTCCCTGCCGCCACTCCCACCCTGGCCAACCTGACTCTTCACACGATGATGGACCCTCCTCCCAGGTTAGGTCTTGACTTAAATGTCACCTCTTTATGGAAGCCCTCCTCAACCACCCTTTCCAGGTGGGTCCCCCACTGTTGGCCTTCGCCACTGCTCCCTGTTCGCTCCCTGGGTACCCCAGAGTATACGAGGTAGAGAATGAGAGAGAGATAATAGATGGAGCCTAGTGCTAGACTGTGGGGAAAGGATCAAGAGCAAGGGAGTGGCCTTGAGCAAAAGAAGAGAGAATGGGGTGGGAGGGGGAGATGCAAGGGTCTTGAGGTGGAGGGAGATAGCCTCAGTATCTCACCTACTGAGAGTGATAGGGATGGAGATAAACTTGAACGCTGCAAAAGTTTTAAAATGCAGAAAATCTATGCGGTAGACTGCTGCTTATCTCCCCAGATTCTTTCTGTCCTTCCTGTAGAGCCCCCGATGGCTCAGTAGGTCACCGTTAGTAGGCTGGACGACTACAGCTCTCAGCCGCCTTAGCAGTTTTGGCTAATGTCATGAAAGCAGAAATATTGTGGCTCACTCCAGAAAGCCCAAAAGGGGTCATGCTTACTCCTCCTCCATCTCCTTTATTCTGGTTATCTACTGCTACGTAACAAACCAGCCCCAAACGTAGTGGCTTAGAAACCGTATGTATTACATGTCATGATTCTGTGACAGCACATTCAGGACGTCCAGGCGGACACACACACAGCAGGCAGTCGCGCTGGCTTTTGGCTCAGCGGGGACTGTCGGCCAGAGTGCGCGCCTGTCGCCCTTCTCGTGGTTGAGCTTTTTACAACACGGAGATCCAAGACCGAGCATCCCAAGAGCAAAGGCCTTTTCTTGGGCTCCCAAAGGAGTGTTGCAGCTCCAGGCCTCAAAACCACTCCAAACAAGGACAGTGGGGAGGAGCCCCTGCCGTAATTCCAGAATTACCAGCAGAATCCTCCTGGCGGCTCACTGGCTTTGAGGAGTCATGGGCCTGTCCCTGGAGCAGGCGCTGTGCTGGGGCAGTGTGAGTCACTGGCCGACTCGGGCCACGGGACCCTCCAGGCCCCCGGTGTAGAGTCAGCTCCAAACAGAGTGACAAAACGCCCCACCTTGCCCGGGATGAGCCTAGCCTACACCTTTGGACCTGGCAGAATTATGCATAGGGCCCCCCTTTTACTCTTAAGTGTCCAGTTTGAATAATGAGGTTTTTGTGGTCACCCTGGTTTTAGGATCCAAATCGGCTGAGAATGGAGAAGGGGAAAGATTCCCAAATCCCAGTCTCTAAAATTGTACCTGGAGCATGGAGAAGTGGGTTTAAGGCAGTGAGAAAACAGCAGAAGTCTACTGCACGGGGTGGATTCCACATCAGGTCTAGAACAAGCCTTCACTAGTTGTGTGTTGGGGCGGGCTGTGGCTGGAGCACAGGGAAGTGACAAAGATGGGCAGTTACGTGTTCTGTCTCGGGCAGTTCCATCCAGTGTCATCTCGACGCCACACGTCTGGTTTCTCTCTGTGTCCAGCTTTGTGGGAGGGGCTTTGGGAAGTAAGAAGGTGGGTTACTTAGGGTACCCTGCTTGCACTTGGGGAATCGTGCTGGGGAAAGAGCACGAGCCTCCGTGAAACAATATGCTCCTAACATTAAGTAGGAGCATATATATAGTTTGAAACACACAGTAAGTTTTGCAGGTCCGTGAAAAAGAACCTTAAGGGAAATTCGGACTGGAATCTGAAACGCAGTCAGATTTAAACAGAAGGGGAAAGAGGGAGCACTGCAGTGTTGAGGACACCGTGTGTACGCAGGGAGGTCAGGCTGCCCACGGCCCATGAGAACGACGAGATGATGAAGGGGGCTGATTAGGAGGGTTTGTTGGGGGAAAGTGAGAGATACGTGTCTGACCCGTAGGTGATGGAAGAACTTGAGATCAACAGGTCGGTGTTAATATATTCAGTACCAAAACGTAGATTGGATGAATTAGGTGTCAGTTTCCTACCTCACAGGCAGCCATGCCCTCGGTAATGCAAGAACGAGTGGGAGGGGTGGACACAGGCAAGTGATCCATCAGTCATTCAGTACTGTTTATTGAGCACCTACTGTGTGCCTTGCAGGCCCAGACTCTGCTGCCCGAGATGAGCTCACATCCTTGCTGGGAGACGCAGAAAAAACTAACAAAGAAGCGAGAAAGTAACAGGGAATGATACGTGCTTGTCAGAGAAATCCAACAGGGTGATGGATAGAGGACCTGGGCTATTTCACACTGAGTGGTCACAGAGGACTTCATGCCCAATTCAGGGGGAGGAGCATTTCAGGCGGCAGGAACAGCTAAGACAAGGCTGCCTTTGCAGGGATTGGAGGTCTCTCTGAATGCCCCTCTTCTCCCGTGCCCTGGCCCATGGTTTGCTTGCATCTCTGCACTCCAATTTCTCAGTCCAATCTAGTCTTGTGGGTCCAGGTTGGTTTCTTTGGTTTTCTCTGCCGCCCTGGGCAGCCCTATTCTTCTGCTACCTCGAGCTCTGTGAGCCATCCACCTTCTTTCCCGCGACCTTCACGCCAGCCAGCCTTGTTCTTGTCTCAGGGTTCTGTTCGCTAAACACACAGCCTCGCACAGCGTCCTGCCATAGTGAGACAAATATGTGTAAGCTACAAAACACATTGATTTGGTCCATTTTAAATGATGCTGTCAGACCCTGATTTATCTCCTTTTTTTTTTTTAAGATTTTATTTATTTATTTGAGAGAGAGAGAATGAGAGAGAGCACATGAGAGGGGGGAGGGTCAGAGGGAGAAGCAGGCTCCCCGCCGAGCAGGGAGCCCGATGCGGGACTCATCCAGGGACTCCAGGATCATGACCTGAGCCGAAGGCAGTCGCTTAACCGACTGAGCCACCCAGGCGCCCCCCTGATTTATCTCTTACTGCTGTTCACCAGTTGTTATTTTATCTTCCTCAATTACTCATCTGTTTGCAAGACTGCTCTCCCTACCTCCTACTTTGTAATTATAGGAAGTCTCTGCTGCCGGACGTGCCACTCTGATTGAGGACAAACTCTCTCTCATTCCAAAGATGAACTAGAAGCAGTTTCTTTCTTGGCCTTTAAACTTATATTTTACAGGTAGATAAAACACAAAAAGAAAGCCTAAACCAGGGCAATGTCAGAGAAGGTGATATGTCCTAAGGATGGTGGAGGTAGAATCGGAAGGCTTGGTTACTGGAGTGGAGGTTGGGCTTGTTGTGAGGAGTGAGGCCAAGTTTCTAGTTTGGGGAACTGTGTGGATGATGATACACAGTGGAAATGGGGAATAAGTACGGGAAATGGGACCACACCAGATGGTGGGGGGAGCGGTGGGGAATCCCAATACCCAGGTCTCTTTCTGCTCGTGCTTCTGGCAAGTCCAAGCAAGAAAACCATTCAGGGCGCCTGGGTGGCTCAGTCGGTTGGGCGACTGCCTTCGGCTCGGG